>NW_022196911.1:13429946-13463298 GCF_008632895.1 Mastomys coucha
TTTATCTGTTTGAGTCAGGTTCTTACTAAGTAACCCTGAAGCTAAACTGTCCTGAAACTTGCCTAGTAGCCCAGGCTGGACTTGAACTGGCAGCCATCCCCCTGCCTCGTCCTCTGCCTCCCCAGAACTGTACCACCACACACAGCACCTCTTCCGTGTCTACTGTCAGTCTTGTCTTTTGTCTGTGAGCTTTTAAAGGGCCGTTCTGCACAGATCCATGCTTCCCTTGCGGTGACTTCTTTCCTGAGCTGGTAGCAGGGGTATGTGCTTGTGCTTCCCAGTCTTCCACCTCGGGTGCGACCATTGAGAAGACATCTGGAGTTTGAGATCACCAGTGATGGGTTTGCTTTCCCATCCACAAAAGACAAGGCAGCACTAATGGCCAGATCTGACTGGGTCCCCATTCTCTCTGTGCTCTGGTGCCTTTATCGTGCGATGAGCTCTGCCAGCCTCTTGGCTGGCTGGGACCCGGCCCCTCGTCCATCTGTAGTTGCTTTGTGTGTGCACACTGTCCTTGTTCCATGTGCCTGGTGTACTCAGGAAACAACTACAGTTTCCCTCATAACAGTCTGCCTTTTCCTCAAATTGCTGTGCCAGTCTCTGGTATTTTATGTGTCATTTAGAGACATTTTGCCATTTTTTAATTGCTAAGAAAGAACTTAAAACTTTATGTTTAAACTGGATTAAATGTGTGTTGCCCTGATAGTGCTCCGCTTGTCTTTCTGAACACTTGTATCCACCACCTGTCACTCATCCTTTGTTTGTTTGCCCCAGGCAATGTTTTCAATATTTGAACATTTGCTGTTACATATTTAGAAGGACATAGTTAACATTTTTCCTTTGAAATGTTTCGTTTTCCCCATTGATCTAAACCACTTGCTATTTTTGATATCAGAGTAGGATTGGTTTGTGCACAGTATTTTACATCAAACCCTCTGCTATTATATAGAATCCTTATTTTGGCTTACACAAAGGGTACAGGCACCACCGCCAAGTTGCTTTTGTGGTCTTGCTGTCTTTCCTGTCCTTGCTTGCTTTTTAAGAATTTGTTAAATAAAAGTGCTAATTTGGCCATCTCTGTAAGTCCTGTACTTTGGGGCTCCAGAGTCTGAATTTTGGGGAGATGACATATACAGAAACGAAGGCACCGTTGCTACCTTATGTCTCCCTATGAAGTGATGACAGGTGTCAGATTGCTGTGTGGGGTGTGGTAGAGGAGCTGTTAAATAAAGACACTCCGTGCCCCTGAGACCCGCCTGCTCTCAGGAATGCTGGATGCTGCTCGTTTCCACAGGACCGAGAGCCTACACCCCTTAGGGCGAGTGGTCTAGGACCCACTGTCATGTGACCCCCATAAGGGATGTCTTAGCTGTGGTAGCTAGCTCAGTGGATGCATGCTCTGGGTCAGCCCATGCAGTGGAACCTTACCCTCAAGTTTGTGCATGTGATTTCCTGAACTTCCTTCAAATAGTGATTAATTTTGAATCCTTGAGCTCAAGACCTGCTCATTAAAAAACTGACTTCCTTAAATCTTGTTCAGTGGGCAGTAGAGTTAAAGTGCAGGGCCCTTGCTCCTCCGGTGCCAGAGTAGAATATGTTGTAGGTCTTGCCCACAGCTGTGTGGGATGTGTGAGGATATTGTTTGAGAGAGCAGCAGAGAGCTGCTCTCGTGGGGACAAGAGCTGCTACTGTTGTCTTTGTGGATGCATATGACAAATCTTGGGACACAACACACACACACACACACACACACACACACACACACACATACACACACACACCCTAGAGCAACGGCAGCAGCTACGCACAGTGGACCTGCTCCTGGCAGATCTCCAGCCAATGGCTCACAAAAGAACACAGCCATTGTGTACATGGGAAGTCACTGTGCCCAAAGAGGTAGACCCTGGGGAAAGCTGAGAACAGGAACCAGGGGTCAAGTACAAGGCACTCAGCAAGGGCCAGCCTGAGCACCCAGAAGGTTCTCCTATAGAAGGAGATATACCATGTTCAAATGTAGAGGACACAGGGAAGAAGCTAGTGAAGTGATAGTGTGTTCGTTGGACCTGGAGACCAACAGGGTCTTCCTCCAAGAATTGTCACAGTTAGAGGAAAACTTAGAGGCAGCCTCAGCTCCTTGGGTCTAAACCGCCTTGAGAAGTGACTAAGCCTGTCACCTCTTTGTTAGTCATGTTTGGACCCCTGTGGGGGATGGGCATGAAGAAGGGGACCAGTGTGTGGGGTGGATGGGGTAGGACGGGGGGGGGGAGGGTGTCCTGTGAGTATCAAGATAAGACCTGCATGAAGGATGGGCATCAAGCATCTACATGAAGATATAGAATGATCTTGAACATGCTACAGGCACACAGAGATGTGTTGGAGTGTAACCTTGAATCATGCATTCTTTCTAGAACATCATATTTGCCTCATTGCGTGAATCCACAGTTCACTGCACTGTTTTGCAGGTGACAAGTAGGCAAATATTAGGAGAAATGCAGTGCCTCTAAGGTTGTTCTGATGTACCTCAACATATGAGGTGAAGTGGTGAGGTTTCTCTCGCAGTGTCCTGATGCTGGTGGACTGTAGTTTTGATCTGGTTTTGGGGTCCTTGGACCCACTGAGCTAGATCAAGGTGAGAGATCAGCATTAGTCAGTTACAGTGTGTGCATTTGTATGTGCAGCTGCAGTGTGTGCCATGAATGACTTTTGTCTGTACAGTAGCCTGCTGCAGTGTGTGTAGTAGGTAGCTCAAGTATGTGCAGTACCCAGCTGTAGCGGCCAAAGGCAGTGCATCCAGTGGGTGGCTACAGTGTGGGCATTTGGCAGATGTGTGCAGGGTGTGGCTAGCTCTGCCAAGGGCTGCAGGGTGGGATGTGGACAGACCTCTCTCTCTAAAGGCATGGAAAGATTACAGATGACAGGTGGGAACATGTGATGGACTGGACCCGTGTGAGGGCAGGACGTCCACACTGATGAAGGAGAAAGCTATTCTTGTCTTTGTGTGTAGCAGCAGACCTAGCCTGGTTTGGAATCACCTTCATATAAGTATCATAAGTACCATGAGTTAATGGATTGTGCCACTGGCCTGCATTCACTGGCTTACAACCTTGGGCATGTCTAGGGCAAAGGGTGGCCCTTGGGGCCACCAGTGACATTGTAAAGGTGACGACAGCTAGCCCCAGTTAGTTACAGTTGGTCCTTGGTCAGCAGCCATAGAATTGAAAAATGGAGAGAGGTTCTGTGGACTGAACCTGGCACGTGGAGCTTACACTGCAACTGGCTTTCCAGAGAATGTTCTGAAATTGGTGCTGATGTAATCCCCACCCCTACCCCACCAGAATAGTCCAATCATAGAAACAACTGGTCTCACCATGTTCCAGTAGGCTAGTTAGTGATAAAGCCTGGATGCTGGGTTCCTGGAGCCCAGCTAAAAGTGCTGACCAGGTGCCACAGACATAGAGGTCAGCTCTGGGTTAACTATGTTAATCTAACTTTAAGTCATACCCTTTCCTACCTTCCTCCTATGCTGGGTTCCATGTGTCTCTCTTGAGAATTCCCAGAACTGCCTGCCAGTTTTACACCCACATGGGAGAACACTGTTTTGTTAGAATGTCCTCCTGGCAATGTCCCCACTGGCATTGATGGCTGCAGCAGCCTACAAGCCTTGTGTCTCCTGCACTAGTCCATGATGTTCACAGATGCATGTGGATCCTGGGTGCTGCACCCAACTCCAAGCCCATGGGCTTTAAGGTTCTCCCTAGATGCATCATAGCAGCTCAGCCATGATGATCTCTTGCCCAGCTCTGTGCTAAGCTCCTACTCCCAGAAGCCAGGGAATTGGAGGCTGGCTAGAGAGCAAATGTTTTGGGTCAGGCTATTACCTGTGAGATCTTGGTTCAACAAATTGTTAATTAACTTGGTTGCAAATGGGACGCCTTTGGTACTGGGAAGGTCATTCCCAGGATGCATCCTCTCAGAAGAGCATATTGACAGGCAGCCTGAGAGGACTGCTGTGGAGTTGTAGTTCAGGTCTTTTGGTTCCCTAGGGATGGATGAGCCAGAAGAAAATGTATACTCCCAGGGAAAGCCAGGGAAATGACAAAAGTATGCCTTAGAAGTAATCTCCTCTTCTTGTGACTCTTCCATTTTTTAAAAAAGATTTATTTATTTATTATATGTAAGTACACTGTAGCTGTCTTCAGACACACCAGAAGAGGGCATCAGATCTCATTACAGATGGTTGTGAGCCACCATGCGGTTGCTGGGATTTGAACTCAAGACCTCTGGAAGAGCAGTCAGTGCTCTTAACTGCTGAGCCATCTCTCCAGCCCCCACCCCCTTTAAATTTTTTTTTTTATTTGATCTGTATGAGTGTTTTTGCCTGTATGTTTCTTTATCATACATGTACCTGATACCTGTGGAGGCTGTGATCCCCTGGCACTGGAGATGATTTTGAGCTGCTAGGTGGGTACCGGGAATTGAACCTGTGTCCTCTGGAAGAACATTAAGTGCTTTTAACCTCTGAGCCATCTGTCTAGCACCGACCCTTCCAATTTAAAACATGTACCTCTTTCCAGTTGGTCCAAGGATTTGGAACTAGTTGTGAATTCAATGACCTGGGGTGGGGGTGGGGCACAGTAGGTGCTAGAAGTGAGGTGCTGTCCTGGCAGGGGGCCGCGGATGTACAGTTCTAGCTCTGTTTATCCTCACAGACCACTGATGGCCCCAGCTTGGGCAGCATTGATCTTTCATGATCTCTAGGCTAACTGTTATCACGGATTAATTTTAGCATCAGAAGAGCTGGCTTCCCCTTTGTGCAACCCCATTGTTTAAAACCCCGTTGTAGGGAGCCATAAATGGTGCCTTACTGTATGTAGAAAACTCGTTTCCTTTTCTTTAATGTCACAGGTTTGACAAAAGGGTCTTTCAAGAGGCTGTGAAACTGAACCCATTGTTACACAAGAGGCAAGGGCTGTGTAATCAAGCTGAGGTTCTAACACTGTGATTGGGAGAAGACCCTGTTCACCTCAGGATCCCACCGGGCACCCCATGCCTTTGCTTTAGCTCCCCAGGCATATTCTAGGTGCCCATCTTAGTTTGCCCTTGCTTCTAACAGGTTCAACTCTGAGGTCCAATTCACAAAGAAATCCCAGAGCTAGTTTGGGTGTGAGTCCCTTTTCCATCTGTCATGAGAATTGCCCTGAGCCATCCAGCCTGTGTGCACTGGGGTGAGCTCCCGTTGCAGACCTCAGATGTTGAGACATTAGGCATAGTTTGTATGTCTCCACCTGAGTGAGCTGGAGGCAGAGAACGTGTGTTATCGCTGGGAATAGCCTACATCCCAAGGTCAGGCTCCGAGGAGTGTCCAGCCGAGGCTGATAAGTAGTAGTGGCCAATGATGTCTTTGGCTCTCTCTATAGCACCGGTACTACTGATCACCCCGAGGTCAGGGACTGCAGCTTCTCGCCTTCACCTCAGTTGAGAAGTGACTTGTTGGCTTCATTGCTGTTTATGAAAGTGCACACATGGATGTCGCTGCTTCCATGTCCTGTGCACTGCCCTGCTTATCAGCCTCTCAGCCCCTTCTTACCATGAGTTCCGCGTAAGCAAATCAACCGCTTGACCATGTGAAGCCTCTGTGGTCCTCAGGTCATATCTGCCCTTGCCAGGAGGCAGCATCTACTCTCAGATCACTCTGAAGGCAAAGCAGCATGAGGAGTGTGGACGCCTCACCTGGACATAGAGCACAGAACATAGAGCACAGTCAGCTCCTGTAGGCCACCCCTTCCTGCACACACATTGGTGGATTGAAGTAGATTGTCCCAGCGAGGAGCCAGGAACACTAAGGATAGGCCAAGGCAGGCTGGTGGCTTCAGAAGGGCTGTGGAGCAGAGTGAAGATAACAAGGGACGGATTCGGTTTCACGGGAGACATTGTCAAGACAAAACTCAAAAGGCCTACCTGCTTAGTGAGGGAGCAAGGTGTGCAGATCAGCTCTTCTGCCTGGGAGGGAGGAAGAGAGAGAGCGAGGAGGAAGATGATGTGTGTGTCAGTGAGGAGGAGAGCCTGGTAGGTGGGGTGATACAGCAGCAGGAGAGCGCGAGCCAAGGATTCAGAGTTTCCAAATGGGCAGATATCAAAGAGAGCTTTGGGTGTTCATCTTCTGAGGCCGGAGAGAAAGTCTGTAGACAGTAAGGGTTGTTGTCCAGTTATCTCCCAGTTCCCGCAGATGTTTTGGGGTATAGGTTTGTGCTTGTACATGAGTAACAACTCCCCAACTTGGAGGAGATGATTCTCACCAATGTTGTCATTGAAATCACTGGGTTGTTTTTCTTATGGGTGGGTCATTTGAACTCTTTCCTTCAGTTGAATGATGTGTGCCTTGGCTATCTTTAGTTATGGAATATGAATTGTTGGGCACACCTGCCAGTGCTGCGGATGAGTCTCAACAAGACATGCTGGGCTGGGGTTGTTTGCCTAAGGAGAAGGAGTGAGGCTTCAGGACCAGCGGCCATTGACAGTAGTGAAGACTGGGAAAGAGCAGGGCAACTTCAAGGCCAGGGAGGTGGTCCTTCTGTTCCCTAAGTGTGCTCTGGTCTGTCTTTCCGTTCCCCAAGTATGTGTTCGGTGAGATAACCAGGGGTACTAGCCATTTTCTGGGGGCTGTATGTGATGGCATTTTCCTTCCAGGGAATTCTTGGGTATGGCAGGAACATCTGATGTGTTGTATACCAAGTCCGCTTGTGGTACTAGCCACCAACGTCCTCTGGGCCTGCCGGCCTCTGTGAGAGGCGTGATCCCAGGCTAGTGTCAGCACAGATTTCTGCTCAGATGTGTGAAGGCCACTTCAACAAGCTTCAGTGCTTTCTGTTGGGTTCTAAGTAGAACTCACCATAGCACTGTCGACAGCTTCCCAGAATAAGGACACTCAATTCAGGCAGAACTTGTAGAATTGTTCTAATTGATGAGAAAACGGTAATTCCCTATCTTCTCTTGGTTCCTTTTTTTTTTCTGATCTTGGGGGAAGGTTTGTGCTATTTACTCTGCTCCGTGGCTGGTGCTGAGTCTCCCCCTCCCATTTCCAGAGCCTCCAGGCTAAAACCTGGCAGTCTTCCGCCCTCAGCCCTATCAGGGCACCTTGCTTCTTTCCCTGCTGGGGAGCTGTCTGTGGAGAGGCCATTTGACTCAAAAGGACTGGTGATGTGTGAGTAGCGTTTCCTGGGAGGTGCTGGCTGCTCGATGCCTTTCTAGGAAGAGGATGAAGACTCTCCAGGCCAAGAAAAGTGAAAGGATGGAATGACAGCAGCAGTGGCCAGGGGTCTTTCGCAGGGAAATGCAGAACCTGGAGAGCAAGGTGATGCTTCCACATGGAGGTGAAGGGGGCTGCCCAGGGCTGTAGGGGCCAGGATGGGGTCACCTGCAGTAGAGGGGCCTCTTTGACTCTGTTGACTGAGCTTGGGAGGAGAGACCATCTTGTAAGTTGCCTGCCACATCCTAACAGACCAACTCTGGATGAGGAGCATTCGAGGGCCTGGGTATGGAGAGAAAGACACAGGAATTCTCTTCTCTCCCCAAGGTTTCTACACATGAGTGGCAACCCTGATCTGAAAGCTGCCATTGAGTTTTCTCTCTGAAAAGAGTCCCTTCTTGGTAATTGTCACATCCTAAGGGCAGCCCGTCACCCCCCGCCCATGTGCTTCTTTATCTGGAGGTGCTTACCCCTTTTCCCACGACCTTCTTAAAGTATACCCCTGTGTATAAGCGAGGCCTTAGTGGCCCTGCTGTAATATCATTGGAGGTCTCAGTCACTGTCCTATTGCTGAAGAGACACCAGAACCACAGCAACTCTTCCAGAGGGAGCACTTAATTGTGGCGGGCTTACATTCAGAGGTTTAGTCCATTATCGGCGAGGTGCAGGCATGGTGCTGAAGGAGCTACGAGGTCCAGACCCACAGACAGCAGGAAGGAGAGAGACACTGGGCCTAGCTTGAGCATTTGAAATCCCATAGCCCACTCCTAGTGACACACTTCCTCCAGTGAGGCCCCATCTCCTAATCTCTGTCAAGCAGTACCTGTTAGCATGCTAACTATACCACTCTCTAATAACCAAGCACATATATATGAGCCACTGGGGGCCATTTCTATGCAATTCATCACAGTGGCCCAAGGCAGGTCTGGATGAGAAGGAAGGACACCATCAGTACACAGCTGTGCTCTGTTCTCTTTTAGGGACAGGTCTTTTCTACTTGGATGCAGGAGTATCCAGGACCAGAAGAGGGGATACCTTTCCTCATGCAAAACACACTGTGCATCTGGGAGAGCGTAGATGCGCTTAGGCATGTGTTGGCGGTTCTAGTTGTCATGTGTACTTGCAGCCTGCCCCAGTCAGGATATGTGTGTCCACCGTTGGAGAGAGTGGAAAGGGAACAGAACTGGGAGCTTTCCTGCAGCCAGTGGCTCCGTGCTTACTGAGCACTCTTCACACCCAGTCTGTGGGTTATGGGCAGGCCCACTGTCACACTCTGCTCTCGGAAGCTGGCCAGGGGCCCACGGCATGGTAGGTGTAAGGCTTGAAATGAGGTTAAAATGTACTCAATCTAGTGAAAACCTGATACGAAAGGCATGGCAGCAATTTTCTGCATAACCATCATTCTAAGAGTTTGAAATACAACAAGAAAAACATGTTACGCCGAGGAGAAGTGGCTGAAGATTGAACATATGAGCTGAATCCTTTGCCTCAATAAGGAGAAATCCTAGAAATGTGGTGGAATGTTCCATAGACCTAACCCTCAACCAGCCACTGTTTTGGACAGTCTTCTGAGGAGACATTCTGAGCTAGGAAGCCCAGTTAGCCGTGAGAAGATTTTGCCCAGCCTTGTGTGGGTTGCAGTGGGGCTGAGTTCTGGGGAGGATCCAAGAATACCTACACAGATCTCTGCGGGGATTTGCACTGCTGTCCCTAGGCTGTCATTCTGAGACAGAAAGGCACTCCAGAAGCTTCCAGAAGCAGCTACTAGTAGGCTGACTCTTTCTTTTAAGTGTCTTGGCCTTTTGCCAAGGTTCTTTGACAGCCGTGGGGGGCTTGGCTCAGGTCTCTGTCTCTTCCAACCGTGGGTAAGCCAGAGGTCTGGTGACAGGAAGGCAGTGATAGCCGATAGCAGATAGATAGATACCCACCACTCCAAGTCTGGGACAAAGCAGAGAGGAAGAGGGATCATTCTGACTGGGGGCACTCTGGTAGCCGGACTAGTTCTGAGACCCCCTTCCTATTCTGTCCCAACAGCCACTCCTGGATCACACCAAGGCTGGCCAGTCTTCTTAAGCTAACCACTTTTCTTTATGTTAAGAGGCCAAACAAACAAACAAAAATATATACTCACTAGTAAGTAGCCAAGGAGCTTGATAGGTTCACAGCACACAAGCAGCCCAATGTGGAAATTTAACACAGGCAGTTGCTTTAATGTCCGTTCCTGTGCTAAGGCACTGAAGCCATCGGAGTCCATGCTGCTCATAGAGCCCTGTGCACCAGGTCACTGCTGATGACATTAGGCCTCTGCTCAGACACCAGTCCACAGGTCAGGGTTTTGGGGGTTCCTGCACTGTTGCTGCATGCCTCCAAAACCTTCTTTAGGTTCAGGAAACGTCAGCAGACTTCTCACCTGATAATCCAGATAGGCACCCTCCCCTCCTCCCCGGATGAGCCCCAGTCTACTTTATCTAGAATAAATAATTGACATTTTGTCGTCTTATGACCAGAGGTGGACCATCACCAGTGACTCCCGGGGTGGACAGGCATGTGTGTCTGTATATGGATGCATGGGACCCAATATTTTGCCGAACTTCAAGCAATGATGGCTTTTTGGAGTTATTCTTAAAAAAAAAAACAAAAAACAACAACAACAAAAAAACTATGTTTCCTCAAACTCAAAAATGTATGTATAATGTACATAATGGCCTCAGGGTTATAGAAAGTTCTCAACTCTTCTCACTCTACAGATAAGGGAGGGTCTCAGGGTGGTGAGGTCATGCACACACCAACACTGGATGCTGTCTTGAGCTAGGTGTCCTACAGAGGCCAACACTGAAACTATTCCACCAAGTATCCCTCGGAGGTGCTTACAGAGTAGATGCTGTGTAGACATTTTGCTGGGTAGACAGTGACACACCAGAGAACATATAGCTGGCATAGTGCACATCTCGTCCTATGGAGGAACCTGTGGACACTGAGATGCATGATGGGAATCTCAGTGGCTTCTGAGGAGGCTTGGCTAGGCCAGTCTGCTTCTTCTAAACCATGACACAGGGCTCAGGGGACAAGTCACAGATGGCATGTCACAGACAGGGTTGCCATTGGCCTGGCTGTAGATCTTTGAGTTCTTGGTGCTCGTTATTTCTAGAGAAGTGGAAATGTGGTCTCAGAGAGCTAACTGTGTTGTGAGGCTCACAAGGAGGGAGCTACAGGGATGCAGCTCCAGTTTGTCCCATCTCTTGACAGCCTTCATTTGCACCTGTCACTGGAAGCCTGTAATTGTTGGTTTGTGCGGGCTTCAGTAAATACCTTTGTTCTGCTTGAGTCTTCCTTCTGTGCCAGGTTCCCAGCTTTGACAGACCAAGCAAGGATAGACAATAGCACCATGTCGGGGGTGGGGGGGTTGGTGGGGGGCTGTATCGGAAAGCTTGGAGCTAAATTCATTTATTTTCTTTTCGCTCAATATGTCATCATCTTTTAAAAAATGTGAAATAGCTAAGTTGACTACAACAAAAGGGAAACAAAGAAGAGGCAGAGGAGAGAGGGAGGGAGCGCAGGAGAAACGAAGTCAAGGACTCAGAAAGTTACTTAGTAGATTCCTTTCCATGAGGTTTCGGCCCACAAGTTTTCTTCAGTTTCGGAAACTGAATTCTGAAGCCGCCCGTGGCTGCTTTGGTCTGGGTTCTGCTGTGACAGTCACTGGGCTAGTGAATGTTGTGGACAGCAGGGCAGCAGCGTCACTCCCATTCTGACACTTTTTTCTCCACAAGGATCCCAAACAAGGTCCACTTCTAGCAGGAAGCTGAACACACAGGAGAGAGATGGAGAGACAGGGTCGCCTCATTGCCTGCCACCCAGGAACCACATCCCAGGAGACCTCCTGCAGAGATTTCACAAGCAGAGAATGCACCCAGCAAATACTTGCAGAACTGGTTACCCCGCTGTGCCAGAAAGGAAAGACTCTCAAGTCCTTATTATCACAGGGCAGGAAAGTGAGATAAAAGCATCACACTTGATTCAGAGGTCTATGATTGACACTGAGCCTTGATTTTACATTATTACTATTATTATTATTATTATTATTATTAATGATTATATGTATGCAGTGTGTATGCAGTGCTCCCAGAGGACAGAAGAGTGTGTAGAATCTCCTGGAGCTGGAGTCAGACGGTTATGAGCCGCCTGACCCTGGTGATCCCAACTGAGCTCTGGTCCTCTAGAGGCAGAACAGTCAGTCATTCTTGACTGCTGAACCACTTGTCTAGTTGCCATGTCACCTTTAGATGCTTTTTGTTAGCTTCCAAGATTGATAGCAAGCCCACCTCAGCCCTCTTTTTTCTATAAACATCTTGGCCCCTGGATTAGTTCACAGCGGTCCCCCTGCAGTGGGGACTCCCACCATGCACCTTATTGAAGACTCCATCCCTGCATCCAGAGGGATCTTTCCTGCCAAGTATTAACACTCCTGTGCGTCTAGGAACACAGAGCTTCTTTTTCTACCCTTTTTCCTTGCATCCAGAAAGTAGTCCTGCCTTAGTTTCCACCCTCTTCTCCTTGCAGCAGGTCATTTAATCTGATTTGTTTTCTAAAGCACAGAATTTGTTTTAGCTAACTGTGAGATCTAGTTAGTAGAGCGGGTGGGATAATGGTAGGTGAGCCTCGGGAATAGGTATGTCTGGGGAGGTGGTGTTGTAGCATCCAGTTTTCTTCTATAGAGAGACAAATGGTCATCTTGATTGGCTTTACATTTCTGGAGAAGAAGTGCAGAAGACAGAGAGGGAATTAATTGCTCCAGGCACCATCAGTTACACAGTTGTTACAATTTACCCAGTAGCACACCAGTAGGACTTAACTTCCAGACAGACAGAGGCGCAGAGGGCTGACTGGACTCAGATGTCCCAAAGGAAGACAGGTTCGGAGTCCTCAAGGGAGCAAAGGGTGTTTTAGGAGTTCCTTTCCTTCATGCCCATCATCTCAATTACTGGGCCTTCCATCACCGCCCTTCAGTCTCTCTTTCTTATATCTGTGTGTCAGTTTTTCACATCCCCCATCCATCCCATTATTTATCCTCCTCTGGTCTCCTTTCTATTCGATATATTATAATAAAATTAAAATATAATTAGATCATCCCTCTCCCTTTCCTAGCCCCTCACCCCTCCAGTGTACACCACCCCACTCCCTCTCAAATTCACAGTCTCTTCATAACTGTTAATATTATGTATACGTATAAGTACACTTTGCTGAGTCCTTCTAGCGGCCTTTGTGGGTATGTGATTTCAGGGCTGTCCGTTTGGAATTAGATGACCAGTTAAGGAACTCATCCCTGTGTGTAACCAGCTCCCCTCTCTCAGCTCCTTAGCTGCCTGTAGACAGGGGGTGGGGCCCCATGAGATTTTTGGCCCTTCTACAGTGTTGTCTATTGCTCCGTTGTTCTGGTCCTGTATAGGCGGCCACATGGCCGAGGTACCATGAGTATAGCTTCACTGTTCTCTCCGGTTTACACTCCTGTGTGCATGCATTTATATGTATGTATGCGCGCGCGCGTGCGCGCGCGCACACACACACACACACACACACACACACACACACGTCTGAGAAAGAACACGTGGTTTAGACGACAAACCTGTAGCCAGCGTCCTAACCGAAGGAAAACTAAACACTCCCCCTACAGTTGGGAACGAGACTCCATGTCTGCTCTGACTGTGATTATGCAATGTGGTACCCAGAACCTTAGCTGCAGCAACACCCCAAGAGAAAGCCCTAACGGAGATAAAAACAAGAGAGGAAGAAGTCTAACCATCCCTGTCTGGGGCTCTACTCTTATAGCTGCTTGTGTGGCTGTACTTCCTACTTCCTGCTCTCCTAGAACGTTCTGGAACCCTGCAACCATTCAGTAGGATTTCTTCGTTGTTGTTGTTGTTATTGTTGTTTTTGTTTTGTTTCCTTTATTTTCAGTAGGATTTCTTAGAGCTCACTGTCATCTACAGCATCAAAGGTGACCCTTGCCTCTGGCTTCTCTCTCACAAGTCATGAGATGATATCTTTGTAAGTGGAGCTGGCGTCTGGTCTTGAAACCAGCTTCTTTTCCCCAAATATCAACATATTAATAACTATCATTGTTAAATGAGTCTGTTCCCTCTCTGACCCCTCCATCCCACCCCAGCTTCTCTCTCTCCATCCCCCTCCCTCCTCTTTCCATGTGTTCCTCGATAACCTTTCCCCCCCACTCTCTTTCTCTTTTTCTTCCTCCTCCTCCTCCTCCTTCTTCTCTGCACTCTTTCTCTACCTTCACTCCCTTCTCAACCCCCCTTCCCATGCTCCCAAATAAACTTCATTTTATACTTAAAAAAAAAAAAAAACCATAAGCCTCCTGTTCTCAGGCACTGTGCCAGAAATCTGCATTTCGTGCAATTCATGACACAGATCATATCCTGGCCTCAGGGGAATTGCAGAGAGCCCAAAAGCAACTATTTCAACTGTTAATTGCAGAGTGATATTTGTGGGGAATGTATTCGGATTTCCCTGTGGTATTGGTGAGAGGTGACAGAAACCTCTGGAAGAGAGAAAGCATTAAAGGCTTACTTAATGCCAGTTACAGCACACCATCTCAATCCCTGTTCTGGAAGCCCCCAGAGCAAACAACTTTCTCAGATGTAGGGGTACAGGTGACTTGAAGGGGGCCTGGCTGTGTCCTAACCACACATCGATGCTGTCTTGCAGGAAGAAGGCATTGTGAAGGAGATTGACATTAGCAACCATGTGAAGGAAGGCTTTGAGAAGGCAGACCCCTCCCAGTTCGAGCTGCTAAAGGTTTTAGGACAAGGGTCGTATGGAAAGGTGAGTTGAACGGATCAACACTGGTGGGCTGGCATCAGATACAAAGGCAGTGGCGGCTGAATGTGACAGAGTTCGGGCACAGAACTGCCCACCTGAGCTGAGCCTGTGTTTGTCAGAATCGTGAGCCATGAACAGCCAGACCACCCACATTCTCGTGCTCATCAGGGTCCCTGTGGCTTGTGATTTTTACTAAAGGAGCCAGATTATCCATCCCATTTAAGCCAGGGAGTCTCGGGAGGGGTATCTGCAACTGTTCCTTTTGAAAAGGAAGGGACTGATGAGAGAATAAGAAGAGAAACAGAGGGGGGAAAGGCCTTCTCTGGATTGGTCTGTACAGCTGTCACTCAAGAGTTAAGATAACGGGATTTGGAGTCTGCCTACTCTCTTCACCTGGTCAGTGACACAGTAGTTTTGATATCTCGGTTTCCCCACTTGTAAAATAAAGTACCTAGCTTATCTTATATCGTTTAGTTGTGAATTAGTCATGAGTCCAAGCTGGAAGGGCTTGTGTGCTGGGCCTGCCCGTGTCCTTATATCTACCCAATGGATCATGGCAGTGTCAGCTGATCCTTTTCAGGAGATAAGAAGGCTGGCTCTCTCCTTGTGCCCCATCTATACACAGTATCCACCGGACCAGCAGTGAGATTGGCACACACTACAGCCTGAGAGCTGAAGCAGAAGGGCCCGAGTATACCAGGAAGCCGACACTCCCTCAAGTGTGAACAGAGCTGTCCTGGCACTCCAGAATAACTATTCTTGTGTTGCACGTGGATGTTTTCTGAATCTCGCCAGTCTTCACATGACTGTGGCAAAAAGAGGGTGGGCTCAGTCCAGTGTGACTCAAGTGCAGGAACGAGAGTCCTGAGGTTTGGAGAGATCTCTTACAGACCCCATTCATTTGATGGTGTTTATGAGGCGGGATGCCTGCCTTCCTTCTTTCTTTCTACATAGGCAAGCAGCAAGGAGCCTGTTTATACTTGTGTATATTACTAGTATAATCATGAGGTTTGCAAAGTGGATGCTTAGTAGGGTCCTGAGGTACATAGGAGTAGCAAAATAAAGCTCTGTCTCTCATATGTGCACAGCTACTACTGTAAACTGAAAACAGAGCTTGTCAGAATTGTCAGTAGAGGGGCTCAACATTTAATACAAAGTAGAGAGAAACCGGGAGGTAATTTTTTCTCGAAGACTCTGGATTTGAAAACACAGACATGGGTTCTTTCCCTTTTCTACCTTTCCTAAGCATTACCCATGTGCTGTTTCCTGCGGGAGAAGTCTCATCCTCTGTAAGCTCATGCGAGTGGGGCCATTCTTTCCCAGGACAGACGTCCTGCCATGGGCTGTGGTCGATGGCTCTGCTTCTGGGTAGCTCCTGTTTTATTATGGCTGCTACAGCTCCACCCCAAAGCAGAAGCACCAAACTCCTGGGGAAAAGGAAACTGGACACTCCTCAAGTACCACAGAGGTGTGTCGGTAGCCTGACTGGCCAGTCAGTAGTCACCTGAACATTAGCTGCCCTGAACCTCAACATGTCTTGCTCAGGAATGGGGCCATTAAAAATATAGTTAAGAAGGAGGTCTGATGATATCGAACAGTTGATAGAGTACTTGCCTTGTACTCAGGAAGCCCTGGGTTCAGTTCCAAGCACTGTATCAATTGCACATGAGGGAACATATCTGTAATCTCTGCACTCTAGAGGGGGAGGCAGGAAGATCAGAAGATCAGTCATTCCCAATGGCTTATTGAGGTCAAGGCCAGCCTGGGCTACCTGAGATCCTGTATTAAAAATAAAATCGAAGAGGAAAGACTTTCCCAGGCTGCTCATTCATTTTATACTTAAAAAAAAAAAGCATTTCTAGAAAACAAATGACTAGGCTCTGTTGATATAGAGATGTTAATGACATGCCACACAGCCCACCTCTCAGTTCCTGATCTTATATGGGCAGGGAGGACAAAGGACTGGAGTTGGGTAGGTCCCATCAGGAGACAGGAAGAGGAGGCATGTTCCTCTGGATGTTGCACCCTGAGATTATTGGCTTCAGCCATGCTCTGTCGCAGAAAGTGAGGGGACCAGACTAGGAGTCTAGAAATAAGTGGGTCACTCTGGAAACTCACTTAGGCTTTCCTGGTCTCTGCACAATATCTAAGGGTGTGTGTGTGTGGGGGTGGGTGTCACAAATCTTGCTACGTCTGTCCATACAGGTTTTCTTTTTCATGAGAGCAGCACGAGCAGCCGACTGACCGACTGTCCCACACAATCCAACCCCTGCTCTGCAGGCAAATGTGCTGTGTACTTATACTTGTAGGGCAGGCAGATTTCCTTTCTGTGGAAGGTCTTGGTCTGCTCTATTAACCTGGATGCCATGGATCCCATGGCAGGCCGTGCTTGTTAATCCTGACCCCAGCATGGGTGGCCATTGTCCCACCTTTCTTACCTGGGTGACTGAATGAACCCTGACACATAGGAACAGAAAACCATGTTTGCCCTGGACCTCAGTAGAGGACCACTGAAATCCAGCTGTGTGTCTCTTTCGGCTTCTGCTCCCTGGTCAGATGATTACACAGAACCTCAGAATAGGGAGGCTCAGGCTGGAATTTCAGCCAGCAGTTGGGTCTCGGCTGCTTTGGGTCCCCATGCCAGAGCACCCCCAGAACCTGAATGCCCTTAGCCTGGAGACTGGTCTTCCATGGTACCCCGTGCCCCAGAAACACATGGCTTAGATGCTGTAGCATGTGCAGGGCATGGTGTGTGGAGTCTTTCTGATGCAGTGGCTCCTCATCTGTGTTGGGTTATAGCCCATAAGCACTGCATGAGTCCTGGGGTGTGAGTAAAATAGCCTTTGCCTTCAAAAGAAAAGTGATCTAAGCTCAGGAGACTGACAAAGCCTGGTCGTGTGTTCCAGTGCTGAATGGAGTGGTGAAGACTGGCTGCTCTAGGGTGGAGGTGTAGGATCTACCAGAGTCTGTGGCTGGGTGGAGAACCCCACCTCTTCCAGCTCCCCACAGCTCCCCTCTATCGAGAAATACCAAAGGAGGAGTAGAAGCTTTCTCCTTTTTTCTTTAAAAATCTCCCTGGGGTGTGGTAAATTGTGAGTCCCACATTCTGAGAAGGGAATAAGCTGACATTTTAAAATGTCCTTGCTTTTCTATAACTGAACAGTGGCATTACATGAGTGGAGCTCTAAACGCCTTCTCTTGAGGGAGATCGTTGCCTGGGAGTTCCCAGAAAGTAGCCATGCTTCTTTGGCTCAGCCCGGAGCATCCTGCTGTCTGAGGTCCCCTTGCCAGACTGAGAACATATTGCTAAGAGCATCAGGCGGTGGTGTATTCGATTACAGTGATCCTGAGATAGATAGATAGATAGATAGATAGATAGATAGATAGATAGATAGATAGATAGATAGATAGATAGATAGAGAGTGTGTGTTCGTGTGTGTGTGTGTGTGTGTGTGTGTGTGTGTGTGTGTGTGTGTGTGTGTGTGTGTGTGTGTGTGTGATCAGAGTGGCTGTATCTCGTCTATGCCTCACAGTTGCCTGTGCAAAACTTGTTCTGAAAGTGGGACAAGTCATCGCACACCACAGTACACATGGCTGCTGGGAATGTCAGGGACACAGTTAGCACACACCAATGCTGGGAGCAGCAGGCCACAGCAGCTACGGTTGCTAAAATCGTCAGAGTTGCTCCAGGGCTTTCTCACTGCATTCAAATAAATTTCTAAATTATATAAGCAGAGGAGCAGGAAAGGGATGCGCGTGCCTCGCCTGAGTACTGTCTCTGCTGCCGGGGGAACTCAGTCCTCTGCACGCACCACAACTATGCCCCTTCTCTTAGGAGACCTGTCTGCCTCTCTAGTCACCTTAGGGAGAACTACTGCCCACGGCTCTAATTCTTGGCACTTAGTAGGAGCCTAATTAGTAGCGACAGAGTGCAACTGTTTTTATGCCTTTTAAAAAGCAGAAACCCTGCTTTTAAACAGATAAACGTAAGCATTATTAGCCAGTGACGTCAGTGGTTTCATTATTAAACTCTGAGATACAATAAGGATAGAAAATTTCAGTGTGCCCATTCTGAGGCAGGAGGATTGCTAAGATTCTTGAGGCCAGCCTTGCCTACAGAATAAGTCTTTGTCTCCAAAAAATTTTAAATGTTTTTATATGCCAAGATCTGCGCAGAAATGGACATGGTCTCAGTTACTTTGTGATCGGCACTGCCTGGTGCACTGCGGATGTGGTTTTGTTTAGATGTTGGTTAGACAGGAGTGCTCTCTGCAGCCATGATCATGGCCCCTGCCTTAGCCCATGGTGTGGTGCTATAACTAAAAATTTAAAGGCTAAAAATTGGGCAAGTTCTAAAGCAAAGGAACTCATCTGACTCATGGCTCTGGAGGTCAGGAAGCCCAAGGGCGTGCCATCAGTGAGGACCTTCTTGATGTGGTGTCATGTGGCACGGGGCTCACCAGCCTCTCTACCACACTGCTATGTGGAGACAAGGGCTACAGGGAACTTGGGGAACACTGTGATATCATGTGGGGTTGGGGGTGTGGAGGGAAACACAGAGAAAGGCCTGCCAGTCCTGGGTGTAAGCACACTGCTTCCTCTTCTCAGGCTTCTCCCCGCAGAATGATTTTCATGACTGAATTTCCACTATGCAAATCTTTTTCTTGGGGCTTCTGCTTCAACCATAACATGTCAGAATGGAGGGGTTCACCTGTCTACTGGCCAGAGTCTTATGAGGGCTCAAGCAGTGACCCCGGATACTGTTCTCCTTGTGGAGACTGGGTGACCTAGCCATGGATACACGCATCCCTGACCCCACACATGGACGTGCAACCACCACAGTAGGGGTGCAGGCAAAATATGTGCTGGCTCCTCAGTGCTCACCTCCCACTGACTCCAGCCTGATGGCTGGCAGGAAAATCTGATCGTCCTGTGGCCAACAGACAGCACAGACCCTGCTACAAGCCTCTTCTTGCTTTCCAGCTCTTGGCCTCCCTTCTCGTGTGATGGAATGCATGCTTAGCTGCTATGGTTCGCATGGCACCTGGGGTCCCTCATATCACCTAGATGCCTGGCTATACCTCCTGCTTTTTCCTGCCTCTTGCCTCCTCCCTCCTGCCTCCCTCCTCCCTCCTTCCTCCCTCCTCCCTCCTGCCTCCCTCCTCCCTCCTCCCTCCTGCCTCTTTCCTCTTCCCTCCTCTTTCCTCCTTCCTCCCTCCTTCCCCTGCCTCTTCCCTCCTCCCTCCTGCCTCCTCCCTCCTGCCTCCTGCCTCCTGCCTGCCAGGCATTAGCAATTCTACACTTTTTTGACAAAGTGTGGATAGATGCTGTGGGTGTCAGGAACAGGCTGGAAGAGTGAATGGAATTATACACTGAGTCAGTTCAGACACAGGGACTTAGCAGTCAGGCTCTAATGCCTTTTGCTTTCAAAAAAAAAAATCCCTTATTCCAATGAATAAGAGACTTTGTGCAATGAATAAGAGACATGCTTTTTCATTTCTACTTGCTTACTGGGAAGCTCATTCCCTACAGCAAGTAGGTGGTCTTGACCCAGTAGGACATTGTCTAGAACAGTAGTTCTCAACCTGTGGGGTGCAAACCCTTTGGGGAATGAACAACTTAGGGCTCACCTAAGACAATTGGAAAACACAGATATTTACATTATAATTCATAACTGCAGTAAAATTGTGGTTATGAAGTAGCAATGAAATAATTTTGTGGATGGGGGTCACCACACCATGAGGAACTGTATTAAAAGGTTGCAGGACTAGGAAGGGTGAGAACCACTGGCCTAAAACAAGAGTTCTTCCACCTACAGTAACTTGTAGGGATGTGGCAGAGCTGTGTCCGCTTGTCTTAGTCAGGGTTTCTATTCCTGCACAAACATCATGACCAAGAAGCAAGTTGGGGAGGAAAGGGTTTATTCAGCTTACTTCCATCTTGCTGTTGATCACCAGAGGAAGTCAGGACTGGAACTCAAGCAGGTCAGGAAGCAGGAGCTGACGCAGAGGCCATGGAGGGATGTTCCTTACTGGCTTGCTTCTCCTGGCTTGCTCAGCCTGCTCTCTTATAGAACCCAAGACTTCCAGCCCAGGGATGGCACCACCCACAAGGGGCCCTAACCCCTTGATCACTAATTGAGAAAATACTCCACAGCTGGATCTCATGGAGGCACTTCCCCAACTGAAGCTCCCTTCTCTGTGATAACTCCAGCCTATGTCAAGTTGACACACAAAACCAGCCAGTATAAGGGCTATGTTGATCTCAGGATCCTGTGGGTGGGTTTGGTGTGTGAAATCCAGTGTGGCAGTTCGTACAGGCTCTCTCTTGGGTGTGTACCATAGGATTGTTCATCCAGCCTTGGAGATGTGTACACACATACACATGGATGTCCCATATCATTCTCAGTGACAGTATGCCCCCATGACTTCCCAGGACCTTGTATGTTCCTGGAGATGCTGGTCACCATACAAAACACCATTCTCTCCTGCACCTTTGCCATCTGGCAGAGAGCACAGCATTTTCCCATGGATATCACATAGTCTTTTTTGCTGAGGGATGTGATTACAGTATTGACAGTGGCCAGGAGGAGTTGGGTAGAGGCAGTGCTGGGGCAGGAGGCAGCTGACTTCTCTTCAGGACACATGATGTAGGTGTGGGGTTGATACTCCCATCAACAGATGTTTGTCCTGATCTGGGACAATGTGTCCTCCTACTTTCTCATCTGCTGTGCCGCTGGAATAGATGTCTGGGGTCTCCCCGGGAAGACAGCAGATATGGATTTGTCCATACCTTCTCTCTGCACTGAGAGACCCTGCTCCATACTCCGCAGGTTCCTGAACAGTCTCCTTGTCTGTGACAGAGAACCAAGAGAGAGAGGACTAGTCTACCATGTAGCTAAGGAAACATGCAGTCCTTCTGTGATTGCTGTTACAGATAAGCTCATGGTGGTGCTACATCCTTGGCCAGTGTGGGTTATCTAGAGTTTTCATGGAGCTAGAATACCCCAAAGTGCATGCAGGAGGGTTGGGCATGAGGAAAAGCCTTTGGGAAGAGAAATGCAACAGATCCATTTAAGGGAAAGTTCCTCTGCCCACAGCTACACCACAGCCCAGGGTGCCAGTGTAGGCTCTGCCACCCAGCAGCAGGGCTTACATCAATGGAAACATTCTTGTAGGAAATCATTGCTTTGTTCATGTGTGGAACATTCCTTTTCACACTTAGCATTTTTCCTCATTAATTTTTTTCAAAAATCAGCAATCTTACCTTAAGTTCAGCCTGTCTCGGGTATCTTTTGTTTTTGTTGATTAGTTCTTGCATCAAAAGTGTTTTCAGAGAATGTTAAATGCCTACAGGAGTGTGCTTAAGGGCCAGCAAAAAACCTGTCTGTGAGCTTCTGCTGCCCACGGCTAGAATCTTGTCCTGGCTAGTCTCATGTCAACTTGACACATAGCTAGAATTATCTGAGAGGAGGGAACCTCCACTGAGAAAATGCTGTATGCAAACCTGTAGGACATTTTCTTAGTGAGTAAGTGATTAGGGGGAGGGCCCAGTCCATTGCTGGTTGCTCCATCCCTGAGTTCTATGAGAAAGCAGGCTGAGCAGGCTATGTGTAACAAGCATAGCAGCATCCCTCCATGGCCTCCACATCAGCTCCTGCCTCCATTTTTCTGCCTTGTTTGAGTTCCTATCTTGACTTCCTTTGATGATGGACTGGGATGTGGAAATGTAAGCCTCTCTCTGACTTGCTTTGGTCATGGTGTTTCATCACAGAAACTCTTAAGACCAATCTGGGTTATGGAGAGTTCAAATAGGAGTAGCCAGTGCAGCCTGATCTGTTTGGGTCTCCCTTCTGGTACCCAAACCAGGTGCAGGATGGTGCCTAGCACAGAGCTGAAGCAGGTAGATGAACTGTGTGTTGGCAGCCAGCCTAAGTGCTGGAGATGGCCCCTTGTCAAATACCTTAAGATAGATGCCGAGAAAGTACTCAACAGAAGCATCTTAGAGGAGAGAGAGCTCCTAAAGAAGTTCTCACAGCCCAATACCGCAGGGCAGTTACAGCAGCAGGAGATTGAGACAGGCGGTCACGTCATATCCAGTCAAGAGTCCAGAGGGATGGATGCATGAGTGCTCACTTGTTAGCCTGCTAGCTTCTACTCAGCCCAGCTCCTCCACTCCCACATGGTCAGCACCTCCTGCCTTTGATTATGCCATCCATAATGGGCTTGTTTTCCCACATTACTTAGACACTCTTACGGGTAAACCCAATGTAGGCAGTCCTTCAATGGGCTCCTCCCAGGCAGCTCTAAGCTATATCCAGTCAATAATTAAAGCTAACAGACAGCCATGGTGTTTCCTGTTCCTCAGGTGTTCTTGGTGAGGAAGGTCACAGGATCAGACGCTGGTCAGCTCTATGCCATGAAGGTCCTGAAGAAGGCCACCTTGAAAGGTAAGGGTCCTGGGAGGGGCCAATTGCTTCTGAGCTACATCACTGCAGTCTTCTTGGGAGTTTGAGGAAATACTACTGTCCCTGGTTGGTCATCATGGTCTCAGGAACCGCTCCCAGAGGAGGGCACTAGGCACTTGATCTCTGGTTGATAATAAGCTCTGGACATTTCCCCCAGTGTGGTAACTGTCCCTGTAAGTTTCTCCAGTTCTCAGAGGAGAAGTTGTTGTATAAGGAATGTTCTGCATATGTTCTGTTGCAGAGACCATGTGGGAAACGAACAGCGAGAAGTAAGCCATTTGTTCCACTGTGGCTCCACAGTAGGCCGAGTACCACCCGGCACATTGGATTGCTCAGTTTCACAAATGCTTGACTCACAAATGTGCTGGGCTCCCTTGTTGCCCAGTGATGGGAAAGGGGGGGGGCAGGGAGTTAGACGTCCAGCCTCTGGTGGTGTGCCATCCTCCCAGTGAGGTGTAAGCAATCAACACAAGGGACTGTCCCAAGCCCAGAGTGGGCTCACTCAGACCTGCTCTGTTCTTATCGCCTTCTTCCTTTGTCACTTGGGGGGGAATCCAAGGCTCCTGCCCCCAGCACAAGGTTCACATCAGCATGAACATGATATGATAATGGCTTGTTAGTGATGTATGCTGTTTTATATCAGTGGAGCCTTGACTAGCGACTGATCCACCTGGAGCATAGGAGCTCATGCTTAGGCCCTTGGGTACTGTGAGATTCAAAAGATGTCATGGGTCTCTTGGATATTTTAGGTCCTATCATGTATTAACTTTGTTATTCTGTGCCTTCAATTCACTCGATCTCTGGGTGGGGAGATAAAGTATATGTTTTCAATTGGCATATAACCAGTAAGGTAGGTAGTTAGATGTATGGATGAAGTCTCCATAGACTGTAAACATCTTAGTATACAGGCCAGAAAAATTCGTCCAAGGGAGATGGCTCCAGGGTTCCGCAGATATGTGAGATCTAACTTTAGAATTGGCAGTTATTTTCCATAAAAGAGATAAATTGGATTGGCCGGGGGTTAGAAAATGCAAATACTGATGATGGCTTCTGCCAGCCTGGGCAGAGATCTGTCCTCTGAGTATTTCTAGGGAAGGCCACTATAAACCTTGAAAAGTGACTTGTGACCACGCAGGAGCAGAGCCTGGACTGTAGGTTATCCACAGATCATTCGGCTCCATAACTGAAGGCTTCTTTCTTAGAGCCATAAGGTTATGGGTGGTAATGTTGGTACAGCTAGTTGTTAACTGAATACGATGATCTAGTCCAAAATTCTAAACAAAAAATGTTAAAGAATTGTTCTTTCTGGCTGAGCAAAGTATAGGAAACAACTCCATCCAACATTTAATAAAATAAACTCTTTAGTTAAGGATTGTCTTAGAGAAACAGACATTAAAGCCCTACTAGTCCAGGATCATTTGAAAGTCCTCAAAATAGACCACTTCTTCTGTTCTTCAGAGGCAGAAAAACTCTGTCCTACGACCCAGCTGCCCCACAGAGACCCAGCACCTCCATCAGCAGCATAGCCCTAACCCTAGGCCTAACCCTAACCCTAACCCTAATCAATGAGATTGGTCTGTAGGCAAGTTTGTGGGGCATGATCTGGATAACCATTGCCTAGCCCATTGGGGTTGGTGTCACCCTTGGGTGAATGGTCCTGGGTTACCTAAGAAAACAGGGCGAGCAAGCCATAGGGAACAGACCAGTAAGCAGGACTCTTCCACGGTCTCTGCATTAGCTCCTGCCTCCAGGTTCCTGCCTTGACTTCCTGCCCTGGCTTCCTACGTTGATGGACTGTGGTCTGGATGTGTAAGCCACATAAGCCCTTTCCTTCCCTAGTTCCTTTAGGTCTTAGCACAGCAACAGAAACCAAACAGTACATTGGCTCACAGAGGCGGCTGTTGCACCTGTGGCTCTAAGAAGAGAGGTTGGAGACATAAGCTTGAATTCTTCATGGGCCTGGACTTTAAGGGCAGAGAAAGTGTTTTAAAATGGAAAGTGTCAAAGGTGAATTCCTCTTAGATAGATCCAGACCAGGTGTCCTCTTGTAATTGAAGACAGAGGAAGATAGGTGACAGCAGCTGCTGATGTCATTAGTGCTCAGCCTTAGGAGCATATTGTCCTTGAAGGTCACATACCCGTCCCACTTTCTGCTTGACTCCACGTTAGCCTTCCTGGTCTTAAAGTGACACCTGATGGTGCCTTCTCTGTCCTTCCTGTCCCTTATATCAATTCTCTCTGCAGTCCCGTGATGAAAGCCTGACAGAAAGAAGGAAGGGAAGGGAAGAGCGCATTGGGCTTGTGGTTTCAGAAGGTTCAGTCTGGGGCCGTGTGGCTCTGTGTGGTTAGGCAGAGCGCAGTAGTAACAGGAGTGTGCTGAGCATAATAGGAGGCAGAAAAAAAGGGCAGGGACCAGAAGTAGCCAGAGCACAAACACACCCCAGGTACCTGTGCTCTCCAGCTAGGCCACACCTCCTGCCATTCACATTCCAGTAATGTCACCAAGTTGTGACTCCTCAATGGGTCAATCTCTCCATTAAGTCAGAGCCCCATTGTGTCTGGAAATGCCCTTCCAGACACACCTGGATTGAGTGATAGTAACTACTTAGTCATTTCTTAATCCATGAGGTTGATAATCAAGAGAAGCACTGCCAAGCACCCTCTCCCTCCTCTCCAGCTCTGGGACGGAGGAGAAGCAGAGTGAAGGGGGAGCCACTGAGAAGGGTCCTAGGTGCTCAGCCTGTGCTGCAGCATGCATGGGCAGCAAGGACCAGGAGGCTGTGCTCTCAGTGCAGCCCTCACTAGCCCCTTGCTCCATCAGAGATGAGCAGGATGTCTAGCCTATAACCTCTACAACCATTATATAGTTTATAACTGTTTTCCTTAGATGATGGACCTTTGAGATAGTTTATAGTCCAAGCTGAAGTGCTCTTAAGAAAAGCCTCCTGATCCAGTTTTAGGTAGTACATGAGACTGAGTCTCCTGGATGATCGTAATGAGTGCCCGAGCCTGTGTTAATGTACACACACACACACACACACACACACACACACACGTATACAAATACAACACATGCACACACACAAATATATACATACACATATACAAAATCACATGGACACAACACATATATACACTTGCACACATAGACATACACATAAACACACACATAAACATACACATATAACATACATACACACATACACACAAATATACATACATACAAGAATTGCATACACACACACACACACACACACACTTCCATCAGTAGGAATAATGTGGACATGTAAATAAAAACTCCATCTAGTTACCAAATTACAGACAACTTTTATTTTCTTCTCCATGAATTGTATTTCAAGTTTTCAACAACGGAACTCCTGGAACCTGGTGTGTCTTATAGTTTTTTTTAGAAAACAAAAACTCTACAACAGCATGCTTGACCATGTGCAGTCACTTACATATCATGAAAATGAGGCATATGGGAAAAAGGAATGGGAAAAAATTCATCTCCTTGTGCTCCTTCCAAAGTCAGCTAAAATCAAACATTATTTTACATCCCACACCATTTGGGCTGTCTGTGATGGACCATCACTAGGGAATAGATTTCCCCTAAAAATTCAATTGGATTTCTTTCTTAAGAGAAAATGGAGGAGCCTCACAGAGCAGTTTGTGTGTGTGTGTGTGTGTGTGTGTGTGTGTGTGTGTGTGTGTGTGTGTGTATGGTGGCCACAAGATGTGTATTACAGGGCGGCTGTGGAGTGGCCTCCTGGCCTCCTTGTGCTCCCACTGGGCTAACTGCACTCTCCCCACATGGGCTTCTTTCTTGTCAAAGCTGGGAGGAGAGTCTACACAAAAGAGCATTCAAATTGCTTTTGCTTCCAATTTCTCTGTATCCACTCAGATACCCAGCTCCTTCCCTCTCCATCATACCCGCAGCTTGCAGGCAAGTTGATTGGAAGACATGCAGCAGAGAGAGGTGTGTCTGTAACACCCACGGTGTGTCCTCCCCTTGTCAGTCACGAACTCTAAGAGTACAGTCCCTAGAGGGAACTGGAATTCAGTTGAATAGCAAGAAAAGGAAGAAATGAAAATGGGGTGGGGTGGGGGGGTCGGAGTTTGTGGAAACCGTTTTTTGAAACTTCATATTGTTTCTCCACAGTGCAGTGATGACCAGGTCTGCAGGAGGGGGACTGTTGTCAGTGGGAGTCCCTGGGACCTGACCAGGAGAGTAATAGTTCTCAGGGCTCTTACGTTACCTTCCAGTCTGGAGTGTCAGGTGCAGCCTCTCCTTTCTTTCTTTCTTTTTTTTTAATCACAAGTTTTAAGCGGCTCTCAGTCCATGAATCTCTGTATGCTGAGTGGCATGTAACTGTTTTTTTTTTAAATGCTTGCTGTGACGTTCGTTTCTTAGAAAAAGCCCACTGAACGTTGTTGAAACTGTAAAATTAGTTCCCTTTTTTGTTTTTGTATTTTGAAACAGAGTTTTTCTGTGTAGCCCTGGCTGTTTTTTTTTTCTTTAAGATTTATGTATCTATTTTATGTATATGAGCACACTGTAGCTGAACAGATGGTTGTGAGCCATCATGTGATTGCTGGAAATTGAACTCAGGACCTCTACTCACTGCAGCCTCGCTCGTTCCAGCCCAAAGATTTATTTATTATTATATTGTAAGTATCTTGTAGCTGTCTTTAGACGCACCAGAAGAGGGCGTCGGATCTCATTACAGGTGGTTGTGAGCCACCATGTGGTTGCTGGGATTTGAACTCAGGACCTTCAGAAGAGCAGTCAGTGCTCTTAACTGTTGAGCCATCTCACCAGCCTGCAGCCTCTCCTTTCATCATAAAGGTGACAAGCAGTTTCTACAGGGATGTTAAGCACACCATAGCTGGAAGAGAAAGGGGCCCTCAGGTGGATGCTCTTGCTTGCCAGCCCAGCTAAGGTCCACCCTCTTCCCAGCCCCAGTCCCACTTCGTGACAGGATGGTGCTCCTTAAGGAACATGTTTATTGTGTGTGTGTGTGTGTGTGTGTGTTCTTGAATTTGGCAAAGTTTTGTGACAGTGTAAAGGAACTGTGAGAAATAGTTTCCTATTATGTGCTTTAAATATAGGGAACCCTGGAGTTTGGCGTCTCACTCAGTAATGGAGAGTTGACTGAGTGAATGCTCTGCCCAGAAACACATTCCCAAGCATGAGCCCGATGTTAAATGGACCTGATTCCTTCTGTGCTGTTCATGAGCTGGCACAGTTACCAGCCATAAGAGATGCTCTGTATCGAGTGTGACAATGGCACAGTTACCAGCCATAAGAGATGCTCTGTATCGAGTGTGACAATGACTTTCTAGTACATTCCCAGCTGCAGCTGGGGCTTCATGGAAGGTCTGAGCCTGAGAATCTTAAACTTCCCTCCTCTTTCTGTTCATTGCCAGTATGGGGATTGCCTAGCACATGGTTCAGAGTAGGAAACTGGGCGTGGAGCCTCAGCCAACTCGGACTCCAGTGGCCATGTCACCTGGGAAGCCCCACGCCCTCTAAGCTAAGATGGCCATGGTTAGTAGGTGCCTTGCTCCAGCACATTTATGTGAAAGTCAGACCTTGGGTGGTTTAGAGTGTCGCTGGCTCACAAACTTTCCAGAAGCTTCTCTGCTCTTTTTCTCCATGGGAATCAACTGGTCTGGAGATGAGGCCAGGAGGGCAAAATGTGCAGCATGCTCCAGGCTCACCTTGGCCTGCTGTGCAGAGCTGGGGCTGTCATCTGCTTAGGGAGAATGCTGTGCTCCCTCCATGAACGGTCTGAAGTGGTCATTGATGATGGCTTGCCGTGACTGGTACCATTCACGGTGCAGAATTCTTGACCCTGCAGCCATCTCTCAAGTGTGGAAGGAATTGTCAGCTCATGGTATTTCTTTGCAGGACTAATTTGATGCGGTTTTCCACCTGTGATTTAGACCTAACTTACAGTCCTGGAAGTCAGCATTCTCCCCTGAAGCTAGCATGCCTTTTCTTCTCAGAAGGAAATTATGTTCTGCTGATTGAGAAGGAAAACAGTGCCCTCCAGCCAGCTCTCTAAGAGAGTAACTCAACCCATGCATGGACAGTCACTGCACTGCCAGGCATGACTCTTGGTGACTGAGGGGTGGCTCTTTGGGAGGCATGGACGTGAGTCAGAAAAGGGAAGGGACCTAAGCAGGATACTGTCAGTAGAGCCTGCTTCTTGTGATGTTCTTGCTGTGGGAGAGGAGCGCTGGCACACAGCTCCACAGACACGCATGGCTATAGGACTCTGCTGACCAGTACAGCTGAGTATTGATGACACGTGTGTTGACTGCAATGCCTTGAAACAGTCCCTGGCTGGAGTTACCCCCAACACTCCTTCCAGCCCCCAGAGTGGTATTGTCAGCACTTCTGTGTTTGTTTCTGTCTTAGCTGAGGCGCTTCGTTAAAACATTGACTCATTCAGAAACTCAGCTTCAGTGGCTGCCTGCATCTGAACAGATTGTATTTCCAAGCTAACTCGTGGATGCAGTTTGATTCCCATTTGGGAGATTTCAGATTCCTGGGAGGCAGGGGGCATGCAAGGCACGCTCCAATCACAAGTGCTAGGTGCCTCCTTTTCAGTGCGAGTACAGGTAAGGGCACTTTACAAATGAGGAGACTGAGGGCAGCTGCTAAGCTCCGCCCAAACCATGTTGTACAGAGGTGGTAGAGGCCAGGCTGATGTTGGTGCGCTCCCTCCCCAGCTTTCCAGCCTTCTTCCCATTTATTTCCTCATTAGGAAGCCATCTGCTGACTTCTTCTCTTTGGGCAGCAAGTAATTATCTGCACAAAGTTTTGACTCCCCAATGTCTGGGCACTCCACTGCCCACAGATCTTTTTCTGTCACAAATAAACCTTCAAAAACTGGAGACAACATCCTTTATCTGGGAGATGGGTGTTGGTCAGTGTCCTTTGCTCAAGCGGGGTGAGTTTAAGGACACTGCTTGATTTTAGAGGGTTTTTAGGTGATGGAGACCAGATTAAGGCCGTGGTGATATGGTGGAGGAACAGGCCCCTTTCTCTGCCTCTCTTTTCACCAGGCTATGCTTCCTGGATTATGGGGATGGGACCAGGCAGTTGGTGTGGAAACTCTCGCACAGTGAAGAGGCATGGGGCGATGACATAAATGTGTGTACTACTGAGACAAAGGGCATAGTTGTAACAACACTAGCCAGGTGCTGGGGAGGGCAACCGAAAATCAGCCCGGGTCCAGCATATAGAAGAACCCCCTTGGTCCACAGCAACTGCCCTTGAGCTTGCTGAGGCAGGGATGAGAGGTTTTCCTTTTTGATGGTGATTTGGGTTGCCTGGGTTCACAATCAGTGTCTCCCCTCATTTTTTATTTTGAGAACATACCCCCCCCCTTCCCTCCGGTCTTTATTACCTGCCGCCAAGCTGTGTTCTCACTGAATAAACAGGCTTCAGTCTGTTTTGTTTTTTTTTTTACCAGTTAGCCCAGAACTCTAACGCACTCCTGCCTCTGTAGTCTGAATCTGTGCCTTGGGGCTGAGGAGGTAGGGGAGCTCTGCATCCCACTTCTTATTCATCTCTCATGGTTGATTTTTTCCCCCTGGGAGAAGTGGTCAGTGGAGAGACTCCCCTCTGGAGTTTCCAGGGCTCTATCAGGGAAGTCAGTGGGTTAAAGGTACCCTCAATCTGGCATAAGCAGGAACCCATGTTTTTATCTACATCAAAGTAGGGTATTTCTCCAAGAGCAGGTGGGTGAAAGTTTTTAATTGAAAACAAAAAAAGGCTTTGAAAGCTTGAAGGAAGGAAACCAGATCAAGTCCACCCTGGGCTACATAGTAAGGAAATAAAAGCTTATCAAAACTTGTAAAAGTCATTCCAAAGGCATGGCAGAGGCATGGACTTCTCTGGTTTTACTTTGTCCACTCCCACTGCAGACCCCAGGAAGAGTGAGGTTTCAAAGGTTCTAATGATCCCTCATTCCTCTCACGTCTGCCCTCATGCTGGTGGATGGCCTGGGACTGTCCAGTGTGGGGCAGCATCCAGGCTAGCGGGCCAGCTCCCATAAGCACTCACCTGTTGTGGGACATTCCTTTCCTGGTCTCAGTTCTCTGGTCTGCCTCCTCATGCTAGCTCAGAGTCTTCAGGACTGGGCACCAGCCTCTCACAGTTCCTGATGCTGTTCCCCACAGGCATTTCAGTCAGGTCCAGCCATGGCTCTGTGCCATGGGTATGCCCCGCCTCCTTCCTGGAGTCTTATGTCAGCAGGCTGGCTCTGCCTGCTATAGCCTCTCTGTGCTGCACCGAGGCTGCCTAGCACCTGCTGAGTCCTTGTCTGCAGCCTCTTGATGTGCTGTTCTTACAAGGTTCTTCTCCCTCCTTCCACTTCCCTTAGCACTTGCAGGCTTCCCACTGACAGGCCCCACTGCTGCCCTCTTCTGTGGATCTGTCTACCAGCCTCTTCTAGAAGGCAGAAATTCACCTTTTCATGCTAACTGCTAGCACAGACGGCATAAAGAAATGGTGATGGAACAACAGTGGGGAGGGAGGAAGTGAGAGGAAGAAACATTCATAAGCCTGGTCCTGGAGGCATGCGTGTCTGTGGAGCTGTGTGCCAGCGCTCCTCTCCCACAGCAAGAACATCACAAGAAGCAGGCTCTACTGACAGTATCCTGCTTAGGTCCCTTCCCTTTTCTGACTCATGTCCGTGCCTCCCAAAGAGCCACCCCTCAGCCACCAAGAGTCGTGCTTGGCATTGCGGTGACTGTCCGAGTTACTCTCTTAGAGAGCTGGCTGGAGGGCACTGTTTTCCTTCTCAATCAGCAGAACATAATTTCCTTCTGAGAAGAAAAGGCATGCTAGCTTCAGGGTGAGAATGCTGACTTCCAGGACTATAAGTTAGGTCTAAATCCCAGATGGAAAACCATGCCGTATTCTACTTTGTTATCACCACAGCATCCCTGGGGAAGGATTTCTTTAGTAACACTTTAAGTGTGTATATTGCCATTCTAAAAAGTGATAAGCAATGTAGTGTGACACACTTGTCACTGTGGCCATTCTAGATATTCAGCCATTCCTCCGAGAGGTCACTTGGGTGCTGTCTCCTGGGTATACCAGTTAGCCAGTGGGGTCTTACTCTATAGTGATTGTCAGCCTCTCTTTTGTTCATTTGTTTTGCCTCAAAACTAATGATGTCTGTATTCCAGATGGCTGAATGTGAGACAGAGTGTTCATTGAAAAGAATGCCATAGTACACCACACACACACACACACACACACACACACACACACACACACACACACAAACATTTGAAAGACCCAAGGCTGAGGAAAGTAAGAGCTTGAAATGGTAGGAGAGGGGCTGGAGAGATGACTCAGGGGTTAAGAGCACTGACTGCTCTTCCAGAGGTCCTGAGTTCAGTTCCCAGCAACCACACGGTGGTTCACAACCATCTGTAATGGGGATCCGATGCCCTCTTCTGGTGTGTCTGTGGACATCAACAGTGTACTCACATACATTAAATAAATAAATAAATAAATAAATCTTTAAAAAAAAAAAGAAATGGTAGGAGGGGTGATAAGCATGGCATGAAGGCCAGAGACACTACAGGATGATAGGACACTAAAGCCCCGTGAGAAAGTATCCATATTCTTAAGGCATATGAGTAAATCTACTATGAGGATAGTGTTGTGGTGTCTACAATACATTTTCATGTTTCTGGTGAGCCAAAACAAAAAGAGCTGGCAACAAGGAAGCCAATGTATGAAGATGTCTGTGCTCCTTAGAGCCAGTGAAGGTGGAGCGTGCGTTATACTGCTCCAGATTTTCCTTGTGGGTGAGACTGAGCTAGCTTGTCTATTGCTGTGTGTCCAAGCCTCGAGATCTGCACTCCCATCCTGAAAACCTTCTGTTTTTGTTGTACAGTGCGAGACCGGGTCAGATCTAAGATGGAGAGAGACATCCTGGCAGAGGTGAATCACCCATTCATTGTCAAGCTGCATTATGGTAAGTGCAGTCAGTGCTACATGATTTGCAGAGGACCTTACAGTGATGTCTTCCATCAGAGGAGACAGAAATAATAATTAGTTCAAAAGGAGATCCCCACTATGTTAGTATCCTGTCTTGTAGGGAGACCGAGTTCTCTTAAATCCTGTCTTCAGTCTCTTTCCTATTTGATTTTCTGAAAAGAGCAAGATATCCTATCTTCATCCCAGAGACTGTGTGAGGTGAGGCTGCCCATCATTGAGATGTCACCATGGCAACCTGGCACCAGGTCTCCTGACCTTGGGATGAGACATGATGACACACCTAGTGGTGCTGGGCAGAAAGTGTGTTGGTCTCTAACCTCTACCTTCAAAGTGAATGAAGAAAGGCAAGGTGGAGTGCCATGAACCTCAGACTGCCCTGGAGGCTCAGGGGAGGTACCTTCTCAGAGGCCACAAGCCTGCCTTTCTATTCAGTACCAGTTCCCTCCCTTTGTACCTCATGGGAGAAGCAGGAGGCAGAATCAATAAATTAATGGCTCCTCAGTCATGCCCTTCACTGCACACTTTTTTTGTTAAGGCACTCCTATGAATAGAGGATGCAGAGAAACCATGGTGAAGCCAGAGATTCCTATAAACAGGGAACAAAGGCATGAATGCACCTGGGGTGGAATGGGGAGACTTCCAGAGACCAAGAAAATAGTTCAGGCCTGCCGTGAGTCATGTGGTAAACCCTTCAGAAAGAACAGAAGCTAGCCCTTTTGTCATGGCAGCTGGGCTTGCTTAGAGCCTCCTGCTCAGTAGCAGCACTAAGATTGCC
>NW_022196911.1:13463308-13531438 GCF_008632895.1 Mastomys coucha
TCTCTCTCTCTCTCTCTCTCTCTCTCCCCCTCTCTCTCCTGTCCTGCCCCAGCTGCTCCTAGGCTGTAGTCAGAACAAAGCCCGGAGTCACTGTGATTAAGTCCTTTTATTAAAAAAAAAAAATTAACAGGATAAAACAAAACAAAACAAAAAACCAGAATACTTCTCACATTTGCATGTCATACCTATGCAGGGCCCATGCTGACGATCTCAGGATCATCTCTTCCAGGGTGTGCACTGCCAAAGCAGGCACTGGGGCTGCTGTTTTTGTGAGGAAATTAAGAACTGGGTGTCTTGCACAGACTTTCAAAAAAATGTTCTGCAGTACACATAACCCCAACTGAAGGTTTAGTTAGGGGCCATGTTTCTAAATGCCAGCATTTATAATAAATGGTCCAGGACCTCTTAGAAAATGAAAACCTTTTCAATACACAGAAATAGCAGGTCCCTCTGGCCTGGTACCCTGTGTATTAAACCTGGTGCCCAATGAAGGATGCTTCCTGATGTTGGTCTGACCATTGTGGTTGCTGACCCTCTGTGATGTTGACCTAGCCACCAATGCTGACAGACCCATTGGGCTAACTATCCCAGCAATAATAGTGTGACTCTTTTCTCCACATCTTTATGTGCTCATGGGTCTGCGGTGTACCCTTGTTAAGCCCTGGGTATGAGATGTGTAGACTGTGGCCTGTGTCACTACTAATGCGTTCACCTGGAGCATGAGCTCCCTTCTGACACATAGTCAGGCAGGTGGAGCAGTAAGAATACTGTTAGAGTGGAAAAAGTCTATAATGATCCTCTTGTGCCCTTAGTATAGGATGCACTCTTACAGGAGGAAACAGAAATGTCCTTCCTGTCTATCAGAACCATCTTCCATCAACAAATGTTACAGCAAGTTGTCTGTCTATAAGACCCTCTGCGACAAATGCCTTATTGATAATGCCAATGATGAACATGAGTTTGTTCAGGCTTTCCTCTCTCTCTCTGAGTCTTTTGAGTCATGCGGCTTCCCCTTGAGGACCATGAGCAGCATCCTTCTCCTCCTGCCTGGCTCCGTCCCTGGCCAGCTGACCTCCAGCTGGTCAACTATGCCTCTCTGAGTGAATGGCAGCTCTACAGATAAACAACCTTGTCTGAACCAAACAGAAACTGGGCTTTGGGAAGAACAGAGAATCGATGGTCAGAGGGAATTGTGTTTGTTCAACTGCATCTCCTCCCACAGCCTTTCAGACGGAAGGCAAGCTCTACCTGATCCTGGACTTCCTGCGGGGAGGTGACCTCTTCACCAGGCTTTCCAAAGAGGTAGGTGAGCTCCCTGCCCACCCCCAGATGACTTTGTGTCTAGGAAGATAGGAAGGAAGGGCATTAAGGGAGCTGGGCATGGGAGGGTATTATGTATATAATGGGTAATGTGACCATGTGGTGATGTGTAGTGTGTGATCCATGACGTGCGCTGTGTGATAGTTGGTATGTTTGATGAGAAGTGTGTGGTAGATGGTGCCATATGAAGGTATGGTAATGCCAGTTTTCCAAAGCTTGCACAGAACCAGCCATAGTTATACACACCCACAACCCCAGCGCCCAGGAAACAGAGGCAGGGTTTCGAGTTCACTATCAGCCTAAGCTCTAGCAAGATCTGAAGAGTCCATGCTTAGAAGAGTCCATGCTTAGAGGATCTTACCAACAGACTCCTCCCAAGCTTCCTATGAATGAAGCTCAAAGCATTGTGCCCTGTCTGTGCCCGCTGCCCCGGATAGAAGCAGTTCATGGGAGCATTTGGGAGTGGCTGTATTTGATGGTATCTCACTTCCCATCTTTGGAAGGCACAGCGAACAGCGTGTGGACCTCTCTTCTGGACAGTGGTCCCTGTGTGCTATGTGAGAAACATCTCGTTAGGTCTCTGCTCACTGACTGAGCCTCATTGACTTCTAGTTGCAGAGTTAATAACTCTCCAGAGTGGCACTGGGAAGGTTCTGTGTCCCTCCTGATTTGAGGAGCGTTGAGCTAGCACTGTGGGATGAAGAAATTCAGAATAATGTCTATGGCAACAACATTCTTGTCTTCTTATTTGGATGGTTCTGTAAGGCTCAAGACAGGTAGAGGCATGACGGCATGCTGATGGGAGGCTCCTCACATCCTTCCAACAGAGTGTTTTTTCTCTGCCTGTGATGGTGGTTTTCAAATTGCCTCCTGCCATCTCTATCTCAAAAAATGGGGTGGAGAGTGACCAAGGAAGATACCTGAGGTGAACCTCTGGCCTCGATGCTCTTACATGCAGACACATCCTTGTGAATGCACATCCCTATATTCAAGATGGTGCAAGGATTTGCCTTTTTTGTTGATATGACGACAGAAGCATGGGAAGACAGGACAGAGCATTGTGCACCAGTGTTTTAAGGCCCCTCTCCAGCCAGCACAATGTATTTGGCAGAATGCATGACTCTGGGCACAGGACTGATCTAGCTGCTAGCTTGCACATCACCCGGGGGAATGAAAGAGGGGAGGGAGAAGAGTGAAATAGGATTTCCATTTTCTGTGGTCCTTCAGCCTCCATAGTGTGATTATTTGAATTGCAATACCCATCATGAATTCACACTAGAGCATTCTAAATAAGACCAAAGCCTGGGGTTGCAATCGGCCTGAGCAGTCTGTAGGGTAAGGGCAGGTTGGTGGTGAGCTGAGGTTTCGCTCACAAGGCTGAGAAAATCTACTCCACAACAGCATGACCTGCAACTGTGAGAAGAACTCTCCTTGCTCAGGAGTGGCAGGAAACTGTCCCAGGAGAGCCAGGATCTCCACACACAAACATTCTGGGACAGCCCTAGTTTTCTTGAGGAAAACTGAAACAAGCAGCCATGGGATAAGCTGAGCCATGGTCCTTTCCCATTCTGCTAGGTGATGTTCACGGAGGAGGATGTCAAGTTCTACCTGGCTGAGCTGGCCTTGGCTCTAGACCACCTCCACAGCCTGGGGATCATCTACAGGGATCTGAAGCCGGAGAAGTGAGTACAAAGAGAGGCGGTTCATAGCCTCCTCAGACATCTGTTGCCAGCCCACGGCAGTGCCTGTTACCTAGGATTCATTTCCCAAGTACACTCCCAACAGTAGGCTGGGCACAGTATCATGTGGGTGGGTCCTGTGCAGGAGTTCCAAGGAGGATGAGCGGATGCCACCTCCTTACCCTGCATTGGTGCCCAGTGGATGTGGGGCCTTCATTGATTATGGTAGAAGTGCCCACTGTGGGAGGCTAGGCCACACTCATTCTGCAACATACAAAGATGGCCAGGCAAGTGGGACCTGAGACTGATGGAATACCCCCCACCCCTTCTCAATCTAGTACCTTCTGCCACCAGGAACCCACGACACAAGACATTTGTCCCGTTTGCTTGCCTCTCCCTAAGTGCCAGGGACATGGTCATTTAGCCTCCTCTGAGATGGCTAATGAGGAGATGGGTTAGATTAAATCTCTGAGGGATGAGCTGAGGGACAGTGAGGGACATGGCCATGGGGGTCCCCAGGTCACTGTGTATCTGGGGCTGAGAATCTATAATATATTCATTTCTAGAGTTGTCTATTAAATTAATCTATATTTAGAAGGGGACCACGGGTTCCAATCTGATGACTCAGAACATGTATTCTTATATCCCCACAGGTTCAAGACCCATCTCCTTGGTTCCTCTCCTCCTGGCTCATGACTAGGCCCTTGGTTCCCCTCCCTCAAGCTCATGACCTTTGACTCCCTTCCTGAGCTGGTCCAGGCTAAGGGACACAGATTGCCATAGGAGAACCTATCAAGGATGCACCCATGTCAGAATCCCAGGTCCTGGGCAAGGGCATCCTAGCTCCATGGGGCTTTTTCCTGAATTCTACATGCCTAGGGACTGCGAACTCTATGTCATTTTTTCCTCTCTGAAATCTGCTTTCTTATCCTTTTTTTTTTGTTTGTTTGTTTTTTTTTTTAGTATCCTCCTGGATGAAGAGGGACATATTAAGATCACAGGTTGGTAACAAACAAACAAATAACAACAAACCGATAGCCTGATCTCCCTTCATCACTTGTCAACTCTAATAAACTTTTGGACTATCTCTTAATAGCCTCCCCCCACCCCCCATCTCAACCCTGACCTGGCTGAATCATTTTGTACCCAAGTGCTGGCCTTCTGAATGTGAGCCACAACAGGGGGCATCTCAGACTTCTGGAATACTTCCTCTAATTCCTTACCTTAGACTCCCTCATGGCTTTGCTGGCCTCTCCAATATGTGCTCAGAGCAAGGGGACAGTCAGACTTCTAGATTGCCTCCTGTCTACCTGCTGAAGTCACCTTGCTCAGCATCATTGGGTGTTTGACTAGAAGCCCTGAGCGCATGCTCACCCTCCAGCACAGACTTGTTTAGTGGCTGTAGCCTTGTCTCCCCAGGCAGCAGTGGCTCAGCTGCTCTCCTTGTTTATGTCCAAGCCTCGTAGCACTAATATAATGAACCCAACTGTGAACATTCCATCTTTTCCCAATGCCCTGCCCATGGGTACATCACCTTCCAGTGGCTTCCTCCACAAACAAATGATTTAACTCTTTACTGTTCTGTGGCTGTTAAACCTCAAGGCTAAACTCAAGATGTCCCCCTGGGCCCCTAGGTCTTCAGCTCCCAGTGGAGGCCCTTCTTCTTCTGCAGGGCCAGCAGACTAGCATCCTTGCAATCTAGTCAAACTCTCCTCTACATAGAGATCTGTAAAGTCATCTGGGCCATATAGTTAATACCCTACTTCATTCTTGTAGACTATACTGTACTGTGTACTGCAAGTCCCCTTCACACTATGAGATAATCTGTTCATGGGTTCTGGACTGTATTTAGGCATCTACCATTATCCTGCCCATTGGCCGCATCCTGGCGTCATCTCCACACATACTGCAACCCACTGATTCCGCTCACCAGGGACCTGCTTTCCAAGCAGGTGCCAGCAGTGCTTCCTTTCCTCTTTCCTGCAAAAGCTGCAGCTCATTTCTCTCCATCCGGGCCTCTCAACCTGCAGTCACCTCATGTTTATGCGTGGGAAATATTCTCTGGAAATTCATGTTCACTACTAAGAAGTAAAACTCCTTGCTACTTGACCAGGCACATGGTGCTGGTGGGGCTGGTGGTATCCAAGGCTCTGTCAAGAATTCCACTCTGTAGGTCTTAGCCTCAGGAACTCGCTGGGCTCTGGAAGTACATTAAGCCTGAATCATGTTGTGTACATGAGGCCCCATAGTTTTTGAGAGAAGTGTATGTATGGGGGTGGGAGGTGGTCTGTCTACACACAGGTACTGTGGCTCAGAGACTCAGGCCCTGCTGTGTGCTGTGCTTATGTCTAGATTTTGGCTTGAGCAAGGAGGCCATCGACCATGACAAGAGAGCCTATTCATTTTGTGGGACTATTGAATACATGGCGCCCGAGGTGGTGAATCGGCGTGGACACACACAGAGTGCTGACTGGTGGTCCTTTGGTGTGCTCATGGTAAGGGTTTGTCTCCTGGTTTCCTCTGTAAGGGTGGCTGTTACCCAGCCGAATTCTTCCTCTTAGCTTGATCCAGGGATGCTGGAAACTAGAGAGGAAACAGGACTTGAAAGGCCTGGTCTCTTACCTGAGCAGGAGGAAACAGTGAGTTTGAGATATGTCTCAAACTCACTGAATCTTGAATCTGTCCTGAGCATTTTAAACAGCAGAATTAGCTGAGACTGTGAGACCCTCAATAGATTTTCTATTTCTATTTCTATTTCTATTTTCATGTGATAAGAAACATGGTCCTGTGCATCTATATATGCTCCTTCCATAGACATAGCCAGCTGTCTATCCTCCACCCTGTGGGCCCCACAACCCTGGCTCAAGTTGGCCCCTAGTTACATCTTGAAGCCTCAATGAATGAGCTGTAGCCACCAATACTTGGGTTCTCAGCTGAGAAACTTTGACTGCGTCTACTCAAGCTGATAACTTCTGGAATACTTCCAGTCAGCCAGTTGGAGAGAAGGTTTAACTCACAGTAAGAGGTGTTCTACCAGAGAACTACTATAGCCGATAAATACCTCCAGCAAAGTGCCTGGATATAAAGCTATTTAAAAAAAAATCAGTAGTGCTCCCCCTCCCCGCCCCCTTTAGACAAGTGATAAACAGGCTGAAAAAGAAATTAGGGAGACAACACCCTTTACACAAATAATATAAAGTATTTTGGTGTAACTATAACCAAGCAAATTAAAAACTTGTATGACAAGAACTTCAAGTTCATGAAGAAAGAAATTGAAGACTATATTAGAAGATGGAATGATCTCCCTTGGTCATGGATCTGGATTAACATTGTGAAAATAGCCATTTTACCTAAAGCAATCTACAGAATCAATGCAATTCCCATCAAAATTCCAACACAATTCTTAACAGACTTTGAAAGAGCAATTCTCAGCTTCATATGGAAAAACAAAAATCCCAGGATAGATAAAATAATCCTGTACAATGAAAAAACTTCTGGAGGTATCATCATCCCTGATTTCAAGCTGTACTATAGAGCAATCATAATAAAACTTGCATGTTATTGGTATAAAACCAGATAGGTTGATCAATGGAATCAAGTCCAAGACCCAGAAATAAACCCACACACCCACAGACATTTGATTTTTGACAAAGAAGCCAAAACCATACAATAGAAAAAAAGCATTTTCAACAAATGTTGCTGGTCTAAATGGATGTCTGCATTTAGAAGAATACAACTAGGTCCGTATCTATCACCCTGCACCCAATTCAAGTCCAAGTGGATAAAAGGCCTTAACATAAAACCAAATACACTAAATCTAATAGATGAGGAAATGGGAAACTGCCTTGAACACAGGAGACACATTACTGAACAGAACACCAATAGCTCAGGCAGTAAGATCAACAATTGATAAATGGGACCTCATGAAACTGCAAAGCTTTTGCAAGGCAAAGGACACCATCAATAGGACAAAATGACAACCTACAGAATGGGAAAAGATCTTCATCAACCCTATATCTAACAGAGAACTAATATCCAATCTGTATATTCAAGAGTTTCCGACAACAACAAACCAAATGACCCAATTAAAAATTGGGAGCTAAAGTAATCTCTAATGGCCACGAAGCACTTAAAGAAATGTTCAACATCCTTAGTCATCAGGGAAAGGCAAATCCAAATGTCCCTGAGGCTCCATCTTACACCTATCAGGATGGTAAGATCAAAAACTCAAGGGAAAGCTCATGCTGGAGAGGATGCAAGGAGAACACTCCTTCATTTCTGGTGGGAGTGCAAACTTGTACAACCACTCTAGAAATTAATTTTGCGGTCTCTAACAAAATTGAGAATAGTTCTACCTCAAGATCCAGCTATAGCACTCCTGGGCATATACCCAAAAGATGTGCCATCATCCCACAAGAACACTTGCTCAACTATGTTTACAGTGGCTTTATTAGTAATAGCCAGAGACTGAAAACAACCTAGATGTCCCTCAACTGAAGAATGGATAAAGGAAATGTGGTCTATCTATACAATGGAATGATACTCAGCTATTGAAAACAAGGACACCATGATATTTGCAGGCAAATGTATAGGACTAGAAAATATCATCCTGAGTGAGGTAACCCAGGCCCAGAAAGACATGCATGATATGTACTCACTGATAAGTGGATAGGAGCTATAAGCCTGTTTTTCTCTTAAGCATGTCGGTCCACCAGGTAAATGGGAATGTAGACGCTTGTGTGACAATACCTCTTCCAGAGTTTTCTCATGCCAATACCAGAAGGCTATAGGAGGGGAGCACTCACAGCTAATCTCAAGCTGACCTTGGGTTCCTCAGAGCTCCCTTGAGGCAGGACTCAACCTAAGCCCTGCTGAGAATTGGGCATGCAAAACTCTGTGGCAGGCATCCTGTGCATATCGGGATAGCCACCAGCCTCCCCCACCTCTCAGACTATATGAAGGTGACACCAATGCCCAACGCCATGGCAATTAAAACTGCTAACTTTAGAACTACTCCCTGGGACTAGACTGAGACTGTCATTGGGAAGTCTGACTTCTCATCCTGGGAGCACCGCAGCTGCTCACATTAGGCTGGTCAGGAGCTCACAGAGCCACTTGGAGTCTTGTACGAGCATCCTGTATTGGTCTCTACTGTGGGGAGCTAAGCACAAAGAAGTGAACCACACTTAGGAAGGGAGGGGAAGGGCAGATACAAACAGAGAGCATGGACTGTGCTTGTCACGGCCACCGTTGAAAGCCAGAATGAAAGCGATAAAGAAATGTTGCCGTGCTCTCTCTCTCTCCCTCCTCTCTCTCTGCTACCGCCCCCTCTCTCCCTCTCAATTAAACCTCTTACACATGGGGGGGGGAAAAAAAGGAATGTTGCCACACATTGTCCTGAGGCACCAATTGGCAACATGGTACCCAGACGTGGTGATGGGCTCCATTTCTACAGGAGGGATTTAATGGCCAGAGGTGGGACGTATCTTTCTCATTCTACACAGTAGCATGCTCTTTCTTGGAAATGGGATTTCATGAGTGCTATGAATAGACTCCAAGGAAGAACCAAGCATCGAGACTTCCCCTCCCTGGCTGCCTATTTTGAGATGGTAATTTCTATAATCAGCTTATGAATGCTCATCCTATTTATCAAATGACTTGCTCATCTTCTACTCATTTTAATTATGTCTGTCTATTTTTAAACTCTCATCTGGACTCCGTTGTTCTTGGTTTTATTACTTATACATTTGTTTACCGCCTGCAGCCTGACATCGTGTGCACTTCGGTTTAATTGGCACACAGGACAGGCAGCAAGTTCAACGTGACAGGGTGGACGGCAGATGTCAGAACTGGCAGGGGCTTGTTTGACTTTAGAAGAAGACAGTATTAGTTAACTATACCCATCTCACCCCTTCCCCCACACCCCCATGCCTCTTTCACTGACACCCTCCTTTCTAACAATCTCCCTCCCACTCTCATGACATATTTATGTGGGAGGTGGAATGACTAAAATTCATTATGTAGATGTATGAAGCTGTCAAACAATAATAAAAAGAGATGAAAAACTTGTAACCTCCTCATTTGTCTAAGTTTATAACTTCACTCTGATAGCCCGGCAGTGGGGGTTGGTCCTCACTGCCAACTCCGCTGGATTTGGAATCACCTAGGAGATGGGGTCTGGGTGTGTTTGTGAGGGTGTTTACAGAGAGGCTTGCCTGAGGAGGAGGGACCCACAAAAATCCAAGTCTGGATTTTTGTGTCTTTTGAGCTGCTACAGCAATAGTTACCATTCAGGGTTTGGGCCTGCTGCCTGTCAGAAAGCTCTGTATGGGAGGGAAGGGGGGGTCGTTTCCTAATACTACTAGGGTGTTAGGGAGCGGGGCTGTGCTTGCAAGGGGGAGACTTCGGGGCAGATGTGGGGCTTAGCAAGAAACTGCATCTGCCTGGGACTCAAGGAGAAAGCAAAGCTGTCAGCTGCTGTCGGACCTGGGGAATCTGCCAGAAATATGAAGCCAAATGAAGATGGGCTTCATTTTTTATAGTTTTTCAAGAAAGGGTTTCTCTGTGTAGCCCTGGCTGTCCTGGAACTCACTCTGTAGACCAGGCTGGCCTCGAACTCAGAAATCTGCCTGCCTCTGCCTCCCAAGTGCTAGGATTAAAGGCATGCGCCACCACCGCCCGGCCAGAAGTTTTATAGTACTCATAAAAAGTTTTATATTGTAGGAGGTCAGTGCAGTGTGCTTTTGAATAATGGCTTTGAGGTGAATGTTTTGGTCTTTGTGCTTGCGTTTGCCAGGGTTTTCACAATGCAAAGGAAAGACACTGGACGGTACATTGTAGGAGGTCAGTGCAGTGTTCCTTTGAATAATGGCTTTGAGGTGAATGTTTTGGGAGAGAGAGAGCATGGCAACATTTCTTTATCGCTTTCATTCTGGCTTTCAACGGTGGCCGTGACAAGCACAGTCCATGCTCTCTGTTTGTATCTGCCCTTCCCCTCCCTTCCTAAGTGTGGTTCACTTCTTTGCGCTTAGCTCCCCACAGTAGAGACCAATACAGGATGCTCATACAACACTCCATTGTTAAGGGGCTGAGGTAAGCAGGTGCAGTGAAACTATCGAGACACAGGTTTAAAGTGACCAACGAAAGCCCTTCAGCTAGGATGCCACTTCCTCATTTAGACCGGAGTGAAAGGTGCCCACAGTGGTGCTGAACTTTCGAGTCTCACTTGTATGAGAGGAGCTTGCTGCTGTTGCTGCCTTCCCTGTCTGCACAGCAGCAATGCCCCCAGGGGGATGGATGGTGGTGGATGGTGGTGGCTTATGGTGACTGTAGGATCCCAGGCCATGACCTCTGGAGCCCACAGAATCAGCACTGTTTGTGCAAGAAACCCATTATCAGTAAAGGCTGCCCTTGGGCCTCACCTTATCTCCACTCCCTTCCTGGCCAGTGTTGTTTTAGTGTAGCAGTCTGTGCGAGAGACTACCGGTGCCCAGTTGTCTTCATCAGATGTTATTAATGGGCCGTAACCAGGAGCCTTCCCATCACAGAGGAAGATAAGAGACCATGCAGGGGTCAGCGTGGGTGGCCTCCTGCTCTCCCTCCCTCCCCTGGCTTTCCTCTTGTCCTTCTGACCCCTCTCCTCCTGCAGCTCCCTACAGCCCCCCACCTGGAAAAGGTGATTCCTAAACCACACAGGGTACAGTCATCCACTGTGTTCATCCTTCATGAATCTCTCCAGCTCGAATGGGAACCTGGAGTCCATGGTGCCCAGGGCCTCACTGTGTGGCTGGTGTAGCACTGATGGATGGGGTTAGAGATGAAGGAACAAACTCACCTGCTCTGTTTTGCTCTGCAGTTCGAGATGCTCACAGGGTCCCTGCCATTCCAGGGGAAGGACAGGAAGGAAACAATGGCTCTCATCCTCAAGTGAGTGCGGGTACCTACTCCAGAGCACACCGGCCTTTTGTGCTTATAGCTGAGGAGGACGTGGGCTGCTGGGGTTTAGTAGGAACTGTGGTACTGGGGTAGAGCCATCTGCTCTAAGTCATAATAACCATGGATGGGGTGTGTGCCAGCTGTACGTGGGATCCTTGATGCCCTGGAGTATAATAGGGCATCACTAAACTTGGGAGACATCAAACAGTCCTAGGCTAGGCTTTGTAAGTTCCTCCTTTGCACATGGGGTAAAAGATATATGGGGCGGGGGCGGGGGGGGGTACTCTACCAAGAGGAAACATCCCAAGGGCTTTTGTTGTTCAGAATTCCAGATCTGTGTGCACTTGATCAATGGTGATTACTAGGTAGCTGCCCATAGCTGCACCCCGTGTTCTTGTGGGAACACTTCTGTTCCCTGGCTTTTGACGGGGAATTTGATTTACTTTTTCCTAAAGCTGGACCAGCCCCTCCAACAATCCTGCATTGGACCATGCCTGTCCAAGCTCAGTGGGTCAGCACTCAGTACCTGCTCCTCAATAAGGTCCATGGTCACCAGGGTCCAACATTCCTGCTGGGCCCCTGGGATGCTTCAGTCATCCTCCATAATTCTATGCAGCCCAGTCCAGGGAAGAGAAGAGCGCCAGCCATTGTCCCTAGCGTGCCTGGAAGGAACTCACCAAATGTAACCCTCTAATCCGTTGTCTCTCTTGCCTAAAGAAACTTTATGCTATAATATAAAATTGTTTTGAAAACTAATTTCCACTGAAATGCTGGTGATCCTCAGGGAATCACTATTGCTGTTTTTGATTGTTCACTGTGTTTTAAACAGGTTATTTAGTAGCTGTTGTGACAATTTCACACTTTTTGTTTTGATTATGGTCAGCAGCAGCCAGCTTGCAGGCCACACGAGCTGAAGCTCTGAGGTATCTTCATACTGTTTCAAGGCATAAAGGGATCCTTACACCAGAGTGTGAGCGTTCAGGGTCTGTCCCCTTGCAGGCACAGGGGTCTTGTAGAAGTGGAGAATGCGTATCTCTTTGCTCTCAGCATCTAACCTGCATTCCTTCTGCCTTCCAGAGCCAAGCTGGGTATGCCTCAGTTCCTCAGTGCGGAGGCTCAGAGCCTGCTCAGGGCCCTTTTCAAGCGGAACCCCTGCAATCGGCTAGGTAAGGGTCCCCATATGACACCTCCCCTCTCCAGGAATGCCATGAGGCTGCCCTCTAAGGGGGGTCCCCTTAGGAATGTGGGAGGTCACCATTCCGTCCCCTTGGGAGCATGGCCGACTTCCTCCCTGTGCCCCAACTCTGAGCTGTATGCTTTTCCTTGCTGAGGTCACAGGAGGCAGAGGTGCCCCGATGTTGGGGAAACACTCACATGTGGTCTGGCCTCCACAGACGCGTGGTCTTATCAGGATTGTTGGAAGGCATTTGATTCTCAGAATATAACAATTTGTTCTTTAAAAAAAAGAAATTCTCTGCTTCTGCAGAAAGCCACTGTATTCTCTTCTGGTTTTATGCCTCTTTACTTTAAGAGCGCCATAAACTACAGACAGAATGGTTGAAAGGTCACTTTGTAAGACCCTGATGAGCCTTAGCGTACCGGAGACCCCCTGAGTGAATCACATGGAGCCTGAACGATGCAAAGAACATGAGGATTTTTATTTCAGTGCACTGAGGCCGCCCCTGACCCTCAGGAAAGGAGGCAACCCCACATAGCTTGTTCAGTGAGCTTTTATACAAATTTCAGGGCAGCAGCCATTAGACACAATGTGATTGGTAGAACAGGGTGACTTTTTAAACTGATTGGTCTTTAGGGAAAGAGTTGGCAAGGACTTCCCTTGTCTGAAGATGGGCAAAGGTCCACCCTGTGGAATGTGCCCCCACCCGCAGGTAGTTTCTCACCCTGTGATCTGAGGAATGTTAATTAGCCTTCCCCTTCCGGAGAGTTCCACTACCTTCCTAAAGTTCCTGAGCTTATCTTATTAAGGAAATTCTTGGTCTCCTGGTGTTTTTCTGAGATGTCCCAGATTACTCAGATCTTACAACTTCTAATTTATAGCCTTTAAAGAAGTCAACAGATACAGAGCCCACTATACCTTAGCATTAACTAAACACCGCCTCCCTCTCCCAACCAGACAGAGTTTACTGTTTGTCCTGCAAAGGCCTTGGGGATGGACCAGGACACAGGAATAGGGTAAGGGTCCATGGGAATGTGAGCTGCTGGATGATTGGTTATCCCACAGATTGGCAGGAACACGGGCCATTGGCTCCAGCCTCCCAAATAGGAACGAGTCATTCGACATGAGTTAGGAAATACATCATCCTCGAAGAAATAATTAGATTTTTTTCTCTCTGCCTGGCTCAGCCCCAAAGGAAGCTCGGGCCTCATTTAATTTCTTTCACGTATCAGCTTCAATTCAGGGAACTTCTGCAATCTTTCAGTTATTAAGAAAGTCAGAGCTACTATTAAAAGCACTGTCCCACTTCCTGGGATCCTCCTGGCACGTGAGGGGATTTGTGTACAGTGAATGCAAACTGTTGCTGCTAAATAGATTCACATTCAACTTCTGATCCAGGTTTCACATCACACACTGCTCTCCTCTCCTGAAGTTGCTTTAGAAGATAGTTTTAGTTAAGGTAGAACAGGACAAGGGTTAAAACAAAACAAAAGAAGTCCGCTTCATGAGCTCATCAGAGACACAGCAACTGTAGTCACCCTGGTCTAGATGCTCCTGTCATTCCCCCCTCCACTCTCCCCCCCCCATGCATAACCATCAGGCCCAGACACACACAGGGTTTTAGGGGAGCAGCCCCAGAATGGCTGCTTCACAAACTGACTCCAGGTGGAAACACCTAGAGTGGAATACACAGGAGACACTGCAAGGGCGCTTGTCCTGTGTGGAGACTGTGATTGCCTCTGCCACCAAGCTAACGGGGCAGTGCTGAGCCAGGGTGTTGTGTCACCTCAGGTTCACTGGGCTGTCCCAGTAAGGTCTTTACAGTTGGACCCTAGGGCTGAGACTGCTCCCAAGTGGCTAGAGCAGTCTCCCTAGCAGGAGCTCACCAAGATGACCAATATGAAAGTGAAAGTCCCAGGGAAGCAGCTCCAGTCCCCAGGATGCCAGTGGTGAGATGAGATAACAGGCTCCAGGATGGGGATGTGTGGAGCCACAGTGGGTGCCTTGGTGTGGACGTGCATTGTTTGTGTTAGGCTAGTGATTTGGAGGAAACCCATGGGCCAGAATGTTCTGTGCTCTTGTTCTTGGATCAGTTATGCAAGTCTCAGATAGTACCTGAGACCTCAGCCAAGAGTCACTGTGATTTCTCTTGGGACCGGGTGGGTTATGATCATTCGGTATTGCGTAGGCCAGGCTCACGTGTATGTGTGTCCTGAGGCCCCCACAGGTCTCTGAACTCCCAGGTTTGTCTTGCTTTCTTCCCTCCTTTGTTCCTGATAAGGAATACACAGTCAGGGACTGTGGCCCATGATCACTCAGGCCTGCGAAAGCAAGACCCCCCACACCTTTAGGGGTGGGGCATTCATTTTCAGCCAGGGAGCAGAGTGCTGTCTCAGGACCTGTGTGACCATGGGTCCCAGAGCTGCCCTCTGATTACACTTTCTGCAGGGCAACTGCAGCTGCCCCAGGCCAGCCTGCAGCCCCTCTTTGGTGAGTGCTTGTTAAACTTTATAAACACAGGATAGCCCTGAGATGAACCTCTCTGGGCAGAGGGCTGGGCACTTGCTCTCAGAACACATAGCCTTTGAGATGCCGAGGATCGTACCCAGAAGCCTCATGCTAAGCTTATTAGCATATATCCTTAGCTCATGCTAAGCAAGCACTTTACCACAGAACTACACCCCCAGCCGTTTTATTCCTTTTGACAAGGGTCTTACTAAGTTACCTAGGATGCCCTTAAACCCACTCTGCTTGGCCTTGAATTTGAGATTATTCTTCCTCGGTCTCCAGAGGAGCTGGGTCAGAGTGTACCGGACACTCCTGCCCCTCTCAGAACATACTACTTCTGAATGCCTTGGTAATACTCAGATTCTCCAAAATGCTGGCGACTTCTGTTCACCCTTGCCTCTGAACCCTAGAACCGTGTCTGGAGGCCTAGGCTGATTCCATCTGTCTTCTGAGTGGCTGGTTCCAGCCAGTTCTTTCTGGGTGAGCCCGAAGCATGCCTCGTGCCCCTTCCTGAGTAAGCTTACACTGTCCAGTCAGGCTCAGCGGACCTTGAGGCAGTTAGGGATGGTGACAGCCTGTGACAGATGTGACAGCTGCTGCTTAGTGACCAGGAGAACAAGTCGCGGCACTGAGCTCTGTGTAGTCCATCACCCTTAGACAAGTCCTCACCAGTGGTGCTAGAAAGTACGTCAGAGAACTCTCTGGCTCATGTGTAAACAGGGAGGCATCCAGGTGGGCGGTGGTGGCGCAGGCCTTTAATCCCAGCACTTTGGAGGCAGAGGCAGGCGGATTTCTGTGAGTTCGAGGCCAGTCTGATTTACAGGGTGAGTTCAAAAAGTGTGTAGCAGGGCCATACAGAGAAATTCTGTCTTGAAAAAACAGCAACAACAAAACCAACCAAAAACAAAACCAGAAAAGCATCCGTGATAACTGCTTTTGGTTGCAAAAAAACAAAAACAAAACAAACAAAAAAAAAAAAAACAAAAACAAAACATATTTCAGCCTGCTGCTTGCCTCTCCTTGTAAGCCCTGTGCTGATGTGGATTTAGCAGGCATTGCCCGGCAGCCGAACTTGGTTTTTGCAGTTTTCGGAATCCCCAACCCTTGCTCTGTTTTAGCGATCCTCTGACTTGCCTTTTTATTCTCTTGCTTGGCTGCCTGTGATCACAGAGTGGCTGCAACAGCTCCAGGCCATGCCATCCAGATCGTAGGGAGGAAGAAGAGGGAACAGAGAGTGCGTGGGTCCCTTTGGTCAGGAAAGCTTTTCTGAAAGTCCCCTCCAAGCTTCCCTTCACTCCTAGCTGATAGGAGAAGGACGGTGGGGAAACGGGTGTGGGGTTGGAGTAACATAAGGCAGCTGGGAATCAGGCTCCATTAGCAGCCACCAGGGTCAGCCAGAGAGTCTAGCAAGGCAGATGTGCTCTGTGCTCACCTGGACCTGGGATGTTGGATTACAAAAGCCCTGGAACATTTGCTGATTGCCGAGTGAGTGGAAGAGAGAGGTGTTGTTAGATGCTCTGAGGCATGGAGCCAATGGCTGACTGTTTAGAAACTGGCTGAGGCCTTTTCCTGACACTCTGCAGTTTCCTCATCAACGGATAAAACAGAGGAGATACTGATAAGAAATGTACATCTGCTCCCGCTGGGCTGCACACTGCCTGCTCCCAGACTAGGGTGGAGGTAGAGCGCAATCCATCCTAGAATGTGCTTCTCCCGACTGTACTCACTTGGACTCTTGGTTACTAAGTTTCTCCACCAGGGACTTTTAGACACACTTATCCGAACTGGTTCAGCCTTCTCCCCTGAGGGTTCTTCTCTGAGCTCCCTGCGGTGTGGTGTGGTAGTGCCCGTCACCTAGGAAGAGCCCTCGATTCTCTCCCCTCTTCTCAGATGTGGGGATGCCACATCTGTGGTTCTTTCCTGGGCACAAGGTTCGCTCTTACTGTTGGCAGTTGAAAAAGACCCTGCTTGTCTCCTTTGTCAATGCTGGGATTCGGCTCTGGAGTGTAAAAATTCCTGCCCGTCTCCGCTTCCAGGAAGAGAGGGCACCCTTCCTGCTGTCCACTCTAGCATGTACCAGGGTCTCCCATAGAGGTGAGGAGTTCCTTGTTGGTTGGGCAACAGATAGTGGGAAGCAAAGGCACAGATGCCTGGGCCTTTGGGTCCTTCCCTAACTGCATATTGGACCTGACCTAGCTGTGTCTAGCTAAGTGACCATGGGTAATCAGCTCTCTCCCAGCTGGTCAAGGACCCAGCTGGTCAGTCCCTGAGGTCTCTCATGACCTCAGCAGCCCACAGTTTTGCATATCCTTCCTGTCAAGGCGCCATCCAGGGATCTCATTGCACCTGTGGAACCCATCATCACAATCCACTCGTTCCTGTGGTCCTCCAACCGTGAGGTTTGGGGAACCTGTTATATCTGGCTTTTTCATAAACACCTGCTTTTTAGGATATGAGGGAAATACAAGAACTCCATGTTGGAAACCTCAAAGGAGGGATGGATCCTACCTGACTACCACAGTGCTTTGGGCACAGCTTTCTACTGTTAAAACTATATATATATATATATGTACATATGTATATATGTACATATATACATATATACATATATATATGTATACGTATACACACACACACATATATATATATACATACATGTATATATACCATGAGGTCTGACAGCCACTTCCAAGGGGGCTCTGGCATTCCAGAGCAAAGTCATGTGTCAATAACCCGTTCAGAGCCCTAAGTTGGAGCCAAGCACCTGTGCTTTTATTAACTGTGCAGCAGCAGAGCACTGTCTGTGGTGTCTCCAGTCCACATGGACAGACTTTGGAAATGCTCTTGGAGGCTGGCCTTGTGCGTCCTTGGGGGTCTGCCAGATTTGCAAGGAAACTGTCTTTAATTCACACCTGGATTCTGTGTAGTGTACTTTATAAGAAGGTTGTCTCTTTTCTCTGTCCCTGTGGAGAGGCTCTCGGGCTCTCTTTGCAATTGAACTTGCTGAATTGTACGAGAATCTCCATTTATTTGCTTTCCTTGAATGTTATACTCTTTTCATTCTGAACAGCCAATGTGCATAAAAGATAGGAAGGTTTAGAAAAACAGAAGAAGAAAGATAATCACATAAAGTTCTAGTCTTAACAGATGTGTGTTTCTTTTGTGATTGTATCTGTCGGCTCTGAGGCGTCCAGCAAGGGCTTCAATTCTTTACCAGACTTCCCGCCTCGAGACGCACTTGTGATCACGGACTTCTTGCTTCCTGAGAATGTCTTCGTACCTATTTCCTTTTTTGAGGGTTGGGATAAAGCAAAAAGCTCTGGTCCTTTTATACCTCACAGATTCGGATGAAGTTAGAGATGTGGTGACCTCCAACCATGGCAGGGTCTCTGTGAACTGATGGCACCTTGGGACGCTTGCCTGAACTCATCCAGCCATAATCCTGGCTGAATAGCTAAAGCCCACTAGCTTCATCCAGTGTCCTCAGGAAGCTTGCCATGCACACGAGCTAGCTGGACCGCACCTGTGGGCAGCACTCAGCCATAGCAGAGTGAGGCCGAACCTGTGAGATATGCCTGGATGTTTCAGCGTAAAGGGGAAAGAGCTAAGTTCACAGTACACAACAGCCCAGGATGGCCTGTCTTCAGTAGAAGCCAGGGTAAGAGAGAGACAGAGGCCCAAAGACAAACACAGATGTGCTCATCTGCTAGGTGGGCAGCAAAGGGGTACCCCTTCTACCTCATGCTCAGCAGGCTGGCTCTGTAAGCAGTAAGCACATATTAATTTTATGATTTTAAGAGTTTCTTTTTTTAGAAGGTGGGGGAGCTGTTTTGAAGGGAAACATTGAAAATTTAGAGACTACAAGATGTTCAGGCCCTCATGGCAGTGACAGTAAGCAGTTTACTTTTCCCAATCTGAGGGCTACACCAGCACCCTTTAAAAGGTGAGCAGGAGAAGGTGTCACATTTGTACCCAGCATGAGGGTTTCAGAGTTTGAGGAAACAGTACGGCCCACAAAATGGGGCTGAAACAGAAAACAAGATGGTGGGGGGAAATCAGAGGCTTGGCAAAGCCTGCCACAGCCCACCCCCCCAGCCTGCATCACACTCTTAGGATCCCATTTCTTGAACAAGTGTCTGGGGAGCCACCACCATATGAATGGTCAGAATCTCTGTGCCCTGCTCCTGCCTGGAGAGGTAGGCAAGAGTGGCGGTAGCCATATGGCTGGCTGTTGCCTTTGGAAGAAAGGGGTCCTGGCTTCTCTGCACTCTGTGGAGAGAAGAAATGTTAGTGTCTCACTTGCTCCAGAGAAAGCTGGTGAGAGAGATGGGTTGGGGGGCAGAGGAACTCTGTCATCCAAGGATTCACTTTGGGGTTCATTTCCTGAGCCCCAGCATGCTGCATAGTCCCTCATGGTCCAGGGCCTCCTTCCAGCTTTCCTGGCACGTGACATGATCTAGAAGGTTCCCATTTGAGCCCCTCATTCATATGCTGGCCTCGGAGGTCTTTCCAGATCCAACAGATGGTGCTCATTATCAGAAGACACAGCTCCGAGGTGCATGCACATGCCTTGCTGCCAGGGTATAGAGGAGAGGGAGCAGCTGCTTCGCTGTGACCCCCGCCTGATCTGTGCTCACTTGCCATGTAACCTCGAGCCTATAGCACAATCTCTCTGTGCATGCTCGATTATCTCTGAACTGAAGATAACTGTGTCATCAAGTGTCTCACAGAGGCATAACAGTGCCTGGCACGTAGGAAACACTGCCCTGTGTCAAATAGGTTGTGTGTGATGGTAACATGCCTGGGGCTGAGGAAGTGCTGTGGTTTACAGGAATGTCTTAGAGCAGCCGTCTCTCTGTGTTGCCCTTCCGCATCCTGAGCTGTCCCAGGCCTGAACCACCTCCACCTCCCAGCCTTTCGCTTTGCTGACTGAGTCATTCTATACCACACACTTCTCTTCCCACATGGAAGCCTCCATCTGCCACTTACAGCCGTACTTAAGTATTGGGTATGAGTGCTGAGTACCTTCTGTAGTGCTGGGCATACCAAGGCCCTGAACCCCCAGATAGCTCTGTCAGGTCCTCTGGATGGGCAATAGAGGTCCTGCGTGGGTGAACTGGTCTGGGCTGAGGATCAAGGACCCATCCATGGCAGAGGCTATAGGAGACTGCTGTTCTGACATCTGTAACTGAGAACAGTTTCCAAATCCTGGCACCTCAAAGAGGAGAATTTGCAAAAGCGAGAAAGCAAGTCAGGGGCTTGGGCTGGTCCCCTTACCGCTGATACTGGAGACGAGGGCATTGGAGTCACCCTGTCTAAGTCTATGTGGATGCATCAGATTCAGGACCTTCTTCAGGAAGACGCCAGTCTGAAGCTCAGAGTTGTGACTGCTCTGTCTGCTGGCTGCGTCCACCTCACCTCAGGCTTAAGTATGTTTCCTGGTGGGAGCTTGTCCAGTGTTCATTTCTACACAGAGCTCTGGCTGCTTCTTACCACTGTGACCTCAGCATCTGCAGGGATTGGTTTCCAACTCCCCCCCCCCCTTTTTTTCTGCTCTGGCATTTCCCTCAGAGACAGATGAGTGACAAGGAATATCAATTCTATTAACCCGCTTCCTGATCTTTCCAAAGCTAGCAGCTTTCCATTCACCCCGATGAGCAGCTTCAGCCTCTCCCAGAGGGAGCATGAGGCGAGGTCAGCAAGGAGTAGTGAGATGTGTCATGATCACAACAGTTTGGCAAGCAGTGCCCTTCCTCACACTGATGGGGTGAACATGGTCTAGAGTAGTCGCTGAGCCCTGCTCAAATGCACCCAAGAGTTCTGTGTCTCCATTCTATTTCCTGTCCAAAGGTGATCTGGACAGATGGCAGACACTGTCCATCTCAGAGACCTCATCCCAGTTTCTACAGGCAGGGCTACCAGCCTGACTGTCCTCAGGCATCACACATGGACCTTTGATGGCTTCCTCAAACCACACAAATGACCCTAGTTTTTATTTGGAGTTAGCTCAGAACCAGCTCTAGGGATCCCTCAAGAACTCAAGTAGGGCTATCTAATGATAAGCATGTGCGCGCGCGACACACACACACACACATAGTCCAGCAGTTCTGCATGACACACAGTTATGAGGCGAAAGTTGTTAATGTCATATGGGTGAGTTTTAAATGGACAGAAAATGCTTTGAAACTAAAGAAACAATGTGCTAATAGCATATGTGTGGCTACGAAATACTAAGGAGAGCTCATATTTCTGTCTAGTCCTGGACAGTTCTCTAGGTGGTTATAGCTCAGATGCAGATGGTTTGCCAATCAGGACAGGTAAGGGAGGCAAACCACCAGCAGGGTGAATTCTGAATGTTACCTAAAGGATCCTGGGTGTATGCCGTGCAATTCTGAAAGGGTAGTGAGTATAAACCTTATGGAGGATCTACGAGTTAACTCTTTTTGAAAGTAAGATTAAAGCCACTGAAAACCTTTTTAGCAGATCAGAACCTCTTGTGACTAGTTGGCTGGATTTGGAAGTCCAGATGAGATGGGCCCATCAGAGGAGGGTGTTCACATGCACGGAAGGCCTGGCTAGACATGGGAAACAGAAGGGATCCTTCTCCAGGAGAGTCTGGATCTAACTAGCCTCATGCCTTTATCAAGTATAGAAGTGCGGGTCCAGAGAAGCACAATCCAAGCTGTTCCATGTGAAAAGTACCCACAGTGGTTAGAATGAGTATGACGAAGTTCGGTAGGCAGAGCTGAAGTCTGCATCTCTCAGTCCTCAGTCTCTGCCTGGGAAACTTGCTGCAGAATTATGGAGCCTAAAGAGAGAAACATGGTCCTCCATTCTGCCTGTCCCTGCCTGACTCCAGGGTCCTGTCAGTGCCTGTGACAGGAGATGATTTGCAGGCATCCTCCTGGGACGGCGGTGGGGGGTCGGGGGGGGGGGGGGGGGGGGGGGGGGGGGGGGGGAGGCTTGAGTAGTGTTTGCTCAAGATCCTGTAATGGAGCAACTCTGGCTTCCACATCAGCACAAACACATTCCCAGCCTCCTCTCCCGGAACTCTGCTCTCTGCTCTTTGTCAAGCGTGTTCACTCTAGATAAAAGCAGAGCCAAATCCATGACTATCTGTTGTAAAATACTTCAGGAGAGGTTAAGACTAGCGCAAAGAATAATGACCAAGTTTGTTCTCCAAAAGGTCACCACAACTTTCTAAGGACCTGGCTGCAGACACCTCTCACCAATGCATATAATCTCTGAGCGACAATCAGAACATCAACCCATTTTGCTGAGACTGCAAAACTGAAACTTAGTGTCCAATTCTAATTGCAGCAGATGAAAAAGCAGACGGAAAAATGAAATCGGGGAAGAGTAATGCAGGGGATTCGTAAGCACCCAACCCCAGCTTTCTCTGTCGTGTTTCCCTTCTTCTTGTAGGCCGCACTGCAAGCCCCAGGTATACAGAGGTTCTTCAAGCAGAGGTGAGGCATGCTCACTGGAGTGTGCATGCCGAGGCCTAGGAAAGTGGGTGACATTCATCATCAGGACCTGGAGGAGCTGTGAATCTGGGGCACTTGGTTCTTCAATCTGGAGTTCTAGGCTGCATCAAAAAGAGTGCAGAGACAGTGGTCCAGGAGGGCAGCTCTGGAAGTCAGGCCAATGGCTCTGCCAGTTACTTCAGCAGCATCAGAATGCTCCACCAAGGAAAGAACACTAGGTGCCAGGAACTCATACCCTGGTCCTGTGATTTGGGGTACGGCAAAGGAGCCTCTCTGCCTTGCGGCGGGGTCTGAGCTGAAAGATCTGGATCAGATCTGGGCATAGAGATGGCATCCTCAGAAAGGGCATCACAGTGGAGTTTGGGAAGTCTCCCTTCTACAGTTAAGCAGATGTTGCCTGAAGTAGGAACACGGCCTACAACAGCCTGAGTTGCTCATGTGGAAGTGGCTGCTGAGTGGGGGACACAAGAGGGATGTGTGCTGTTTGCATGTCCCCAGAGGAGCACCTGACATATCAGTGGGTGGACATGGAACACCTGAGTCCTTACCCTGGTTTTATCTCTTATGTGTTTTCCTATCAAATGGTAACAGGGGCCAAACAACCCAGACTGAGACTGGTGTGTCAATAAAAGCTGGTGTGATTGGCTTAATCAGATATTTGGCCTGGCCAAGCTACCTGAGAGGTGAGAGGTAGTCCACATCATTGCTGTGGACTAAGCAGAGGACCAGAAAGGTCAGAACATGTACCATGGGGTACATTTGACTCTATCCCCCTGAGACTCCAGCTAGGAAAGGTCACCACAGCATCCCAAGGTAGCCTTGTGCTGACCTTCACGGTTCCTGGAGCAGAGTCATCTCACAGAAGAGGAGCTTCCCCATCCCATCCCCAGGGCTCCAGGAACTGGGTGTGGGTTCAAGCGGACCATCTGATTTTGCTCAGAACCATTAGGCCTTAGAGCCAGGAGGAGGTTAGGGCGCAGCACCAAGGGAGGGGACATTCATTTCCTACCCTTGGGTCAGGGACTGACAAGATCCCTGTGATTCAGTCCCCAGCTGGCTGAGACTAGCTCTGTCCCTGACTCACAGCCTCAGAGCCTAGGCTCCTTGCCTGCCTTAGCTCCTGGACTTGGCTTTTAATTAATGGACCTTATTCAGTGCAGCTTCAAGTTTAAAGGAGTGAACAGTGAGTCCTCTCGCCCCCTCCCCACCCCTCTTGGGTTCCCATTAGGTGCAGGTGCGTGTTTGCCAACTGCTTAACACTTTCATGTTTTCCCCCTGGAACTCACCATTCACTCCAGGCTGGTTCTGTCACTGCGGGCCATGCAGAATGGTCACACACACACACACACACACACACACACACACACACACACACCCTCTCCTGCCCATCCATGCTCCTGTGCAGTACACAACTGTGGATTTTGATATAAACAAAGTAAGGGGAGCGGGTTAGGTAGGCACAGTGGGTGGACAAATCAGAGAACCACAATCTGTCTCTGGGTGACAGTGACCATTGTGCAAGGGTTGGGTGTGATAGATGGGACCCTAGGCCAGGCTCCATGTCGCAGTACTCAGTTCTATCCAATCTCCTTTTCCTTTTTTTGAGATTTTTCCTTCCCCTTGTAACTGCCACAGCAGCCTAGCCAGGTATTCTACTCAGCACCTTCTGGCCCCGCTGTGCCTTGTCAAGTCCTGGGAAGCTGGCCTGATGCTGTGTTCTGGGTGTTGTAAACATGGTCTGTGACCATAACAGCCAGCTGCTCCTCCTCTCTTGGCCAGGCAGGCATCGTCTACCTGGAGCAGGAAGTCTGGACCTTCCCTTTACTACTTCTGTTTCAGATGGTGTCTGTATCATGGGCCTTGAAGTCAAATGGGGGCTTCCTGGGTTCCAAGGCCATGGGCAAGTTCAAGTTTTCTTCTCAAAGAGAGACCAAGTCAGGACTTTACCCTATGCACATCACACAGCTGCATTAGCAGCAGTCAGAGGTGACACATGGCCTCAGACCTGCGCTGACATTTCTTCTCTGCTGTGTTGTGACAGGTGCTGGTGTTGATGGAGTGGAGGAAATTAAACGCCACCCGTTCTTTGTCACCATAGACTGGAATGTAAGTTGCATGTGGAGGTCTCCACTGTACACAAAGGGCCAGGAGAGGGCGGAGGGGTTACTGTAGCTGCTTAGTGCATGTGGCTTCTGTCTGCACTAAGAGTCTGAGACAAACACAGACTGTCCACCTGAGAGTGAGCATGCTCAACATGGCTGTCTCCCCAGAGAGATGCAAACTGGTGAGCGCCTGTTGTCTAGAGTCCTAGCTAGCACCCTGCCCACTGGGTCTACAGCATCCATCATCTTGTTGATGAGAGCTGCTGCTGAGGTAGAAGGCACACCCATGACAGATAGCTTGCAGGGATGATTTGCATCTGACAGCCTCCTGGGCTCTCCCCCTCTCCTGAGGCATGCCTCCTGATATCCATGCTGTGTCGTACAACACCCTTACACATGGGATTATTTGAAGTTGATCGCAGAGGGCTTTTTTTTAAATTAGATATTTTCTTTATTTACTTTTCAAATGATATCCCCTTTTCTGGTTTCCCCTCTGGAAAAAAAAAACCCTATTTCCTCACCCTCCCCCTGCTCACCAACCCACCCACTCCCACATCCTGGCCCTGGCATTCCCCTACACTGGGGGTATAGAGCTTTCACAGGACCAAGGGCCTCTCCTCCCATTGATGACCCACTAGGTTATCCTCTGCTACATATGCTGCTGGAGCCATGAGTCCCACCATGTGTATTCTTTGGTTGGTGGTTTAGTCCCTGGGAGCTCGGGGGTACCGATTAGTTCATATTGTTGTTCCTCCTATGGGGCTGCAAACCCTTTCAGCTCCTTGGGTCCTTTCTCTAGCTCCTTCGTTGGGGACCCTGTGCTCAGTGCAATGGATGGCTGTGAGCCTCTACTTCTGTATTAGTTGGGCATTGTCAGAGCCTCTCAGGAGACAGCTATATCAGGCTTCTGTCAGCCAGCACTTGCTGGCATCCACAGTAGTGTCTGGGTTTGATGACTGTATATGGGAAGGATTCCTAGGTGGGACAGTCTCTGGATTGTCCTTCCTTCAGTCGCTGCTCCACACTTTGTCCTGCAACTCCCTCCATGGGTATTTTGTTCCCCCTTCTAAAAAGGATCAAGGTATCCACGCTTTGGTCTTCCTTCTTCTTGAGTTTCTTTTTGTTTGTGGATTGTATCTTGGGTATTCTGAGGTTCTGGGCTAATAACCACTTATCAGAGAGTGCATACCATGTGTGTTCTTTTGTGATTGGGTTACCTCACTCAGGATGATGTTCTCCAGATCCATCCATTTCCCTAAGAATTTCATAAGTTAATTGTTTTTAATAGCTGAATAGTACTCCATTATGTAAATGTACCATATCTTCTGTATCCATTCCTCTGTTAAGGGACATCTGGGTTCTTCCCAGCTTCTTCTGGCTAGTATAAATGAGGCTGCTTTGAACATAGTGGAGCATGTATCCTTATTACATGTTGGAGCATCTTCTGGGGATATGCGCATGAGTGGTATAGCTGGGTCCTTTGGTAGTACTATGTCCAATTTCCTGAGAAACTGCCAAACTGATTTCCAGAGTGGTTGTACCAGCTTGCAGTCCCACATCCAATAGAGGGCTAATATCCAATATATACAAAGAACTCAAGAAGTTTAACTCCTGAGAACCAAATAGCCCTATTAAAAAATGGGGTACAGAGCTAAACAAAGAATTCTCAACTGAGGAATACCGAATGGCTGAGAAGCACCTAAGAAAATGTTCAACATCCTTAGTCATCAGGGAAATGCAAATCAAAACAACCCTGAGATTCCATCTCACACCAGTCAGAATGAGATAAAAAACTTAGGTGACAGTAGATGCTGGCAAGGTTGTGGAGAAAGAACACTCTAGAGGGCTTTTTAACAGAATGTTTATGCATCAGGGTGGGTATAGCATAATGGCAGAGCTTTTGCCCAGCATACATGAGATCCCCCAGCATTGCAAAAAAAAACAAAGAATCAAAAGCAGAATGTACATTACCTAATGTCTTATGTCCTCGATCTTCTTAGCTCAGAAAGCACAGGGTTAAAACGGCCCACACAGCAGCTCCTGCCCCTTCTTATCTGAACCCCATCCCAAAAGAACAAGTCAGGAGTCTCTGAGCCCCGCTCTGGAGTTCTGACTACAGAACTTGTTTGAATGAGGCTTCTGCTCCCAGGTAAGGTCAGAGGGGTGAAGGCAGATTGACAGGGTGCCTGTGTCTTCCAGCAGGTGTTCAGAGGGTGTATAAAAAAACCTAGACTGTTGGGGGTGGAGAGATGGCTCAGAGGTTAAGAGCACTGACTGCTCTTCCAGAGGTGCTGAGTTCAATTCCCAGCAACCACACGGTGGCTCACAACCATCTGTAATGGGACCTGATGCCCTGTTCTAGTGTGTCTAAAGACAGCTACAGTGTACTCACATATGTAAAGTAAGTAAATAATTCTAAAGAATAAAACAAAAAACCCACAGAGCATGGCCTTTAATCCCAGCACTTGGGAGGCAGAGGCAGGTGAATTTCTGAGTTTGAGGCCAGCCCGATTTACAGAATGAGTTCCAGGACAGCCAGGAAACCCTGTCTTGAAAAACAAAAAACAAAAAACAAACAAACAAACAAAAAAATTAGATTGTCTTCCCCAAAAGCCAAAGAAGAACTTGCAGAAGCAAAGCCAATCCTCCTCCTCTGTCCACCAAGAGGCTCTATAGCTCCCACTCGGGGCTGTGTGAGCTGAGGAGTCACCCCACTGTGGAGCTGGCCCACAGACAGGCCTCATGTTACCCTGAGGAGTGATCAGCACAGCACATGGGGCATGGGACATGAAAACCAAGCCGGGGGTGGGGGTGGGGCTCTGCCTGGTTTTCTCTACTATGCGTCATTCCCTATTCACTGATTCTAGCATGCACATGAGGCTTTCCAGGCTGGTGAGAGCCATGATAGCCAAGGTAGAGCCATACCTTGAGGATCCAGTGATCTCACTAAGAGAGAGAAGCTGTGGACCAATGACTTAGTGCCGCCTCTCAGAGGGTTTTCTGTTGTATCAAAGGAGGCTGGAAAGAGAGCGGAGGACAGTGGGAAGGGGACTCAGGTTCAACCTCACCTCTTCCACCCTCCCCACCAGCCATCTTCCCAGGACCCTCACTTCATCTGCCCCCCCCCCCAAGTCTTCTCTTCAATGTCACCATAGGTAACCTGCCCTGTGCTCCTGACCCTGGCTTGACCCCTCTGCTCCCATGGCCCACTAGCTTTGAATCTGCCACATGGTATCACTGGCTTTTGAAGAGTCGTCCTTTCTGTCCCTCACCTCAGATGTGACCCAAGAGAAGTCAGGACAGCTGACCTGGAAGACTTGACCTCTAAACAGGCGAGGGAACCACCAGAAAGCTCCCTTTGAGAGTGTCAGGTGGTGTGGAGAAGTTAGAGAGGGAGGGAGAGGGAAAGGAAAGGGGAAGGGGAGGGGAGGGAGGGAGGGAGAGGGGAGGGAAGGACTAAAGAGCCTCTGAGTAAATGGGGGGGCAGTCAAGAGGTCGGAGATGAGTCCCAGAAGTGTCTCTCAGGGCCAGGGTTCGTACCTGTGAAGGAGCATTGACCCCCAAATTCCCTTTCTTTCTGATATATCCTGCCCTCCTTCCAAAGACCCTGCTGGGATATGGAAAGGGAGTTGCCCACTCAGAGGTGGGTGTGCTGGGCTGGGGATAGCTTGAGAAGGGAGCCCTCCTGGCTGTACCTGGAAAGAAAGGGAACTCCCCAGCTATGCCCACAGGTAGTGGCCCCCAGGGTGCATGCCCTCAGAGAATCTGGCAGAGAAGGAACTTTGATGAGTGACCATCTAAGGACATCCTAATGCAGGCAGTGGTCACAGGGTCTGTAAAATGAGGTTCCTAGGATCAGAGCTGTGGATGGGTCTGGAACCCAGGGTTGTTCTGTTTTTGTTGTGGTGAAGTAACTGGACAAAAAGAAACTTATAGAAGTTGGGGGTTTATATTGTCTCATGGTTGTAGGTTACACCTCCTAGTTATTGTTAGGAGGTGAAGGCAGCAGAAACTTGAAGCAGTTGGCTACATTATATCTACAGTCAAAAGCATGGAGAGAGGATGCAGGCATTTACTTGCTTGATTCAGGAGTCCCTGTCTAGTGAATGGTGCCTCATACAATGGCCTGAGTCTTCCCACATCAATTCAATTAAAACAGTCATCCACAGGTGTCTTAGTCAGGATTTCTATTCCTGCACAAAACATCATGACCAAGAAGCAAACTGAAGAGGAAAGGATTTATTCAGCTTACATTTCCATGTTCTATTCTTCACCAAAGGAGGTCAGGACTGGAACTCAAGCAGGTCAGGAAGCAGGAGCTGATGCAGAGGCTATGGAGGGATGTTCCTTACTGGCTTGCTTCCCCTGGCTTGCTCAGCCTGCTCTCTTTTTTTGTTTGTTTGGTTTTTGTTTTTTTGTTTGTTTTTCAAGACAGGGTTTCTCTGTATAGCCCTGGCTGTCCTGGAACTCACTCTGTAGACCAGACTGGCCTTGAGCTCAGAAATCTGCCTGTCTCTGCCTCCCAAGTGCTGGGGTTAAAGGCGTGTGCCACCACTGCCCAGCTTTCAGCCTGCTCTCTTATAGAACCCAAGACTACCAGTCCAGGGATGGTACCACCAATAATGGGCCCTCCCCTCTTGATCACTAATTGAGAAAATGCCCTATAGCTGGATCTCATGGAGGCACTTCCCTAACTGAAGCTCCTTTCTCTGTGATAACTCCAGCCTGTGTCAAGTTGACACACAAAACCAGCTAGTACAATTGACCCCTTGACAACTTGACATACAAACACAGTACTTTTAGGCCTCAACCCTTACTTTCTTATTCATCCCCAAGATCTAGATAACTTTAAAAGTCCCATAGTCATGCTTATTAAAAGTTCAATCCCTTTAAAATATCCAATATCTTTTAATATTCAAGGTCTTTTAAAAATTCAAAGTCTCTTAACTGTGGGCTCCACTAAAATACCTTGTTTCTTCAAGAGGGAAAAAATATCTGGGTACAGTCACAATCAAAAGCAAAATCAAGCTCTAACGGTCCAATGTCTGGGATCTACTCACAATCTTCTAGGTTCCTCCAAGGGCTTGGGGTACTTCTCCAGCTCTGCCCTTTGTCTTCTAGGCTCCAGCTGCCTGTACTCCACTGCTGCTGTTCTTGGTGGTCATCTCATGGTACTGGCATCTCCAAAACACTGCTGTCTCCCACTGTAACTAGGCTTCACCAATAGCCTCTGATAGGCTTTCTTCATGGTGTCAAGCCTCAACTCTTTTTGCATGACCCTTTCAGTCCTGGGCCATCAATTGCAACTGAGTCTGCACCTTCACCAATGGCCTTCCATGGCCTCTCACAGTGCCAAGCCTCAGCTTTTTTTCATGACCTTTTCATGCCTTCAAAACCAGTACCACCTGGGTGACTCTTACACATTACCAAGTCCTGCTGCAGCACAAGGTACAACCTTGGCTATCTCTGGATAACAGCCTCTGTACTCTCAGAAAACATCTCCCAGAAGTTTTTAATCACAATGGTGCTGGTCTCTTCTTAATCACCACTAACTTCTTAGCTCCAGCTAACCAGCATCAATAGTCCCAGTCATGCAAAGGTTTCACGTTAGTAGTTCTGTCTTGTTAATCACAGCTGATTCTTCAGCCCCAGCTAACCAAAACCACATAATCTTCACAATCAAAACAGCAATGGCCCTGATAAGAGTCTAAAGACTCTGAAATTTCACAAGCTAGGTCTCCATCTTCTGCACTATTCTCAACATTATCTTCCAAGCTCCTACACAACGTCCCACAGAACTCTTAACACCAAATGGATCTTCTAGCCGTGTTCCAAAGTCCTTCCACAGTCCTCCCGAAAACACGGTCAGGTTGTCACAGAAACACCCCACTTCCAGTACCAATTTGTCTTAGTCAACAGGCATGCCCATATACCAACCCATGTAGACAATCTTTCATTGAGACTTCTCTTCTTAGGTGATTCTAGATTGTGTTAAGTTGACAGTTAAAGCTAATCACTGCACTGGTCCAAGGCTGGGCTAGTATGTGCTGTAGAAGCCCAGCTCTATGGGATCCTTTCTGCAGCCATAATATACCTTCCATAGACTACACCAGACTCTGAGCTTGCCTTACCTCCCTGTAACTGGGCAACCACGGCTCTTTGGTGCAAACATAGACATTGGGTTTCTGTACTAGGAACTGGTATTTTTGTATCATTTGAAAGTAACCCAAGCCAAAATACTGTAGGGAAGGGTTGCTTGTTTGTTTCGGCATTTGGTTTTATTTTGTTTGGCTTTAAAAGAGGCCCTTCTGGGTCACCAGGACCACGTATGTTTATTCTCTCCCTGTCCTCCACAGACAGCACCCACCAGATCCTGGAGGAATGTAGGGACGTCTAATGCAACGTGAGGTAGCTGTTTAGACATAGCCATAGCGTGTGAGCATCCAGTGCAGAGCAAATAGAAGCAGGGAGAAGATGAGTAGGAAGTAACCAGAAAGGGGGAGGGGCGAGGAAGGAAGGAGGTACTTACCATAGAACATGGGTGTGAACAGTTTTCAAAAGAACTGTGTTTAGGCTCTGAAGGCCTTGGTAGCCAATGCAGAGGTCTTGCTGGTCTGATCTGACCTGTCCCTCTGTCTCAGCTGCCCTTCCCCACACAAGTGGTCCAAGTGCTACCCCTGTGTGTCCGTGGCAGGGCCACCACTAACCTGACCCCACTACACACACATGCATGCACATCACGCTTTAGGGAATCTGTGGACGTGTGTGTCCTGTACACCTGCGTGATGTGAGCAGTTCACCTCACTGAAAACCACAGACGTCCCATGTTCTCAAGAACTCTTTTCGCCAGAGGGTCTCCTCCCATGCCTCGGCAGCATGGACATTTAAGGGTGCCAAAGGAGAAGACATTTGCTGGCATCAGTTTCCTGCCCGTCGACAGGTTATCCAGGTGCTGCCTCAGGATGCAGCTGATAAAAAAAATGCTTATTTATTTTGCTTACCGCTGCCTTCTGTGACCCCTTCCCCAAAACTACCAGTGTATATTTCTACTTTTTAAAAGTAAACACCTGTCATCCACCAGCTGTCTTCTGGGGATCTGATGACCTATGGGCACAGAGCATGCCATCTGCCAGAGTGTGGGTCACCAGTGTTAGCTGGAGCAGGTGTGTGGGGGTGGCAGCTCCCTATGATTTACCCGGCCTTTCTGCTTGTTCTCTGCTCCAGCACATTAGTGCCAGCTCCAGGTCTGCCCTCTGAACACCCGTGCTGCTTGCCTAGCTAAGTGAAAAATTACAAGTTAATTATAGACCGGGAAGCTGGTGCAGGGGACGGTGGAGCCGGCAAATGTAAGCTATGTTTACTTTTCCCCAGTGGCTGAGACAATGCTAAGAGCTCAGGATTAGCATGAACCCAAAATAAACACACAAGGTGACCTCATGGGCTAAGCAAGTCAGTCCACGTTGGTATCCAGCCAGCCAGCTTCTAGCAAGCCGACCCAGGGTGAAAAATGGCACTCAGAAGGGCAGAGAACAGTACTGCACCAGATTCAGTCAGGAGTGGTACCTGACAGACCATTTGTTTCCAAACCAATGTCCAAAGCCAAGGCTCAGCCCCTCAGCATAAGGATTTGCAAATGTCCCTGCAGGCCATCGCTGTTAACTGTTAATATGAGCAACTCATGCCTGTGGTGCATTTTACATTTCTGGCCCCGCACATCGTCTGTTTCTCTGTGAGCTGAAGAGTCTGAAGAGAAACTGCAGCCCTAGGTAGCTCTGTAGGTGACAATATGATGTTAGTGCTCTTGGCTGTCCTCTGTGCTGGCTGGGGGATAGTGAATCACTGCAGGTGAATGAATGTTTCCTAACTATGAACCTCAGCTGGTTTTTTTCTTTTTTTTATCACGGGCTCTTACTTCCACTGCTGCAGGAGGATTTCTACCACTTCCTCCTATGATGGACGCACCAGGAGAGTTCACCCCTCCAACGTCCCCATGTAGCCACAGTACCTCTGTCTTGGAACTTTGTAGATGCACATAGTTGTGCAGCATCACTTGGGTTGGGCAGGCTTGTAGAGGTAATGTTCTTCCTGAGGGCCCATCCACAGTGTCCTGGCTGTCCCTCCATTCCCTAGCTTCCTCCCATTCTGCCTCCATTCTGTGCCTGCATGAGCCGGCTTCGCCATTTCAGGAATGACACATTTGCGCCCTTCGCTCTTCGGAGCAGATTAATTTCAAAATGCTTGACCCAAAACTGTGCGTTAAGCAGATGGTAGGGCCTGTGACCCCAGGGTAGAGCTGGTTTTGTGTTTTTTGGAAGTCTCCACTTTTGACTTGTGCTACTTGCCCTTAGCTCACTCTCCACAAGGCCTCTCAGGTGTATGTAGACCGTGATGTGCCTGCTCAGCCTCCTCAGCAGTGATACACATGCTCGGCCCTGCCTCAGGAAGACTGTCTGCCCCTTGACAAATGTTCTATCCTCTCTCACACATGCCTCTTGCTGCCTTCTGTAGCTGGATCAGGCTTGAAAGGAACATGGGGTGACACAATGCCAGGATGTCTTATACAATCTGGCGTTCACAGCACAGGTGTGATATTGATATGTGATCATCTCAGTCCCTTATCGTTCAGCAGTGGCCACTGTGCTCCAGCACTGGGCTCTGGGGCACATGAAGGGCAGAGAAGTGAACTGAGCCTAATACGGGGTGAAGCACAACATGTGGCTGAGCAGAGCCCCACGGCACAGCCTCTGGACCATCTGTGTCCTCCATTCATCAAAGATGCTCTTGACCCAGGGATCTCTCCACCCCTGGCTGTGTTATGCACTGGGTGTTCCAGCCACTCCTGTTCATGTCTAGATAACATCAAGGCATGAACCCCTGCTTCCAATGCAGATGGAAGGATTGAGATCAAGAAAGTGTCCCTGGAGTCAGAATGTGTGGACGTAAAGCTAAGCTTTCTCAGGCAGTCCGAGCTTCCGAAGCATCAGTTTCCCTATGAAGTGCTGGTTGAGTACCCCGCCTGTCTGTCATAGGTTAACAGACCCACAGTTAGCTTTGCCCCCATCAGTGCTTCCTATACAGAGGAAAGGGTGTCAAGCAATGTATATTGTCTGTCACGCTGTTTCTGCACAAACCTGACTGTGCAGTCAGTGTTGATGGTCAGACCAAAAAGGACAGAATTGGGGGTGGGGAGAGGAGCCAAGCCAGGTCATGTGGGTATCATGACCACTTAGGGTGATGCTTTCTGGTGTGGTCTGCCCTGAGAAAGGTACAGTTTGAGCAACGGCATCACCTCCGGAGGAGGTCTGAGTGAGGAATGGTGGCAGGCATAGAGCTCAGCCTTCTCTATGGACAGAGGGATCAATGCTGAGCTCCCACTTTCCTAGCCAAAGCTGCTTCTCAGACTTAAGAGGCTCAGTTGTTCATTATTTGGTTTCTAATAGCAATCTCTTGTGTAAATCAGTCCCCTTTATAAAAGTAATTGACCTGGCTCTTGTACCGGTTACCTGTCCCTCTCTCACTCTCTGCCTCCCCTCACCTCCTCCCACTTCACTTCCCAGCACCCCTCTCTGAAGAGGTGGTTTCTCCTTCTGCAGGTTAATGTACTCAGTAGCCTATCTGCAGTTTAGCTGGACATTTCTGGGCAGGAGTAGGAGGCTGCCAGAGCCTGACAAGGCCTGGGTCCTTGTCTGAGGTCCCTGCTGTGAGATGTGTATCCCAACTGAACTGGCATCGCATAGAACATGGGCCTTCTATTTCTCTGCTCCTAATGAGAGGCATTCATCAGAGTGGAATGACAAAGTAGTTCTGATCCAGAGTTGGGATGAATTTTTGCTTCTCCACAGCTCTCTACATGTATCTGAGTGCTGGTTAAGCATACCTACGATCACCCGGGATTGGAGGCCACTTTTTGCATCACCCTACCCCCAGGGCAGGTGCTGGCTGTCAGCCTCCTGCTAGCCTCTTCCCTTTGGGCCTGATTATTCAGTGCGTCCTCCCAGATGCACTGTGTTTTGAGCATATGGTGTTTTGAGAAGAGCTTGGAGTCTAGCTCCTTCCTTCTCAGCCTGACCCACTCTCCCTTGGCCTTGAACAACTTACTGCTTATCTCCTAGCCTCAATTTCCCTGCCTGGTGAGGTGATAGGATTGGCTTTCCCTTGTCTTGGAGTTGTATAGAGCATATTGTGCCTGCAGACATTGGATCTGTACTATCAGTGACTCCCCAGCTGTAAAGCTAGATCTCAGAACCTTCACTATAAGTACCAAGGTGGTAGGGCATGGTATCAAAGGCTAAGATAGGAAATCAGAAGTTCAAGTCCATCCTAGGCTATTTGACAAATTCCAGGCCAGCCTAGACTACATACTAAGAACCCTATATAAATATGCACACATGTACACACACACACACACACACACACCTTTTAAAAATGAACAAACTAAAGTACCCAAGCAAGAAAGGATCTGGGATTTGATATTTGTGGCCAACACTTGGGGAGTCCTGATACCCATGACTAGCAGGATCAGATGTCAAGGGCGGGTACAGCAAGATTTTCCTCAAGGTCTCTGCTCCTAGCTAGCACTAAGGTGATAGCTGTCTTGTGTTCCCATGGTACTTTGACATCACCCTCTGTCCCCAAGGTGGTCCTTAGGCTCAGCTCTCCCGGTGCTTCCTGCCTCTTCCTTGACCCCCACCCTTCTTCTTGCCAATCTCTGCCCCTCAGTCCCCTTGTTTCTTCATCACCCCCAATGCCAACCACAGGTACCTTGCCAGATCCCAAAGGCGTATGCACTGTTCTTGAATTAACCCATCCAGTACTGTCTCCACAGAGGATTGGAAACACACCTCGGGTTTAGAAGCAGGTTCCAGCCGCAGGTCTGAGAGGGACCCACCCTGGACTTTGGTGTCTTGCCAATGGCCCAGACACTGGGAAGGGCTGTGTGAGCAATGCACCCATTCTGTGCCTCAGCTTCCACAGTTCCTGGAGAGTTGAACTGTGTTCCAAGGTGGAACCCCACAGCCACTTTGTTCAGTGTTCACGGCTAATCTGTAATGTTTTCCTGGAGATAAAAATCCTGTAGCCCCCCAGCCCCCACCCCATTAGAAAACTATTGCCCTAAACTGAAGGACATTCAGCAGATCTCAAACTTCTAAACCTCCAACTGTGCCTTTCATAATTCACATTTAATATATAATTTCCATACAATATACATGATCTCTTAGGACACAGCGGGATATAGTAACAGAATCTGTATTGCATCTCATCACATATCTTGGATGTGTGAGAGCTACTGTGGCCTCTGGCCTCTGTGCTCTTGGTAGTCTGGTCTCAACATCTTTCTGTTCTCCCTGCAGAAGCTGTACCGCAAGGAGATCAAGCCACCCTTCAAGCCAGCAGTGGGCAGGCCTGAGGACACCTTCCACTTTGACCCCGAGTTTACTGCAAGGACCCCCACAGGTCTGTGCCGGTTCTTTCCAGATGGGCTGACCCCACCTAACTCCAGTAGACTTTGTGAAGGATGCTCCCTTAGGGAATAACCTTCAGTCCCATTTGGTGTTCCTGATTTGTCTGTTTAGCAGTAAGGTATCGGGGTGGGGGGTGGGGGGGTGGGGGGGGGTGGAACCAGTTCTCACTATGCCTTGTGTAACATCCACTTCAGAAGCAGTCGGGGTTCAGGGACCCCTCTCATGTTGTGATAGTCAAGGCAGTGACAGCCCTCCCAGGGACACACAAGCAAGACACAGGAAGGAAACAGGTAGTTCACATCTCTAGTGTATGGAAGAAGGTGGCCATCTTTCAGTCTCTGGAATTATGAACTAAGTGTATTCTTTCTGTTAGAGCTAGGGTCCTGTTTGATAGATCCCAGTACAGAAACTTAGCTTCATGGTGTGTGAGATCTCTGGAGTCTGTACGTGTAGTCCCCTCGTAAGTGGTCAGCTCCCTTTAAATATTTGCATTCTGGTTTACCGTTTTCTTACATGCTGTAATTGTCTTTGACCATCATGACAGAGTAACACCAGAGGGTGGCGTAGCGAGAGGTATTTGTTGTGTCACAGCACAGGAGGCTGGGTTTGAGGTCGCTTTGCGGGCAGGGCTGTTCCTGGTAAGGCCTCTCTGTCTTATAGTTGGCCATGTCCCTGTGTCCTCTCGTGGCCTTTCTTGTATGGATGGGAAAAGCTGGAGAGTGTTGGTGTCCCTTCTTCCTGTAAGGACACGAGTCCTGTGAGAAGAAAGCTGACACCCTGACCTTTAACTTGTCTTCTCCCATGACGACACAGCTGATAGGGCAGAGGGAGCCACTCCAAGGATGGCACGCCTAAGCCCCCTGCAGACTCAGGAGCAGGTTTAGGCGGCCATTGTGGGAGCTGCCAACGGCTGAGCAGGGATTCTTTGGCATTCCTCACTACTTTCAAGTAGGAAATGGCATACGGTTGTCAGGAACTAAGAGCAAAACAAGAAGATCATGAGTCTCAAGTCGGGAGAAATGGGATAGAGCCCAGCCTGTTCCCTTGAGTACAGGCTCTGGAGCAATGCCTTTGTCCACACCCTGCTGGGCAGAGAGATGGGCATGCCCTCTCTGTGTCATGGTGCACAGGATGCTGGGCACTTCTCATGGCCCTGGGGTAGGTCCTCTTTGAGCAATATGGCATGAAGAACATTGCATTGATTCAGGGCAGGCCAGCCCCAGGTGGCTCTTTCTGACTTCTGTGTCCCACTCATCCCCAGGGAAGACAGAAACTGTAGTCATCAGCAAGGCTGAGGTAGGAATCTCTGTGAATATTGTCATGTTACATGTTACCGATGGCACAGTGTGGTGAGTCCATGACAGCATGAACCAGGGCACAGAGGACCCCTGTTCAGCTGCTGAGGTCAGCCAGTCAGACCCCCAGAAGACACCCCAGCGGCTCACGAATCCTCCTGCATCGGAGCTACGGATGAACAAACACCAAAGTAGTTTTCTCTGGATGAGAAGATGGCCTGTGAGCCAGAGAAGACTCTGCTGAGACCACAGAGATGCCAGCAGCCCCATTGGGAAGGACAACATTAGTCATGAGTCCAACGTGTAACAGAAGCTATGTGTTCAAAAATGCTCAATGGAAACGGTCGCTAAGGTGCACTGGTGAGAGCCAGGGCACCGGTGCCGGCAGCTCCAGATGATCCAGTGTCTGTGCTCTCTGTATTTAATGGGGATTTTAAACCCCCAGCCTGCTTGGCTGGCGTGGCCTTAAATAAGCCTCTTAAGCCTTTTGTACATAGAAAATGATGTTTTATCTCACTATTAGCTCAAGGAAAGCCCATTAGACTGGGTGCTTCAACCCTGTGTCTAGAACTGGCTTATATTATTCCTTAGTATTGTGTTTGGATGCTAAGTTCAGATATCTTTTTTTTTTTAAAGATTTATTTATTATATGTAAACATACTGTAGCTATCTTCAGACAGCACCAGAAGACGGTGTCAGATCTCATTACGGGTGGTTGTGAGCCACCATGTGGTTGCTGGGATTTGAACTCATGACCTTCCGAAGAGCAGTCAGTGCTCTTCCCCGTTGAGCCATTTCACCAGCCCAAGTTCAGATATCTTGCCAAGCAGTTTGCCTCTAGGGAGGCCATAACGAAAGTGCTGGAGGCGCAGAGAAGCTACGTGTCTGATGTTGACATCAGGGTAAGCTTTTCCCAGCAAGGGTGCTAAGTGACCTCCAGGTTGAAGAGCCACAGTGATGGAATTCTGAGAGTCTAGATGGACTTTCTTGTGGTAGGCTTTCTGAAGTCTCGATTAAAGTGAAACCAGCTAGCTTGTGCTTCTGGAGCCCTTGCCAGCCGCTCAGTGGGGCCTGCTGCCCTAAGGTTTGAAAACGCATCCCATTTGGGCAGAATGCTCCCAAAGGTTGTTTCTGCCTGTAGAAGTTTACTTTTTAAAATTTGACTTGTAGTTTTGATCTTCTGCATGCACTAGGCTGGTGTCTAGCCATCTTTTAACCATGTGTAAAGCTTTCTAAGTTCTGCTTATACAACCTGCCATTTGCGCTCCATCCAAGCCTCAAAAATCAAATATTAGTTCCTCCAGCTTCTTATAAAGACTTCTTTGCACTTCAGCGGACTGGCCACTGTTGTGCTTTTACTGGCTTCTTTGCTCTAAGCAGAGAGCATCTTTATTAGCTGGGAAACATTGCTGACTTGATCTGCATTTTCTCACTTCTAAAAATGCATCCGTTCAAGTTAATGTGACCTGTTCCCTACACACATGCACAAGCACGCGCGCGCGCACACACACACACATACACACACACACAGTGTGCTATAAACAGACCATGGTCTGTACCCTCAGTGAATTCCTAGAATTGCCCAAGTTCTTAACCTTAAGCCCAAATCCCTGAGATTGACATACCCATTGTTAAACTGTTTTTCTCTGGTCCAGTCTCTTAGTGTTAAGAGAAGGCAAGAGGGGCTGGCGAGATGGCTCAGTGGGTAAGAGCACTGACTGCTCTTCTGAAGGTCCTGAGTCCGGATCCCAGCAACCACATGGTGGCTCACAACCACCCATAATGAGATCTGACGCCCTCTTCTGGTGCCTCTGAAGACAGCTACAGTGTATTACGCCGGAGTGAGTGGGCCGGAGCAAGCAGAGGTCCTGAGTTCAATTCCCAGCAGCCACATGATGGCTCACGGCCATCTGTACAGCTACAGTGTACTCATACACATAAAATAAATAATAAATAAAAAAAAAATAGAAGGCAAGAAAACAGACCTCAAAGCGAGATTCTCATGCTAAGAAAAGAAAGAGAAATCTGCAGAGCCTGGTGGAGCAGGAGCCAGTCCATCTGTAGGAACCATGTTGAGGGAAGCAGCCTGTCTACATTAAGTGCCGACTGCCACTGGGCATCTCACTGTGCATAACTTCACGTTCTAAAAACAGGGCTGCTGTGTTCTCCATGTAACTGAGCTTCCCCAGTCTAGCACATTTGAGCCTTATTTCTGAGCAGTCAGACCTGGTCACATTAATTCAGGGTCACATTAGTATCTGTCTACGTGGGAGACAGACCCTCTTTGCTAGGCAGTGAGTCTTGTGTCGCCTCCTTTTCTATCCGGGAGTCTTGAGATGTGGTGTTGTTTGGTTTTTTTGTTTGTTTGGTTGGTTTTGTTTTGTTTTTATTTTGTTTTTACTGTCACAAATAATGATAAAGATGACATTTCTCTATACTTATTGCACTTTAAAAGTAATTCCGAGGACTCCATTTCTAGATGTAGGCTGGCTCTTCAGAGGGCATGTGCCTTTGAAGGTGCAGCGGCCATTGCCCATCCCACCTCTTCCGAGAGGACGTGCCACTTCGAGTTCCTTCTTCTCCTTTGGCCAAATCCAGATGTGGTTGATAACTCTCCCTTCTCCAAACCCCTTCTCCAGACAGTGCTATTGCATTTAAATAAACACATGCCCCCTCATCTGAGAGCCTGGGGGAGGGGTGCCTGTGGGGTGGCTTCCTTTGCCCATTTTTGTCTGTCATATACGATGCAAGTATTTCTCCCTGCTGGGCAGTCACGTACCTTCCTGTTTACCTAGAGGTGAACCTGGAGGAGAACCATGCTCTAACAGTCATGCTTTTGAGCAGGCCTCGTGAACATAAAAAAATCACTCCTCTCATTCAACTTCTGGACCATGGGCAGCAGTGAATTTGCCCATGCGTCCTTGAGGATCAGGGTGGTATAGCCTCGGCATAGAGCTGTGAAGCTGTGCAAAGGTCTGTGCTGGCTGTGGGCTGGGATTTGAGCAGAGGTAGGGGCTACAGGTGAATGTGGCACTGCGGAAACTCTTTGAGTTTTCTCTGATTGCCTTTAGGTATACAGCGCCTGCCTAACCCAGAAAGGTGGTGCCTTCTGGTGCCACCTAGACCTTCTGGTGGCTTTTCATCTCACTCTGGAGTTGGGGGTTGGTAGATTGTGTTAAGGAATATTTAGTAACTTCTGAAGTCAGTAACCTTACAACATGTGATCCATGATTATCTGAGAACTTCTGTGTTATGTGTGTTTAGTCAGACTCTTGGCAGCACCTGGACTAGTACACATGTTCTTACCTCTTTCTGTGTACATATATTCTCCAGCGCATTTGGTCCATGTGGACTCACATGCACACGTCATTGACTTGCCCTGGCTCACTTGGATCTCATGACGTGTCAACCATGCCTTGCTCCTTCACAGACTCTCCTGGTGTTCCCCCAAGTGCAAATGCCCACCACCTCTTCAGGGGATTCAGCTTCGTGGCCTCCAGCCTGGTCCAGGAGCCCTCCCAACAAGATGTACCCAAGGCCCCCATTCACCCAATTGTTCAGGTAAGTCTGCTCGCCCAGGAGCTCAGTTCACAACCTTGATACCTGGCCTTGGAGACCCTGTGGACTTTATCAGCTCAGTGTTGGGAGTCAACAGTGAGTTAATGGTAGACATCCCCCTGTCCCTAGATGTTACTGTTACTGTGGTGATCTTCCTGGTGGTCTGAACACATTTATTTCTAAGAAGGAATAAAAAGGTCTTGAGAGGACTGCTGTGGACATCTGTGCCAGTGACCCCTCAGGACAGATTTGGGGATCTTCTCGGAGTGAGCTGTGGGTGTCTCATGTCATTCCTTGGGAGGTCAGTGGGGGGGGGGGCTTATTTAGATTTCTGTCATTACATGGCTATCACTAGAATTCAGATAACTCAGAAGGATTAGGAGTAAGTTCACTTGAGCATTTGAGGTCTCCTTCACTGTAAGTAGATGGCATTTGATTTTGCTGCCTTAGTCTCCCTTGAGGTTATGGTTCATGGGGCTTTTGTCCTCAGTGGTGGGTAAATGGGGACCTTACACAGTGGCCAGAAGTGGCTTTCGACTTATGTGTTCAAGGTTGATACTTTATGGATACTCTGGAGACAGCACTCCAGTGACACTTGAGTGCTTCTGCCTCATCACTCCCACAGTCTCACTTCCACAGATCTTTGGGAGAAAAAAAAAACTGAGTGTTCAGTGGACACATAATATCTATGTGTTTGAATATTAAGAACAATCTATGCATATCTCTGTGACCTTGGACATCGGACTCTCAGTTTTCCCAAGCTCGCAAGTTCTCAGGGTGCCCTGAACCTGTGTCTGATGCCACGTGTACCCGTGTGAAAGGCTGGTAACCGTCCCTGTCTTGGCCCCTCTGCAGCAGTTACATGGGAACAACATCCACTTCACTGATGGCTATGAGATCAAGGAAGACATCGGGGTGGGCTCCTACTCAGTGTGCAAGCGGTGTGTGCACAAAGCCACAGATGCTGAGTATGCCGTGAAGGTAAGCTTAAGGAGAGGCTGATGTACTGTGACCCAGCTGGGTAGCAACTCCAGCAGAAATGTGGGTGCTGAGCAGGCTCCCTCCAGCTGCAGCTTCTAAGGTGTGATGTGATAGATTTCAGTTTATTTTGATATGAATTCACCCATTTAAAAATTATTTTTCAAGCTGGGTATGGTGGCACACAGTCCCAACCAAAGCTCTGAGTGTCCCAGATGAGCCTGGCCTATGTAGCAAGATCCTATCTCAAAGGGCCAAAAAATTCTTTTCAAATCATAAATATTTCAGTTATGTCCAACATGAGACCATTCATCTTTAGCAACTGAGTATAACATAGGCCAAGAATAACAGTCCCAGAACCCAGTATCCAAGAAGATAGGATTAGATAAACAGGCAGAGCATTTATCAAAGGAAGGAAAATGCGGGGAGTAGGGAGGAGGAAGGAAAAAAAGATATAGCCATGGAAAACCGATCCAAGAGGTACATAGAAATATAGAATAAAGGAGAGAGCTCAGGCGTTACTCCAGCCACCCAAACCAGTATATAGTATACACTGCCACCTGTAATCCAATATGCCAAGCTCTACATAGCAGATTTCAGCTCTGTACCTGTTGCTAGATTAAATATCGGACCTAAGAATCCAAAATGCCAATTTTTAGGGTTTTCTATAAAGCTTTTCTTCTGAAGTCAGAGTGTGGCGTACACAAATGCACACATCGTACATCCTCTCTGCACAACTGAGACAATAGCCTTCACAACTTGTCCTGACACTGGAGAGATACAGGGCTTGGAGGGATTGCTCAGTGGGTAGAACACTTGCTGCAGGACATGTGGGCCTGACTTCAAATCTCCACAACCTACATGAAACCTGGTGAGATGGGAGGCAGAGTCAAGGAGAATTCCCAGGATGGATTGGGCCAACTAGCCTGTGCTGAGGTGAACAATGGCAAGAGACTATTTCAGACAAGGTCAGAGGAGAGGCCTGAGGTTGTTCTCTGACTGCCATATCTGTGAGGTGGCACGTATGTACCCACGTGTACACATATACATATATACTCACATATACACACATGTACATGCACACACACATACACACAAAAAAGACTTAAGAGAGAGACAAAGTCCAAGCCTGTGCCACCATGACATGGACCATGCCAGCTCCACTTGTCATGTTTCACTGGCCCTGCTCTTTAGAATGTAGGGAGAAGTGGATCTGGCCAGTAAGGCAAGACACAACAGGAGCTGTTTCCATCCACTGTGATTTTCCAGGCTCTGAAAAGGGGTGCTCAGTACAAAGACTGCACGAGGGTGCATCCAGTGCTGTTTCATATGTATGTATGTATGTATGTATGTATGTATGTATGTGTGTATTTATTATATCTAAGTACACAGTAACTATCTTCAGATGCACCAGAAAAGGGCATCAGATCTCATTACAAGATGGTTGTGAGCCACCATATGGTTGCTGGGATTTGAACTCAGAACCTTTGGAAGAGCAGTCAGTGCTCTTAACCGCTGAGCCATCTCTCCAGCTCCCCAGTGCCGTTTCTTGACATCAAACATTTCTCAGAAGCATATTCTCTAGAGAATGTGCATCTTCGTGGGCCATCTGCCCCAGGTTTCTCAGGCTGTGAGAGCATTCATCAGCCTGGAAAACAAAACAAAACAAACAAACAAAAAACAAAGCAAAACCAAAAAGGAAACCCACCAGCCAAACATCTCAGGGATCTGTGGTCTCTTGACAAACTGACTTTTGATTTCTCAGATATTAGTGTTTAAACATAGAAGGGTTAACTTAGGGCTCTCCTGATGAGCTCTCACCATTCTGCCTGCCCGTGAAGGGGAGGATTGAGGGGGAAAGTGCGATGAGAAAACTTCCTGGAGTCCTTGATGTGATGGTAGTGAGAGTAGGTGCTTGGAGACACAGCAGGGTCACCAGCTGGTGTCATGGAGCAGCCGCCTCTGTGGCATAGATGGCGGTCTAGATTGTGCATGGCTGGGGGTTTCCTTAAGACCTGTACCCTGCCTCACCTTGGGACTTTCCAGTGCTTTGTGAGCTTGCATGAGCTTCTTAGTAGTTCTCTGCGTGACTTGTTTCTCACAGAAATTCTTTAGATAGTTTATCTGGAGGCCAGGAGCACTCCTAGAAGGATGCAGGGCTGGCTGCCAAAGAGTGCTAAGAAACACATCTATTGTGTGGCCAGCTCAGCTGACCCAGTGCCCTTCTAGAAATAGCCTGCTACTGTTCAGTGAAATTCTGTGCCCTGCGAATAGGCCCCATGCACAAGAGCAATTGCGTGCTCTCTCTGGTATTCCTGCATCCAGCTCTCATGCAGAGCCATCTGTTACCAGCTTTTTGGGAAGTTAGGATTCTGTCCTCAAAGATCCTTTTGTGGTTTGACTCTGTGGCCCCTCTTTCCAGCCTGTACACCCCAGGAAGAAAAGCTAGGTATTGTGTCTCTAGGTAACAGGGAAGAAATAGCCAGGCTTTCCTGCTTCTCTTTCGAAGCTTTGAAATTTCCTGGACAAAGCAAGTGGTGAGCATGCAGGGACTCCCCTTGTCCTTTCTGAGACTATAGTAGGCCATAATGTACTGAAAAATGCTTAAATTTAACCCTCACTGGAAGGAACATGGAACACCATGGTTTCTTGGCAGGGCTCAGGAGTCCACGTTTCTCTTAGGAGCATGCGCAAGGCATGTGTGGGCGGGAAGCAGTAAGTCCACTTCCGTGAGGGTTGGACCATTACTGAGTTGCTTTTAAAGATGAGAGAGCCAGCAGTCCATCGTTTCCTGCGTCCATAACCACGGTGGATGTCCTCTCCGGTGAGCAGAGCCTAGGCAGGCCTTTCTGGAGGTCTGTGGACTCAAGAAAGCCGGATGTGTGTTGGGAGTAGACTGAGCTGTAGAAGACGAGAGGTCTGTGCTCACACATTGTAGTGCTTGGTCAGTTGAGAGGAGAGCACTCAGATTTGAAGCTGGACTTCAAATCTGGACCATCTTTGTTCGGCATTCAGAAGATTGTTCACCAGCGAGCACACTGCCTGTGGACTCCTCAATTTCTCCTCCAGGAAGCCAGCTGCCTTGCGTCTTTGCTTCTCTGACACATCTTTTCTCGCTGGTCACAGAACAAGAAGCCTCAACACACATGGAATACATCCCTGGCCTGGCCTGTCCCCTTGTATACTCACACGTACACATGCAGCTTCAGGCACTGACACCACTTTACTTTGCAACCCCCTCCTGTGGCTGAGAAGTTTTTTGGGGAAACATATGACCCTGGTCAGTGGCAGGCACGTTTTCCTTAGGAGGCAGCAGCTGCACCTCTCAGCCCCACATTTGCTGTTATTAAATGCGTGTAGTTTGTATCAGAATAAAAACAGAAACCCTTGCTGCCAAGCCTGATGACCTGAGTTCCAGGACCCACGTGGTGGAAGGAGGTGACCAACTCTAGCAAGCTGTCATGTGATCATTGCGTGTGCCCCGTGATCTGTGCTGTGCCTACCTCCCCCCCCCACACACACATACACAACTGAAGAAATAGATGAAAGTTTAAATATTAAAGAGCCTTAAAGCCATTCCAAAGTGTGTGTCACCCTGTCCTCTTAAAGCGTTTAAAGCAGTTTATTTAGACATTTTTGCTGCCATTCCATCCTTCTCCCTCTGGAACCTTCTCTTCTTCCCAGGAAGTCTCCCTCCCACTTCCCTGTCTGTTCCACACGTGGCCACTAGGTTCAATTCCATGGTTGAATACATGCGTGGCTATTTACTTGAGCCAGAGCACCATATCTTTGGACCCCACGGATCTTCTTCTCAACAACTCTGACTGCTTCTAGTCCCTGAAAGAGGGCTGGGGCCTCATGGACCTGTGCCTGTCATTGAAGTCTCAGGCTTGTGGGCAGAATGACAGATGTCAACCCCAACAGCCAGTGTTCCCAAGGTGTTTGTGGCTCCCCTGTCAGCAATTGGATGACTGTGTTTGCTTGTATGTCATTCTATTTTTAACTACCACAGAGGATGTGGCCACCACACCCAGGACAGGACAGTCCTCGCTCCCCGTAGGAACCAGAGTTTGGATTCACATCACATCATCCATGTACCACAGCATTTGCATGGCTGCACTCAGTTTCATTCTGTGTATATAATTTGTCAGCCAGAAAGGAAGTGGAATCAAACAGATGCTTGGCCTGGAGATCGTATTTTTAGAAGGACAGATTGGCATGGAAGTTTTAATTTTTTCCTATTGAGAAAGCACCGGAGTTCTGTCTCTGTCATTTGCTTTAATTAATTTTACAGGAGAAAATGTCTGTTAGAGATTTTTTTCAAGTAATTACATGCTCCACTTACCTCACTCCCAACGTAGTATGATCCTTCCCTTTGTTGGAAGGGCAGGAGTGCATCCTGCTTGCCTGGCGGCTCACACTTGGGCCTTCAGACCCACCTGGCAAGTGGCTCAGCATCTGGAAAGAGTACGCTTCAGTGATGGGCCCCAAGAAGCACAGGGAAGGACATAGACAGACACAGAGAAGGAAGATAGACACTTGGGGGAAACGCACACACGGATGGTGGCAAAGACTCGTGTGGGCTAGCAGCAGCCACCAGCAAACATGCTTCACCAGCTAGGAAAAGCTGTCTTCCTGCACCAGCCATTATGGGAGCCGCACTTGGTCCAGGCGTATGCACACCTTGGCTTGGCATCTCTGAAGAGGTTGAGAAGTAGTTGCTGCACAGCACAATCACAGGGAGTTTATCCACGTGCAGTAGGGTCAGCGGCCTGCCGGGCAGGGTACTGCCTGGCCTGTTCCCTTCTGTGCATCTGCTGCCTGGTGAAGCGGAAAGATTCCCTCTTCCTCCCGCCTTTGATTGTGTTGGCTCTGTTATCAAGTTTATGCCTGGAGAGGAGAGCCAAGCAAGAGCATGGTTAGAAGGAAATCCAGCTACATCACTCTCAAAAAACCACCCCCTCCAGAAACTCGCAGCAGAATCTTACATAACCTTCAGCTACACGGCAGCCACCTGAGAGAATACCTCATTCATTGATTATACTTAATGGAGGTGCTTTACAAGTTCCACCAAACAATTAAATGATATTCAGTGTAATATTAATATTATAGCACACAAGTCCATGTTCATGCCCAGGGGGTGCCGTGCTGTAACAGGTTAACCAGAGGGTGCTCTGGTATGCCTCCTAGTTGAACATAGGTTCTTATTATAGTCTTAAGGTCCTAGTCGATGTCAGTGAGATCTTAAGGTCTTTAATAGTGGATTTGTTCACATGTATTTATAACTTTTCATCAGAATTTTTCTCATGACTTACAGGAATGAAACACACTACGGTGAAGAAACAGATCAAGCGTTTGTAGTCCCGGGTGTTTTTAATGATAGTTATGGTATTCTCCCATTTAATATTTTAATAGATAATGGTTTCATGGTTCCAGATTGAAAAGCTATGCTGGAGGAAACCTCAAGGTCTCCCACCATGGCTCCAACTCCTCACTACCCATTTCCTCCTCCTCCATGGGAAGCAGAGGTTATTAAGATTTTCCTCTTTCCTTTCAGGGTTATTTATGCATTCTCAAGGAAATGCATGTGTCCGACTACATTCCCCCTCGGCTTCTAACACAAATGACAGCAAAGGACGCGCCTGTGATGCTCTTCCAACTTGAAGAGTGTCCCTGGCAGTAGACAAAAGCCTTCCTCTTGCTATTCTGCATCCAGCTCCTTTGTGAGGAGACTGGATTGATGTTAGGAGTGGACCCCTTTATCATGAAATGCCTTTGAGAAAAAAAAATACCCATCTGCCACTAAATTGTTTACGCCCATAAATGTATTGCAAAGGGACTATGCTGGGGGTTACCCACAGTAGTTACAGTGGGGAGGCTTTCAAACTAGATGGTGCTAGTGTGCAGGGGCACAGAGTGCTGCCGGGGTTGGAGGGTTATTCCTGAATTTATGAGCTGTTCTCACGATAAGTGCTCTCCATCCCACACACGTGGATCCTCTCTTCCCACCATCTCTTCCCACAAACGTAGGTGGCAGGTCACCCTCGGAGACATCAGAGCCATCAAGTAGCACAGGAACTCCTGTTTCAAAGGCACGTGACATTCATGGCTTCCATTTACAGTACCATATGGAATTAAACAGCTTTAAATGCTATTCCAGTGTACTGCGCAAAATACTGGGCAGGAGGAGAAACCCAGCAAGAATGGGGTGTCCAGTTGGCCTGAGTCGTGGAAATGCACCCTGCTCAGCCTGTCTGGGAGGACCTGCTACTTTACCTCATTTTGTGGCTTGAGAAAGCAGAGGTGCCCAGTGATTGGAGGAGTGGGAACTTAACTGCCCAGGGTTCGGTGGCAGAAATAGACTGTGCTACTTGCTCGTGCCTGGGTGAACTCTCCCTGCCTACCCCGCTGCATCTGGCCTTTTGATACCTTGAGGTTCAATCTGAGGGTTGTCCTCCTCTTTCTTGTGCTATCGGGGATTGTCTTGTACATGCTAGACATTGTACACGTTAGACATTGTACATGCTAGACGCGTGCTCTGCCACCAAGCTACATCCCTAACTACATTCCTCCTTTTCAACTTTTTACTCGGAGGCAGGGTCTCGTTAAGTTGCCCAGTCAGGCCTACAACTTGGTAGCTGGAATTACAGATCTGGCTTCCTCCTTTTAATTGGACTCTTCTTTTCTTTTTCTTTTGGCACATTGGACTCTTTTTGCTAGCTGATGTAGGAGAGACTAGGTCTACATTTCTGAGTAGCTTTAAGTGATCTCTGTTGAGTACTATGGGGTTGGAGGCAGCTGTGCTGTGGCTCTCTGGAGCCTCAAGTTTGTAATCTGCAATGGTCCATCAAAGCCAGAAGCAAACCTCTCACGGCTACCTGCTGTGTGTCCTTCAGATCATCGACAAGAGCAAAAGGGATCCCTCAGAGGAGATTGAGATCCTCCTGCGCTATGGACAGCACCCCAACATCATCACCCTAAAAGATGTGAGTACTGCTGTGTGTATCAGCCCCTCCTTAGCCTTGTGCTTCAACTGACACATAGTACACGGTCTCTCAAGTTGCCCCTCTTTGATGTGCCCAGGATCACATGTATTTGACACTTTTGCCCAGGAGTCTCTGATGCTTTGGTGGCAATCCTAACTTGGGTGCATACACACGTAGAACTGGGTGTATGCATACTCCTGGATAGTCCCCCATTCTCCCTAAGCTTGCCATGTACAAACATGAAATGACCCATCTGTGTGCATAAGAATAGGAGTGTTATTCCTTGTCACTGAGTTACTCCTGGCTGACAGATGCAGAAGGGCGAGGGTAGCAGGTCCCACCAAGCCCTGGATGTGGATATTTTTATAACCTCCTTTGGGCCTTCCAGGATGAGGGAATTGGAGCAGGAGTCAGCCACATCAAGCCCGTATGCAAGGCCATTCTACCCCATGAAGCCTCAAGTGCAGCTATGGGTTTGGGGAGAGAAGAAAGTTCCTCTTCTTATCCTTACCTCTTGGAGTAACCCCTGGTACTACCTCAGTGTCCCTTGGGCAGCAGCTCACAGAATAGAGTTCAATGCCAGGAGATGGAGGCAATGAATGCCGCATATTCAAAAGCTTTGGAGCCAGCTCCATCTCCTGGGAATCTCAGATACCTCTCTGCACGAGTGTGTTGCTCTGACTCTGCATTCCTGGTTTATGTGTAAGATTCAGAACCCAAACCAGCTCCTCCATACACTCAGAGCTCCCTTCTGCACTGTCGGAAGCAAGCAGCCCAGGTCTGAGACAGCATCATCTTCCCACCTTCAAAATAGAACAGTGGATTCGTAAGCCCAAAACAGACAGCAGAGTTAACTTCACACCTTTTACACGGGTCAAAGTCAGGTAAATTATTTTAGTAGCTTGCTGTAGAAATTTGTTGATTAAATTATTATCACTGAGATATAAATAAGCATTTAGGCCTGCCACCTCATTTACACTGTTCTCAGAGCTTGGGCATCCTTGGGCTCACATGTCTGTGGTGACTGGGATACGTGTATGATCTCCATGTATACAAGGGAGATACACATGTGATCTCTGTATGTACAGGAGACAAAAGTAGCCAGAGTTTACATTTTGTTTTTTATTTTTAAACCGAGTTTAAAGCTAGTGCAGGCAAAATCTGTGTCTTTCTTAGAGCCATGTCCCATCCCCCGCAGACCTACAGGGCTTGACCTCTGAAACTCCGTGCATAATGATAGTTGAGAAACAGTGTCCCTGGGGACTGCTGTCGCTGCTGTCATATTTCTCTGAGTGCCTACCACTCAGAGACTGGCAGTATCCCTAAACGGCATAGCCCAGCCAAGCAACCTTTCTCCACCCCTGTGCATCCTATGGCCTAGCCTGCTCCTTCCCCAAGAGGTCAAAGCTGAAACCTTCCTAAGAAGAGTCACTCCTGTGTGACTGGAATGGCTACTCACCTGCTGGCAGTCATCAAACAACTTGATCTTCCTCCTAGGGCACCAGCCCCCAGCTTCTCTCTGACACCCCTATTTGGAGCCCTTGTTCCTGCCTGCATAAGGCCCTGAGGAGGGCAGCCATGGTGCCATACAGGCAGCTGAGGTTTTGTGCACTTCTCCTTGGCTTCCAGGTCTACGATGATGGCAAATACGTATACCTGGTGATGGAGCTCATGCGAGGTGGGGAGCTGCTGGACCGTATCCTCCGTCAGCGGTGCTTTTCAGAGCGCGAGGCCAGTGATGTGCTCTATACCATCGCCAGGACCATGGACTACCTGCACTCCCAAGGGGTAAGGCCAGGCCAAGGTGCCATAGCCTGAAGGAACAAGACATGGCCTAGGCGGGGCTACCTGAACTCCCATTGGCAAGACACAGGCCAGGACGGTGGACCAGCCTGTGGACACAGCTGGCCCTAGTCTGCTTTATGAGGAATTCTGAGAAGGAAGGAAGGACCACAGGGGAGGGTAGAGGTGAAGATTGGAGGGAAGGGTGGAAGGAAAGATAGGGAGGTACAGGGTGGTGTGAAGGATGGGGGAAGGATGAAAGAGATGATAGCCACACAGGATGGAAGGAAGGATGAAGGAGAAGCAGGTGGGCAGCAGGTGACTTAATAGGAAGGTAGATGCAAGACCATGGAGTTACCAAGCTGTAGATGCAGGAGTGGGACACCTTTATAAACTGACACCTTGCCTGCAGGCAAAGAGAAGGGCAAGGCTTTCCTGTACCCTCTTCAACTCCATCAGCTCTAAAGAGTCAACGTACCCAAGTGATACACATTTGCCATGATGTGGTCTCCAATCTTTTATGGGTCCAAAGTCATTTGAACACTTGGTACATACAGGAATCAAGTTAATAAATTGTGTGAACCAGTTTTTGCAAAGAAAATTTGATGCTCTGTCCTTGATAAAGAGAGACTTAGAATTTTCATTCCTTTTGATACATAAAGCTAAACAGAAAGGGTAACAGTTGGCCCTGGCCCAGGCCACTCCAAGCTCTTCATGAACTCACTTCTGAAGCCTGGGCCATGTACTTTGTATGTCTTAGAAGACCAAGCACAGGTTGGTTAAGGACCCACCAGGGCTGCACTGCAGAACTCAGGCCACATTCTAAGTCTCAAAGACGGAGCCTAGCAAGATATACTTTCTACATCTTTTCCTCCTCCCTCCCTCACCTCCATCCTTCCCACATCCTTTCCTCTGTCCTTCTCTCCTTCATCCTTCCTTCCATCCTGTGTGACTATCATCTCCTTCATCCTTCCCCATCCTTCACTCCACCCTGTACCTCCCCATCTTTCCTCCCACCCTTCCCCCCATTCTTCATCTCCACCCTCCCCTGTGGTCCTTCCTTCCTTCTCAGAATTCCTCATAAAGCAGACTCGGGCCAGCTGTGTCCACAGGCTTGCCAGATCTTCCCAGAGGTCCACAGTGGGTCCTCTTTGTGTGGCTTCCTTGAGATCCAGAAGTTCTACAACAGCTTCCCAATAGCCAAATTCTAACAGTATCTTGAGTGTGAGTTCCCCAGACATTCCTCTGCTTAATGAGGGAAGTAAGGGATGGAGACAAGTTCTCCACTCTCCTATGGCTTGCCATCAGTGTCCGGAAGTCAGGCCTGGTTGCCTAAGTGTGTCACTTCAATCTTCCTAGCAGAGCCTGTCATTGCTCCACAAAAGGACAGTTGGGATGTTCAGGTTCCAAGCCTCATGATGGCACACCACATGTCTGCACAGGGCCCTTCTGTCTCTTCAGAAGGCCCTTACTTTGCATCCTAAATAGCTTCTTTGTTTTGAGGGATTGCTGGCCCTTCTGTTGTGGCGGCTGTCACTGTAACAGAGGGACATACTTGAAGTGTGTGCCTCGGATGGTGCAGGTGCAGTCTGTGTTGCCCTGAGCCCCTTCCTCTGCTGCCAGGAGTCAGTACGCCTGTGACAGCAACTCACCAGTGATCCAGGCACCTGTGACAAGTGGCTCATGCCTGGGATGCCCCAAAATCCCCTGAGTGAACATAAAACCCGGGAACCTTTTCATCTCTGTAGCCAGAGCTGCCCGCCACAGGCCCTTGTGTGGCATAGTGCCAGCAGCTGCTCCGATGTAAGCTTGTGTTTATTCAGTCATGTAGTCCTTCTGTGTGAAGGCAAACACTCAGCCTTCACCAGGCTCCATGGCTCCAAAGTGGCCAGCATGGGTGAGTGAGACATGGTGGCCCCTCAGAAGAACACAAGACTTTTCCTCCTGCCCTGGTAATCAGTTCCCAGGTAGCCCTCGCCTCCCGTAAACCCTCCTTTTCTCTGCCCCTCAGCTTTGACTAATGCTTTCTGCCTTCCAGGTTGTCCATCGGGACCTGAAACCAAGTAACATTCTGTACATGGATGAGTCTGGAAACCCCGAATCTATCCGCATCTGTGACTTTGGGTTTGCCAAACAGCTGCGAGCGGAGAATGGGCTGCTCATGACCCCCTGCTATACTGCAAACTTTGTGGCTCCTGAGGTATCTAGTCCCCCAAGCCCAGGGAAGGCAGATTTGCCAGGCTGAGGAAAGCAGCCTCTCTTGTTACCAGAGCAACTAGAGAGCTCTGGCCACTAAGCAAACACACTGGGCTCAGCAGAGTCCTCAAGAGATGAAGACAGACCTGCTGTGGAGGGAGGAGAGTGCGAGCGAGCACAGCGGCTCTGGAACCAGCCAGTCCTACTCAAGCACCCCGAGCATTTTATTTTCCATTGGAAAAACTTAAATAGTACTGGTGCACTGTGGTTCTTGTATAGAGCGGTGATTTCCAACTTTCCTGATGTTGTGACCCCTTAAAGCAGCTCCTCATTAGATGGTAACCCCCAACCATGACATTATTTTGTTATCACTTCATAACTGTTTTTGCTAGTTATGAATCATATTGTAAATATCTGTGTTTTCTGATGGTCTCAAGTGACCCTTGTGAAAGAGTCATTCAGCCCCCAAAGGGTCGCAACCCACAGGTTGAGAACCAGTGCTCAAGAGTTTCCTTGATAACAAGTCAGCATCCATCCAGCTTGAAAATCTTGGGGTCCCACAACAGTGTGCAGTTGAATGCTCATGTGTATGCAAGGGACCCACTCTGATCCTCACTCTGAACCTCAAAGTTCAGATCCCAGAAGGACACCTTGTCCCTCTTGCCAGTGTCCTAAGGCCAATCCCAATAGGTTCTAGTCACTGTGGTGTGAGGATGAGTCTGGTTGCTTGTGTGAGTTGATGGGGAAGTGGGACCACAGTAGTAGCAGCAAGGGGCTGGTGTGGCTGATGGAGTCAGGAGAGGCTGAGGCATGAAAGGGCATTCGATCCTGTGTGGGGCTTTCTGAGTAGAACAGTCAGATCTGCTCTGAGCCCGAAGGAGGACACTCCTGTGTGATTTTCTGAGAGAGACTCAGCAGATCCAAGTCTAAGAATGACTGATGAGCAGTCTCAAGTTATGCAGGGGCTGCATGTGAGCAGCACTGGTCCCTTTGGACGTGGCTGGTTTGAAGCCCTAATTGTGCCTCTTGTGGGTCTTGTTAATACTGACAGTGTACATGCAAGTACCCCCATCTCATAGATTTAGGAAAGAAAAGCTAATGCAGTATTGACATGACTCTGGGTGCTCACTCAGCCAGGGACTTGGAAGTGTGTACTTCATTCAGCCTATGATACCCATCATGCACCACTGTACATAATGGCAGGAGAGGAGTGGAGAAAGCAGGCCCCTCATTCTTGCCTGGGAAGAAACTGAACACAGAGTTCAGGCCAACACAACAGTTCACAGTGATCCATGACTACAGCCTGGGCTCGTCACCATCACCCAAATATGAACATATCCAGCGATCACTCCAATGTACCTATGTGTGTCGTGATGATGCAGCAGAATTCTTCCATGTTGGTACAGTGACACACACCTGTTGTCCGCTGGAGCTATTTGGAGGCTGAGATAGGAAGGTCAGGGACTCAAGACGGCATGATTAGATCTCATCTCAAAACATAACCCAATGATTCCACTTCTAGGTACACACCCCCAAGAACTAAATATGTCTGTTCACCCTTGTGTATACCAAGATTACTTACAACAGCAACCCAGTTATCCACCACTGGCTGATAAACAAGATATCTGTGTGCACATACCATAATGTTACTCATCCCTTGAAGGCTGGGAATTCCAACTCCTGTCACAGCTTGAATGGATCCTGAGGACAGGGCTCAGAACACAACTCAGTAAAACAAGGCTGTCACAATAGACAGACAGAGGGGGAGGAAGCACTCGGGGTGTAGTTGGTATAGTGCATGTCTAGCATTCATGAAATCCCCAATACCACGTAAACCCCAGCTCTGAAGAGGTGGAGACAGAAGGATGCTAAATAAGGTCATTCCTGTCTATACCGTGGGCTCCGGGCCAACACTGTATGTTTGCACTTACATGGGGTTTCTTACAAAACCAGATTCATAGAGTACATTGAGTGGGGTTGTCAGGGACTGAGCTGGCTGGTAGAGAATTTCTACTTAAGAAGGTCCAAGTTTTAGTCTGGGAAATGGGGTTCTGGAGGATGGCCATGCTGCACTATGAATGTTCATTGAATGGTACCCCTAAACGTGGCACTGACCAACCGAGGAAGGTGGCAAGGTGTTAGGACATATCCTGGCATGAGCTCTGGACTCAGAAAAGAAAGAGACAGACATTGTCCCCTCAGCAGAAAGCACTGGTGTGGAGCTGTGAACTCAGTATATTAATCCTCTCCTCACACAGGTTCACCCCTTTTGCCAATGGCCCAGATGATACCCCCGAGGAGATTCTTGCGAGGATTGGCAAACAAAAGTTCTTAAAACCATGAGTCAGGCAAGGGCTATGCCTCACTCCTCTGTCCCTGTGGGGGCCATGCTACAAGACAGAAAGTTGGACTGCCTAAGCCCAGCAGATGATCCCACCCTGACCAGTTCCCTTTCACTTAGGGAAGTCTACTCTGAAGTGGAGCTGTCCAGTGCAATCCTGACCATGCCTGTTCTTCCTCCAGGTCCTGAAGCGGCAAGGCTACGATGCAGCATGTGATGTCTGGAGCTTGGGAATCCTGCTCTACACCATGCTGGCTGGGTAATGGAGGGCCACCAAGGGTGTTCTTAGCATCAGGTCTGAAGGCTTCACGCCACCTCCCTGGTGTTTGGGTGTAAATAAATACCAAGCCATCTGGGCTAGGGTCAATATCTAAACCCTGCTGCATAATGAAAGGATAAGGATAGTTAGCTATGTGGCCTCCATAAACTCAGCCCACAGACAAAATATGCAGACGTTTTGCTGACCAGCCCACCTTCCCTCTACCATCTGAACCACTCTCTTAAAAGGAACACTAGTCACATCTGGCATGTTCTTCTTCCTGGAAGGTTTGTGCTCATGTGTGCCTGACTTGTGTCAAGATTGTGGACCACGACTATACTTGACATTCATGATGTGACCTTTGTAAGTTCAAGAATTGGTCTGTCCAAGAGCCCAGACGTGGTGGTAGACCAGCCCATGGCGTCCTCAGACTTCACACCCCAGCTTTCTGACACCTGAACTTCTCTGTCCTCATGGAAACCTAATCTTCAGGCAGACCCTTGACCATCCTGGCACCAGGGGGGCCTGGAAGGGCCCAGAAAGGATGCACACTCAGGCTGAGAGAACTTCCATGTCCATCTTGTTGACTTGTGGCACTGACCAACCGAGGAAGGTGGCAAGGTGTTAGGACATATCCTGGCATGAGCTCTGGACTCAGAAAAGAAAGAGACAGACATTGTCCCCTCAGCAGAAAGCACTGGTGTGGAGCTGTGAACTCAGTATATTAATCCTCTCCTCACACAGGTTCACCCCTTTTGCCAATGGCCCAGATGATACCCCCGAGGAGATTCTTGCGAGGATTGGCAGTGGGAAGTACGCCCTTTCTGGGGGAAACTGGGACTCCATATCTGATGCAGCAAAAGTGAGTGTTCTTCCTGGTTTGTATACCTCCTATGCAATCCCTTCTGCAACAGGGATATTGTTCATGAAGAAACTGGAAATGTCACCCGTACAAAACCTTATAAACACGATAGACTTATTCTCAGGGTGATTCATACATTATTTTTTTAATGAAAAGATTTTGATGTTAATGTAAAGTTCTGCAGAGGAAGAACCAATAGAAGATGTAGGCAAACGTAGACATAGGTCAAGAGGGTCAGAGGCGGGCGGTGCTGAAGGAACTGGCTGCTGTGACCAGGCCTACAAGCCTGAAGTTTACAGAGTGACTGGCAGCTAGGGACCCTGAAAAAGAGGTGGTCTTGCAGAGTAAATGCAGAGCCCTCTGCTGCCAAAGTGTCTCCTCTTTAGAGATGTTTCCAGGTGACCACCCTAAATGTACTGTAAAGTCACTGAATTCGGTTACCAGCTTCATTCTTCTGGCCATCGGACTCTAGTCTGCTATCACCCACTTATGGTCTAGTAAAATAATATGCTGCTGGGCTGAGGCTGTAGGTCAGTGATCAAGCACCCCTAGTGTTTGCAATCAATATGGTTGTGGAGGTCCTGGTGAAGGTGGTGATGGGGTATGGTGGAAATGCTAGACTTTCCAATGCTGAAAATAAGTACACTGCAGTCTAACCATTAGCAAACTGTGCCAGCATCCCCTCTTCTGTGTCCCTATAAAAGTTATTCAGGAGAAGGCAGGGCTATGGGTCAAGATCTGCTATCACCATTGCTGTGTGACCTTAGGATGGGTCGGAGCAATGGTACTTTATGCAAGGCAGAGGTGACAGGGGGAGATGAGACTGTGGATGATGGTAGAGGTGGCAGCTGGGGTGATGGATAGCTGGGGTCATGGACAGCTGGGGTCATAGACAGATGGGGTGATGAACTAGAAGGGGTTGTCAGTCTAGGGAGATATTGAGTAGGTAGGAGTGCTAGTTTGAATAGCCAACACCCCAAAACAAAAGGTAGGTGTAGCCAAATGTGCAGCTTTAACTCCAGGGCTTGATGAGGAGACAGAAGACTCACTGGAGTTTGCTGGCTGCCAATGTAGTTCCAGGTTCAGTGAGAGACCAGTAAGGAAATAAGACAGAATGAGAAAAATAGGACACCTAACATCCTCCTCTGGCCTCTGTACACATGCATACAGGTGCAGGTACATCTCACACACTATACACACTCCCACATACACACACACCATACACACACCCCTACTTGTCACATACATACAACACACAAACACACACATACATGCACGTATGCACACACACACGTGTGTGTGTGTTGGGGAATTGATGGTGTACAAGGTAGGGTGGTGGCTGAGGTGACAATTTTGAAGTTTACCACTGAGATGGCAATGGAGTGTGGTAAAGAATATGGATGTGGAGGTCCTGGTGAAGGTGGTGATGTAGTATGGTGGAGGGGATAGCGTAAAATATGGTTGTGGAAAATAGAGGTGATGGTGAAGAATATGGTGGGGGGGGGGTGACGATGGGGACATAGTGGAAATCCTAGCAGAACTGATGAATAAGGTAGTGGTGGGAAATGTGGCAAAGGTCATTGGTAAAGGTGATAGTAGAAAGATAGTGGAGGTCCTGGAGGAGGTGATGGTAGTAGATTTGGTGGAGGTGATGGCAGAGGTGATGGTAGTGGATTTGGTGGAGGTCCTGAAGGAGATTATCACCACCAGGTGATATGCTGGTGAGAAAGAAGACAGCTGGTGTTTGGGGAGCACGTCCCATGTGTGTTGAACTCTACCACCCCAGCTGCTCCTTCCCACATACCTACACCTTGTCTCAGATGACTGTGGGAAATGTCTTAGCTTGGGTTCCCACAAACCTTACCCGTGGACAGAGTTCTGGTGCCCTGTCTGAGAAGAGAGTAGGGACGAAAATAAGCCCATGCAACAGTGCATGATCAAGACTGCTGCCAGCCCCTGCTGGTGATGGGGTATGGTGGAGGTGCTAGCCTCTGCTGCCCCTGAGACCTCAGTACCACCTTTCCCACCACTGCATCCTCTCCTGTCCTTCTTCCTTCCCTCACTCACCACACAGCAGAGCCCTCCATCCTCCCATCTCATACAAACCTGCGGGAGCATGGTTTTGAGTTTGCCATAGTTTGGTTTGGAATTGTTCTGTAGTATTAGAAATCAAAGCCAGGGCCTCGTACATGCTGGGCGTGTTAGTGTCTCTGTGCTGTGACCAAAACTCCTGCCATAAACAACTTAGGAAGGATTTATTTCGATCCACAGTTTTGGAGGGCTCAGTCCGTGGTCATTTGTTATGGCAGCAGGAACAGGTGGCAGAGCCAGACAGAAAGCAGAGAGGAGAGACAGGAAGAAGCAGGCAACGAGAAACACCCCTAATAGACCCACTTCCTCCAGGTGGCGCCATCTCCTAAGGTTTCCAGAATCTCCCAGCATAGCACTAACACCTGGGGACCTAGGCTTTACACACAGGAGCCCATGCTTTTCTATTTCAAATGATAGCTCCAGGCAAGTGCTCTGCCGCAGAGATCCCCCCTCCCTGGCCCTGTCAGCATGTGTTTTATCTACATTCTGTGTGTGCTGGAACACCACGTCACAGCGCTGAGACCTTGAGCAGTGTCTCGTTGCTTTCATGCGCTAGGTTTCTCTGTAGAAGGAGACTGCTGGGGTATACCTTGTGTTCGTGGAAGGCAGGCGTTTTCGTTAAAATAGCATTTCAGCAGGTGGTTGTGTCACTTAACATTTGAAATACCTTTACGATAAAATCTTCAGTGAAACATAGACTTCCTATTGCTAAGTCAGTAACCATTGACACTTAAAATACATTCACAACTCACAGACCTAGAAGTTGTGCAACCCAAAATGCAAAGAATCACCCCATAGAGTTGTAGTTGTGTTCTCTACTGGGCCTCCTGTGGCCAGCCTAACACCCCAGTCCTTCTCTCTGAACCCTTCTCAGGACGTCGTGTCCAAGATGCTCCATGTGGACCCACAGCAACGTCTAACGGCAGTTCAAGTGTTGAAGCACCCATGGATCGTGAACAGAGAGTACCTATCCCAAAACCAGCTGAGCAGACAGGATGTCCATCTAGTGAAGGTACCTCGCGGCCAGAGTCCTGAGAGTGGGCATGGGAATCCTGGAGCAAAGCAAGGCAGTGCTTCACCACTGGTGGAAAGAAACTGTAGCATATAAGGTCACAGGTATAGGCACATAAGTGTCACTTTATCACACATGCAGAAATTGTGTTTGAGTGACAGCTGTGGTATAGGGGTGATGTCTGGTTACTGTGGCTGTGCAGCCCTGTGCCCCAGAGCCCTCTATCGGACCAGAAGTCTATAAAAGCCCTCTTTGTGCTCGCAACTCCTGTTTAGAGTAGCTTCCACCTGCCGGGAGGACCCGAGGTCCAGGCTGGACCACCCTTCTAGTAAGTACTCGCAGTCCAAGCCCGGTCTTATTAGAAGGCAGATCCTGGTGGTGTCAACACCAAGATGAGCCTAGCCACCCAGGTTAGTTCACACTGCTTCGGAGTAGCAGAGCCTAAGAATCATTGACAATGAGTTCCTGAGGACCCAGCTGGTCCCAAAACACATCTGCCTTCCTGTCATCAGTAAGATTATCTCATGGTCTTCCCAGGAATTCCACCCCAGTCTTAAACACTTCTAAAGCACAAGCCCCGGTTGAGTCTGGGATGTTGTGGTACTAACCGTCTATCGTGTGTGGGCTGAGTATGCGGTAGGCATTGCAGTATAACTGATACATTCAGTGAACCAGTAATCTTGGAGGAGGGTCTTCCCTGCTTTACGTGGGGGTAAACAGAGGCTCTCAAGGTCCTGCGACTCCAGCTTCCTATTCAAGAGTAGTTGGGCACCGTGCTCACCTGCCCATCTCTCCTCCTACAGGGCGCCATGGCGGCCACCTACTTTGCTCTGAACAGGACCCCACAAGCACCGAGGCTAGAGCCTGTGCTCTCATCTAGCTTGGCCCAACGCAGAGGCATGAAGAGACTCACATCTACCAGGTTGTAGTGGCCAGCCGAGTCTCCAGCCTCAGCCTCCCTGCCCAACATCCTCTCAGGCTTGCAGACACCAGATACAGGTCCTGTTCTTGAGTGACCGTGAGTCCAGCACAAAGATGGATCTGGCCTTGGCTGTCTCTCTGTTTCCTTTGGAGCCCTGGAAAGGGTCCTGCCCAGGATGTCTGAGCCTTGCTGCGCTGACCTCGCCGCCTGCTCTCCTCTCCGACTGAGTGAAACCAAATGAATCTGTCACCTCATAGCACCCTGCTGGAGCCTCCCTGGGCTCGCTCAGGGCTCTCGATGTCTCTATGTCATGGCTGATGCCCAAAGCAGAGCTCTTTTTACCATCCTGATGTCATCTACATGTCCCACTGTCTCTCTAAGAGTGTTAATGCAAAGTCCCTGCCCAGGAGACTGCATAGCCGCTCTGGAAGAGCTGGATGCTCCTGGATGTTCTGGCAACACCAGTGGCCATGTGAAGGCATCCAGCTTAAATGCCTGGTTCTGTCCACAATCACCCAAAGAGTGCCCCTCACCACCCTCCGTTTCACAAGCGAGATGCTGGGTAGCCTCTCCCCGACTCTGTCACTGACTTGGCAGGACGAAAGCAACCAACCTAAAAGTCTGGATGGCTGAGTCTATTTGAGAATCTGATTCATGTTGGGTGAGACAGGAGCCCCAGAAAATTGCCAGGCAAAGCCAGTACTCACTGCACTGCAGCCCTCAAACTCTGTGGCCCCAGGGACAGTGGAGAGAGTGGGGCTCTGCCATTGCTGGGTGTGTTGGCAGCCCTGCACATGTTTGCCTGCTGTGGTATAGCATATTCACTCTCTGCTTTCCTGGGCCACAGAGAATGTTTTCTCCCCTATCCGTTACTGACTGAGCACAGGAGAGACACCTGAGCCCCTTGGCCTCAGAGAGGCAGAAGGTGCCTGGACAAGTTGTCGGTGGGAGTGATGCTCTTTGTAGAAGCCCTGGTCCTATGTTGTATCTTGTGTTTCTGTTCTCTAACCTGTTTTCAGGCTGTGGTCTGTGCAGGGAGCAGGAGTTACACTAACCAGGCTGTCTGTGCGCACTCTTCATGCAGAGTAACTGAGTGAGACCCTTCCCGCATGGCATGCTCCACTCCGCCTGGTCCTAGAAGAGGGACTTGTGTGTCCTACAGTCTCTCAGGGGGCTGCTGAGGATAGGGGACTCAGGTCAGAGGACGCTCCACTGTGGCTCAGGACCTGCCAGTGTGAGAAGCAGCCCCTCTGCCCAGTAGGTGTAGGAGGCGCCTGTTGGTCACAGCAGGCTTGCACTAGGAAGACCACAGGTGGATCACAGCTGTGTCTGCAATTCCTGCCCCAGTGGAATGTTCAGGGCATAATTCCTTTGCTCATTCTAATTATTTCAGACCTCAAAACATAAACGTATTTCACAAGCTTTAATTACTCCACCGGACTCTGTTCTGTTTGAGAATTATAGAATACAGAGTGGGGACAGACCGTGTGCCATTTCCAGTGCCCCTGGGGATGTTTTTCTGCTTTCCCAGTGGATGCTCTGCCCAAGGCTGAGATCACTTTCTTGATAGAAATCTAGAGGGAAAGTATAGTGGGTAGTCTTAGTGATGGATTCTGTCCTCTGGGAAATGAGCAGGAGCTCTGGCACCCTCTGAAGGCCTCTCTGGCATTGCATCCTCACCCCAGCTGCTCACAGCTTCAGGCTGGGTTTGCTTGCAGCTTCAAGTGTACATGTTCTGATGAAAAGAAAGAACAACAGAACACGGAAGGCGTGGCCAAGGAGGCGAGCATAGCCTGTCCCCCTCATGGTCACGTGGTCATGTCATCTCTTTCAGTGATGCCAGGTTACCTGCCTTACACTCAGCCTACTCTCGCCAAAGGGATGGAGGAGACCGTCACACCAAACGTATCCTCCAAGTGTCTGAAAAAGAATGCTGGTTCGGCCTTGCCCTGCTGAGAGTGGAGGACCCCACATTCCCACCCTCACCCAGTACTTGATACTTGAAATCTCTCGTGGAGTCAGCCAGAGGAGCACATGAGGGGATTATTTTAGTCCCTGTTCTTTGAAGTCTTCAGTGACACAGCAGGCTGCTGTCGCATGTAACCCCGTGTACCCAGTGTTTACCTGTCCTGTGACCCAACATGATGAAAGGCCCTGTATTCTCTACACAAATGACTACTTGTGTAGCTTACAGAATTTGTCATGGGAAAGCCCAGACTACATCCTGGGACTCCTTTACCCACCCCCCCCCCAGAGCCCCTTTTGGGCTCTCCCACTGGCAGCTCCTGTCCTGTTTGGGCTGAGAACATGATGAGCGCCCCACTTAAGGAAGTGGGGTGGGGTGCTTGTCAGATTCTCTACCCCAGAGTCAATGGCAGGCAAGCTGTTTAACGTCCCTTGTCCTATGGTTGGAACGTGTGTGACTTTGAACTCCCTGTGTGCACTGATCTTTGAATATTGTTTGGCTTTTTAAGTGAGGATCATCCCGATGGTATCTAATGTCAACAGTATTCTTTGTTAAATGGTGTTCTTCCTTAAGATGCCCTTTGGGATTTCCCCTGCATTGTACTGCTTCTCTCAAGCGCAGGAGGAGATCCACCATAACTCTTCGTTCTCTCTGGCACGTTTTGCCGCCCTTCACCACCTGAAAGGCTGTGAGACACCCGGAGTGGAAAAGGTCTCTGTGGTCCCTACGTGGCAGGGACAGGTGGAAGGGGAAGCCAGCATGGCTCGTCGGTGCGGGTGAAATGTACCTGTCCACCCGACTCCCAACCCCGCGCTGCGTTTACATGCTCAGCAGTTCCGTTTACAGCTCACTCCACGTTCACACTTTCTGTCTGTGTTTGAGACGGGCGGCCACTGTACAGATATTTATTAGGCTTTCAAACTTTCCCATGAGATTTTTTGAATAAACATGGATTTTATGAAGTGTAATAATTTTCTGGAATAATGAGACCCTTTGCGCTTTCTACGTTGCTACTAGTAACAGTTCACGGACCCCTCCCCAGTTCCTCTGTCTCTTCCTCTAAATGCAGGTCACTGTGAACCTCGGCTGCCACTGAACTTCACGGGGAGGAGGCACGACACTGTCCTCTCCAGTTAATAGCCTTGCACGCACACACACATGCACACACTCGTGCGTGCTTATGTGTGCACACATGCATTGGCAATTTGGAGCATCAGGGATCTATCCACTTGAGAATCTTGTGCATTCGCGTATGTACACCTCATGGGGAGATGGATCAGAACACCATTCACTACAATTTCAGAGCAGTGTGTGTGTGTGTGTGTGGGGTTATAAAATGCATACACATGAGTGTATGAGAACATGCACACACATGGGATCATTATGTGTGTACTCTGTTGACAGGTATATGTAGAGAGCTATGAGTTGGGGGCATATTTGCATAAATGCAAGAGTGTGCATGTATATACAGGTATGCTAGCACATTTATATACACACACCTTTAAATGTGTGTAATCTGCTCGTGTGAGATGTGCTCTCCTGTGTTAAGCTGGGAGCATTGACATTATGCTGTGCATCAAAATAGGCGACGAAGAGCTGCCTTGTCCCCTGTCCTCATGGGTCCTTCCTTCCTTAAATTAGGTGGAAATGAACCTATACTGCTAGTCTTTGACTCTTCAGCCTAAGTTCTCAGTTGGTGAATTCCTAGGGCGTTTATGTCAATCGGCAGTTACCTGTGTATCCTCTGCTTACCCTCCTGCACCATGTCCTGCATGTACTACACAAACACAGATGCATGCTTGGCTGTCATAAAAGCCCATGTGCCAGGCTGCCCACCACAGCAGATTTTTCTGACCCTGTTGGAGGTCTGAGCAAGCAGGAACACCAGGGCTCACTAAAGAGATTTCAGCAAGACAAAGTCACAAGTAACCAGTTTCTTCCCCTCAGGGTGTGTTCACAAGAAACATGAAAGACATGGGAACATCACCTGTTCCCCGGGTCCGGTCTTCCCCTTAACTCTTCTTTGTCTACCAACCTGCCATACATGCTGGTTCTCCGGATTTGGTGTTGATGGGGGGTGGGGGAGATTGGCAGTTCCATGCCACCTGCCGGAGTCCCACACAACCAAGTGTGGGTCTGCTTCCAGCTATGGGCCTCTGTGCCTTCTAGGTTGGAGGAATCGGGTATGGCGAATTGTGGTTTCTTGGCCTTTGCCCCACTTAGAGGCCAACAAGTGAGCCTGCCAGTCTTGAAGATGCTAGCAAAGTCTCATAACCACTGGGGAAGGGACCACACAGCTAATAATAGCACGAACGCCATACATTCAGCAATCCCAAGGTCCCCGAGGGGCTGTAAGCAAACCCTCCCATAATTGACACTGATTGTGTTTTTTTGTCGTTGTTGGTTTTTTTGTTTTTGTTTTTGTTTTTCGGGACAGGGTTTCTCTGTATAGCCCTGGCTGTCCTAGAACTCACTCTGTAGCCCAGGCTGGCCTCGAACTCAGAAATCCACCTGCCTCTGCCTCCTAAGTGCTGGGATTAAAGGCGTGCACCACCACCGCCCGGCCATAATTGACACTGAAGTGAGCATTGCCTATAAAGAAAGACACTGGACAGATAGCTCACCTGCCTTTGCATAGAGATAAGTCAATGCTATCTGTGCCACAGATGTCCTTAGAAAGTTAGTTAAGAATCAAAGCAGCTATGATTACAACATATAAGAGGCCAAGAGACTTGCCTCTCCCCACAGCAAGCCGCTCTGCATTCCCAGCAGGAGTTCTGCATGGGTCTGCCGAGCCTGGGCGTAGAAGGTAGGCTTGTCCTGGACTGTCCATGTTTCTTGTATTATTTTTTCAGGACACCTGCCCTCCTCAGCACGGCTGAATATAAACAACACCCACCTCCAGCACATCACAAGTTGCCATCTGCAGACTTGGCTCTGCAGATCGCTTTTCTCAAAGCGCAGGTAATTGTCTGCCCTAAACAGGGCACCAACAGCTGGTGAGACCAAGTCTTCTCAGAGTGGCCCACCTCATTTTGGGACTGAAGAGGGGGTCAGGGATTACTAGAATAGTAATTAAGACCCATGGTCCTCCCCCACATAATGAATAAATCTCATCTGCAAAGCAGACCAGACGCCACGAGACAGTCATAGCCAGAGTGGCCCAGGGTCACACTGTGTAAGAGTCACCTGACCTGGGAGTTCTGTCTGTCCTGTCATAATTGTGGTTCTAACTCTCAAGAAATAGGTGCCTGTTAGCAAGGAGAGGGCAAAACAACCACGGAGTGAAACACAGAGAGGGAGGGGGCCAGCCTGCAGGGGAGGGGCGGAGGCAGAGGGGGCTGCTGGGTATTGGGGTAGCTGAGGAACCAGAGACCAAACCACACCCTGGCTCTGCTCTTCCAGCAGCTGACTCAGCACCTTTATCCTCTTATCTACCTGCGCCCCTTTCATGGCTAGAAACCATGATCTTGGTCAGCTTAATGCCCCAGTGTAGGGGAATGTCAGGACAGGGAAGCAGGAGCGGGTGGGTTTGTGAGCAGGGAGGAGGGGTGGAATAGGGCAGTTTTCGGAGGGGATAAAATTTGCAATGTAAATAAAGAAACCATCTAATTTTTAAAAATAAGAAAGAAAGAAATCATAATCTAAGATAAAAATAGATAGGCAGAATATAATGGCACACGGATGTAGTCCCAGCCACTTGAGAGACTGAAGCAGGAGCAAAAGAGTTTCAGGCCAACCTGGGCAACGAAGCAAGACTTCGTTGATGAAACCGCAAAATGTAGAATTGAAAAACATTCACATGTGGCATCTGCCCAGTGTGGATGCTTGTCACTCTGCTCCAGAGAGGAGAGACAGGTAAACAGGCACAGAGAGCATTGTGTCAATGTGTTCGTCTCATCCTGTGTGAGCTTAGGCAAGAATCCAGATCTCACCACAGCACCAGGTTCAGCAGCTTGGGAGGAAGTTCGGTTGGGAGTGGGTCCAGTCTGTCACTGACTATGGTCCTCCTGTGCTCTACCCCAGAGTATGGGACTTGTGATACAATTGGGAACCCTGGCCACAGGCAGTGTGAACTGACCCCACAGACTGCCACACCCAGTGCCTGTGATTAAAACTAGGGACCTAGAGACTGGATCCAGCAGGAGCTGCTTCTCCGTCCTGACTTGCCACTGAAAAGGTGAGTGTGCCCTCAGATGGAAAGAATGTTTAACTTTATTCACCCGAGATCAGAATTAGACTCCTCACTCAAACCTAAAACATCTGCACTGCACTATTGGTAACAGTAGTCCAGTTATAGGACACGGCTGTTGGAATCCAGAAAAACCTCCCAGGAATTCCAAAGCCGTAAACTTTGCACCAGACAGAAGGACTCAAACAGGAGCACTCTCCAGGTTTGATCTCTGAACCCTCAGGAGCCACGCCACGACAGGAAGGCAGTGGTAGACATGGTGTGTGTGCTTTTAGAGGACCTTGGGCTTCGGGCCAGCCTGGGCTACACAGTGAGAGTTTGTCTCAAAGAGAAGAAACCATGATAAGACACTACAGTCCCCAACCCCAAACACAAATGGTTCCCAAGCCCCTTTCAAACAGAACATTCCCTGTTTACTGTGTGGAACAGGGACAAAGCTAAGTTCACATGGGTGAGTCTCCCTGTCTCACAGCTGAGCCTCACCTGCTTTTATTCATCATAGGTGTAGGACAGGCTGCCCAAATATGGCCGCTTGGCTTCGGAGAAACCAGTATCTGGAAGGTGCCTCCCACCCTGCCCCCTGATGTAGGGCATGGCTAACTCCACACGCCTCCAACACACATGTTTCCCACACACACATGCCCTCCACCATTCCAGGGGAGTGTGGGAGAGCTCTTTCTGGAAACATGGCCACCATGCCTCATGCAAGTTCTGTCTGTATGAAGTTGTTAAAATCGGACACTAGAGGGCAATAGGTCCACATACTCGACACTTCCCTGCTCAACCCTGTGGGGAATTAGAGGCTTCTCTAGTCCTGTTTCCTTTGATAGCTCTCTCAGAAGCCCGGCACTGCACTAGACAGAGCCCTCGGGGAACACTGCCAGCCAGAATTTGCTTCTGGTTCTTTCTACAGCCTGGACAGGTGACTGAGTTCTGAGCAGAACATGGAATCTGTGCTCTGATGGTGCATCCTGGGAGAAGCTGAGAATCATAAATGTCACGATAGACCTGCACAGGTGAAAAAGATGATCAGGGTGTGATGGCATCATTGGAACCCATGATGTTAACTCTGGTTGTTCCTCAGGTGGGAGGGTTTAGATGCACAAATTTTTAATTTCACACTGGAGAGAGTCCTGGCCAGGGAAGCTGTGAACACCATCTAGGCATTTCAGCCTACATTTGAGGGGGGCTGTTGAGCTCTAGAGGAAACAGGGCTACACGGTCATGTAGAGTAGGGACAGGCACTGGGCTATTAAGTGACTATTAAATCACCCTTCACCCCCACCAAGGTGCTTGGGTACATGCAACCTTGATCTAACCACCCCCTGCCCCCAACCTAGCTTCTCTGATCCTTCTAGCCCTATATTTTGGTTCTGCAATACCTCCCTGCCTCACCTCAGACAGTTGTATCACTGAAAGAGAAGGTGAAATTGCCTTCTGCCAGCTTCTCTGAAAGATGTCCTTTGTAATGCAAAGTGACACTGCAGAGACTGGAACAGAGAGAGATCGCCTTCACAGTCCTGGGACTTAGTCCATTCTCAGTCTCCAGGTTGGTTGTTTTTTAGTTATTTCTGAGCTGACTCACTACCTGAAGGGTGTTAAGAATGTGCCAGGTCGGGGGCTCTCTGGACAGAATGCAGTTGGGGGTACCTTGCGGGTATTGAAAGCCAGACCGATGCAAGGCTTTCTCAGGAACTCTGCAGAAAGGACAAACAGAAACTAGTTGTGTCCACTTGTCCAGAGCCATGGCCAGGCCATTCTGGAGCTGGGGGCTTTGAGGGAGTTTAAAGTTTTGGTTCTTGGGAACTTGGTTTTTCTCCCTGAAGACACCCGAGTTATCAGCCCCAAGGCCTCTGTGCTCAGCCAATGGCACCCTTGAGATAGCTCGTGTTCCCTTTGTACAACGCTGCTTGGTTAGCCTCTCGCTGATTTCGCCCCACTGTATGATAGCTTTCCACTGACACCGTCCCTTTTCTCCCCAGGAAATAGAACATAAAAAGGTGTACTTTTTTTTTTTTTT
>NW_022196911.1:13531612-13560834 GCF_008632895.1 Mastomys coucha
CTCGGAAATCTGCCTGCCTCTGCCTCCCAAGTGCTAGGATTAAAGGCGTGCGCCACCACCGCCCGGCGTAAAGGTGTACTTTTTAATAAGCCTGTTTGGCATAAGACATAGGTTATGCAAGACCTCCCAATCCCAACCTTTTCCAACTTCTTATCTTCTAATCTCCTGGTCCTTCCACTTGGGACCCTGTCACTGAAGAAAGTCCTGCTGGTCCAGGTTGTGCAGAAACTGATAAAAAAACATTTCCCCAAAGTCATGTGTGAGATGGGAAATTATTGAATCTGTGAAGGAGGCTATGAGAATATATGTACTGAAAGTGGGAAACAGGCAGTGGTGACTGACTTGGGCTAGAGGCACTTCCCCTCTCATGATGCTTGAACCACCGTCCCTAGTCTATGATCCCTTAGTCTATGTACTAAGTACTAAGTACTATGTAGTCTTAGTACTACTCATCCTACACTCCTAGATTAAACCTCCATTATTCTGCTAAGGGAGGGAGATCAATTTCAGGATGGAGGATAGTCACACTGGCTCCAGTGTGTCGTTCCCTGAGCACTCTTGCTCTCATCTGGGTGTTCCTGCTTGGTGACACCTCTAGCAGTTGGAGAGTGGGGTCCAGGACATCGCTCAGTGAGCTAAGTTATTACCCAAGGTGACTGTGGATGAACCTTGATGGATATCATGGATTTCACACATGAGGACTACAGAATCACCTCTAAAAATATAATGGACAAAGAGTTTGTGGTATTGAAAAACATGTTCAGAGCCTGGCACACACCCTAGGGCAGCACTCTTTTATTGAGCCACACCCCAGCCTCTTCTTTTCTTTCGAGATCAATGTAACACAGTCCCTAAGGGAAAACAGAGTCGGTGGCTGCCCTTTGCTTGCGGTCCACAGCACAGACACTCAAGGACACATTGCTGTGGACCTCTAAGCTTCTTCAGTGTATCTCAAAGGCTCACACAAAGATATGGGACTTCAAAATATCCAGGGAGGATGTTTTCTACAGATTGAAACTAACTGAAAAATCACACTGGTGACAGTCAAGCTCACCAGCACTACACTAGCTCCTTGGGTAAAGATGGTTGGACTCCTTCCTACTGCATTCCCCAACCAGAGTCAGGTCCTGAATGAGAAAGAAGACCGTGAGCACAAGGGGACAACATGGCTCCCCTGTGAATCCTAGCTGGCTTGCTGGAGTTCACTATCATGCCTTAATACTTGTCTTAGTCCTAGCAGGACACTGGAGGACAGTTTCACTTCTACTCATAGAGAGGAGTAAGACTCAAGCCACATATCTGTCCTTGAGGGGAATATAAAGGTCACCCTGTGGGAACTTGAGTGAGATCCAGATGGTGGTGGTTAATGGAGCACATGAACAGAGCACATCGGCTCATTGTCGTGCAGCCCCCAACGCTGTGAGAAAGGAGGACACATGAGGAAAGCGTCTATGAACAAAGCAGCCCCAAGAGTTACATGAGATCTCTGCCTGCTCTAGTTTCACTTCTGAAGCCATGGGAAATACTGACAAACAGCAAGTTAGGGAAGAAAGCTTTGAATGGCTGACAAGTCCAGGTTATGGTCCAGTACTGTGGGGAAGTCAAAGTAGTAATTTGAAGCTTCACATGCCCAGTCAAGAGCTAAGTGAGAATAAATACATGGATCTTACTTCCTTGCTAGCTCTCAGCTAGCTTTCTTCATACTTATACCATTCAGAACCTCCTGCCTAGGGAATGGTGGTACCCACAATGGGCTGGATGTCAACAAACAACCAAGATAACCCCCACAGGCACCATATGCCAATATGATCCAGATAATTTTTCATTAAGACTCTCTTCCCTGGTATTTCTAACTTCTATCAAGTAGAAATTTAAAACTAACCAGCACAATGTCCTTATACTCAAGGCTCATGGATGTTCCCAGGATCCTCCAACCACAAGAAAATACACTTTCAAGATGCCATCTTTAGAACTGAGAGCAGCCCTCACCAACCCTGTTCTGCTAGTGTCTTCATCTGTTTTTTTTTTTTTTCCAGCATTGTGGGCCTACAAGCTTTGCCTCCTCAGCCATGGGTATTTCGTTCTATCAGCCCAGGTTGACTAAAACAATGGGAAGAGAATGTAAGTAAAGAATAATCACAGTGTTTACCACTGACATTGCCAAGGACTGGCTTTGAGAGCTTCTTCTATGTTACTACTATGTTCTTACTATGTTCGTAGCAAGCATTTTCAGATTCCCAGGAAGAAATTCCCTTCTGTCTTCTATAACTACCCTGTAATGGGCTGGTGAGGGTGTGAGGAATTAGAATCCCCATACAACAACTGCTGGTAATGTAAAAGTGATGTGGCTCCTGGGGAAACAGAGTCCTCAAATCATTAAAAAGAGAATTGCCATGTGACACAGAAACTCCACTCCCTACCTGTCAGCAGACTCTACAGGGTCATCAGCACACCTGTGCTCATACCACGTCATTGACAACAGCCGAAAGGCATGGCAGCCCAAGAACCGATCAGCAGATGCAGGAGCACACAAGCTTTTTTACTATCTTACTCTTTTCATTTTTATTGACAAGAAAGAAAACTGATGTATGCCACCTCACATGCTCTGAGGATACCATGCTTGATAAAACGCTCCCTTTGTGGGACACACACTGTAGTTCTTTACTTGTAGGAAGCATCTAGAGAGAGCTGGATTTAGACACAGAAAGGAGAATGTGGCTCAGAGTAAGGAAGGGCAACCATGTGTGTTTATGGAGGTAAAGGCTCTGGGGATGGACTGTGGTGATGCTGCACAGCACAGTGATTGAGCCTCTGAACCGACACAGTCACAGTGAAAATGGCACATAGCCAAGCAGTAGTGGTGCATGCCTTTAATCCCAGCACTTGGGCAGCAGAGGCAGGCAGATTTCTGAGTTCGATGCCAAACTGGTCTACAGAGTGAGTTCTAGGACAGTCACGGCTGTGCAGAGAAACCCTGTCTCAAAAACAAAACAAAACAAAACAAAACAAAAGGCACATAATATCATGAATGGCACATGATGTCATGAACTTTAACAAATGAAAACCTCTGGGGGCTTCAGTGTCCCTTGTCCTCATCCAAGCTCTATCAGCCTTATATTTTGGTCCCTTATTCTGCTGTACACTGCTCATCATCATTTGGCTTTGAAATGACTCAATACTTTTCAGAACCCCTAGCCTAGGGGATAATGTCACCTACAGTGGACTGGATCTTCCACATCACACAGTCCCCACAGATATGCTGTAGGCCAGTGTTAGTTAGATTACTGGCAAAAATGCCATGTGCACACAGAGGGAAGCTTTCTGCAAACAACACCATGTAGCTTTCATTTCTATCAGCATCTTCCTAAAACTTCTCAAAGAGATCATCTTAAGTTTGCCTCTGGAGTCAGACTTTCAAATTGTATTTAAAAACAAACCAACCCCAACCTGCTACATCACTGAGCTCAATTGTTAGTTTGGATTAATCTGCTCACTTTTCTGTTCATTTATGAAGTGGTCTCTATATATTGGGCTGCTAGCAAAACACTAGGAGTGAGGAGTAAGCCAGATGCTCTGGCTTCGGGGGAAGAGCATGTAAAGAAAGGACAGTAGATTTGGGTGTCAGGTGAGTCCCTGCTGTGTCCAACTACTGTTGGAGATGTTGTCCAGGTGAGTTTCCACAAAGGGAATGTCCCTGACTGAGGCCAGAGGCCTGCAGGAGCTGGGAATATTTGCAAAAGATGTCAGGACCAGGGAAATCTGAAAGAGACATAAATATCAACAAAACCAATAATAGCTATGGTGCTGTCTTTCCCAGAAATTTGAAAATCCAGTAGCCTGGAGAGATGCTAGCTCAAAGAGAGACTGTGGTCCTACCCATGAGACCCAAAAAAGACATAGCTGGGGCCCTGAGACCTGTGGGTTACGAGTGTCTCCCCTTTCCTTTTGTGTCAATGCCTCCCTCTGACAGTATAGAGGGAGGTTAGTCTTCCACACAAATGCAACTGTGACCCAGGAGAATGCCTTAGGGACAGCTCTCTCCACCCTGGGCAAGAGAAATCCTTTTTCCCAGTGTGAGAGATGAAGCCAGGCAGGCTCATTGTAAAGTGTGGACAAAGGGAATGAAGAGCCTTTGGTTTAAATGAACCTTATAAGGTTCCCATCACTGAGCACTAACTGTGTACTCAGCTGGCCGGGAACAAGCGGGTGAAAAACAATGTCTCCAAGGCCCACAGACTGATGGGAAAATCAGTAAAGCAAACAGAAATAAGTGCTGATTAAATTAGTGTCTACTGAATGACTGTGACAGAACTGGCTCTCCATGACAAACTTCAAGTGTTGTTTAATCCCTTCAAGGATTTCTTATAGATATTTCCCCTCATCTTGAGGGTAGGGACAGATGAAATCAGTTAGGCATCTTGTCCCAGATCACAGAGCTAAGGGATGGAGCAAGATACTATCACCAAGATCTCCCTGTCTACACATAGATTTCAGGTAAGGGATTTTGCCAGTGTTAGGCCCTTCCCCATCTTGTCCAGCTGAGCATGAATGTTCCAACTCTGCTAAGGCACAAGTGTTTCCTCCTCTGTGCCTGTTGTGGGGGCAGAAAATAAGACCCTGAGGGTAGGGGTGCTGTATTGAAGATGTCCCCGAAACAACAAAGCTTATTGATGTGTCTGTTAGCGGAGAGATGATGCACCACTGCTGAAGTGGGAGAGGAACCCAAGGCTAGAGACTGGAGGATGAGTAGGGAAAGCTTGGATCCTAGGCCTCCCTATGTCTGCCCTGAAAAGTTTTACAAGGAGTGGCGATGGGCTGTTTTACAGCTCCTGCCATGGTAGAGGAGAGGAGAGGCTGTCCAGATAATGGCATCATGTTCAGTCTCTCATAAGTGCAGTGGCAGACTTAAAGGAGTAGGAGAGAGCTAAGACTCATGCAATCAATAACGACACAACCTAGGGAATGTTAATGCTAAATAGAAGGCTTTCAAAGCATCATTTAAACTGCTGATCCCTGAGGGAGAGAAAACTGGAGCTGATCTTCCTCAGTTAAAAGGGAAGAAAGTGGAGCCGGGCAGTGGTGGTGCACGCCTTGAATCCCAGCACTTGGGAGACAGAGGCAGGCAGATTTCTGAGTTCAAGGCCAGCCTGGTCTACAGAGTGAGTTCCAGGACAGCCAGGGCTACACAGAGAAATCCTGTCTCGGAAAAAAAAAAAAAAAAAAGGAAGAAAGTGCGCCCAGCACAGAATGCATTCACCCAGCAGATTTTAGTCACATCCTGGTCAGGCTGCAATTCTGTCTCAGGCCTTTGACTACTCTCTTAGGAGGAAATAAATCCTGGAAATCAAAATACTGCTGCAGAGTCTCTGTTCCCTGGGGACTCTATGAGACTTTTCTACCTTTCTGCATAACATCAAGGGGCAGGGGGTGGGTGGGGTCGGTCCTGACAAGGAATCTACCAAGCAGGCAAGGAGCACTGTAAACAGACATGGTGCTGCCATTGTAGTCAGCTTTGGCATCAAACAGGGAACACTGTGGGGAGGATGCCTGTGTGAAGAGCCACAGCTATTGTAAGAGCATCCAGGAAGGCAGTAGGTGCGCCCACAAGCATTGTGGAGATTCCTCTGTTGTAACTGCCTTTCTAGATGTGGGCGTACAGAGATGAAGTAGTGAAGAGACTGCCTTTCCTCTGTTCAACAGCTGTCCTTGGCCTGAGTGTTCTAGGACCGAGGGGACAACAACAGCCCGAGCTCCTATGCCGGTCTGCCAGCCCTTAGGTTCCCTGGCTTGCCTCAAGCACCATTTCAAATTCCAAGTACCTTTCCCCAGAACCGAGATAAAGTTATGGCATCTCTTTCAAAGCAGGGTAGGGAGAGTAAAAAGCAGTCAGACATTCAAAGTGAAGCAAGAAATTCTAGGTCAGTGTTGAGGCAATCAGCAGATATTTCTTACAGTGAGGGAGGTAGCTCACGGAACTGTCTGAGACACTCTGTACAGCCTATCAAAACAAAGGAGAAATTTATAAAAAAAACAGAATGTGACCTCTTCAGAACCTGGCTTCCATTGTTCTGAGCTCCGTGGAGGCAAGAAGAGAGTGGTTTTCACACTCGAGAATGGAAGCGTGGAAAGTGAACATGATGGGGTAGACCAGATGGTGCTGAAGCGGCACCAACGCTCTCCTCTGCTGATGCAGCCAGTGGGGTTCTTCCTGTGTGGATGTGCAGAGACACTCAATGCAACATGGCAACTCCATAAGGATGGCAGCTGTGCAATGGAGGCAGGCTCTGTCCTGGTGATTCAAATCAGCCACTGGGACCTGTAAAGTATCAGGGGGAAACCCAGGTGAGACCAGCTTGTCACCACAGTGACAGACTGTGTCTGGATCCTTGCAGTGCAGTTTCTCTCTTCTTGCCCTGAGACTATTGGATATGTTACTCAGATCCCAAACAAAAAGGAGCTAAGGATTTCAACAGTCATCAGGAATAGGAGTCCCTGAGGTTGGAGCTCGGTGACTCTGCTGCCTTCCTCCCGCCTCGAAGGCTTTTGAGCACCTTCCGGTATGAGTGGGTGAAGGCTCGATTAGAGAAGCAGTAAATGGCTGGGCTCAATGCACTGTGCAGGCAGGTGAGGCTGCCAGCGACATCAGAAGCCTGAACTATGGCCTGCTGGACACTGCAGCTCTTAAATTCCCCAAAGACATGCACCAGAACCCTGGTCAGGACACTAGGCAGGAAACACAGTCCAAACAGTAGCAGCACCACCGCAACCAGCACCCTGGCCCTCCGGATCCTGGGTTGTTTGTCAGACTCTCGGAGTCTTTTCTGGAGGGTCCTGATGAGCCCACTGTTGCAGAAGGAGATGAGGCCAAAGGGAAGCAGAATCTGAAGGAAGAAGAGTATCTCCTGGCAGGTGACAATAGCCTTGGTCTCTCCTGTAGGGTAGAAGCTGGGGCACTCCGTGGAATTCTGGGTAGTCTTGCAAATGAGCAGGTTTTGGGGAGTGAGAACAACCATCAGAAGCCAGATGAGGCTTGAGATGCCCCAAGCTGCCCTCAGAGACAGCAAGTTAACTCTGAGCCGAGGATGGACCACACGCAGATACCGGTCTAGAGCCACTGTCGTCAGGAAGGCTACTCCCACACCACGGCTGAATGCCAGCAGGAAGAGCAGGACTTGGCAGGGCATGTGGCCGAGTTTCCAGGTCTTGCCCTTCAGATAGAAAGCAGCAAAGAATGGCAGACTGGTAGCCAGCAGCAGGTCAGCCACCACCAGGTTGAACAGGTAGACAGCATAAGGCTTCCACACTTTGAGACGGTAAAAGAAGGTCCAGAGGGCCACAGCATTGCCCATAAGGCCCAGCACACACTCCAGGGTCAGCATGGTGCCCACAGCTGTCTCCACCACAGTGCTGGCAGCTGAGCAGTTGGTGCGCTCCATGGGCCTGAGCCACACTGAACTGAAGCAATGCAAGGAGAGAGAGGCTGGGAGACCTCACTGTGCTCCTTCCTCTGAGAGAAAAGGAAAATGCTCCTTTCCTGTCACAAAGCAGACAAGTTCTGCATTTATTCAGTGAGAACATAATTTTGAAACAGTGCCAGAACCTGGTCCAAGGAGCCAGCAGAATTTGTTTGGGGAAAGAGGATGGATGGACACAGGGGAAGGCCCCAAGTATTTCTGTTTCATTTGTCCCTGAGAAAGAGGAAACTGTTTTACTTTATATCAGGAGCTTCAAAGCCAGGGCCCCAGTGTTCTGAGAACATTTAGTGAGCAGAGCCATGTCCCAGCTGCTGAAGAAGGAACTGGAAACAGTTCATGACATGAAGATATCTGCACCTTTAGACACTTAAAACAATGATTGCATTGAAACAGGCAGCCTGTTCTGTGGTGTAAATGGGTCTTCAATGGTCCTGTAGTCTGATTGTTTCATGGGGAAGGCTTACAATTCCCTTCCTCAAATGATGACATTGATAAGATCCTCACATATGGCTAGATTTTACACATGAGGTCAGAGCTCGTTGTCATACTCACTTGAAAGAGTATTTCAGATTTCTTGGTTACTTAAAATTGAACTCTTTTATTTTTCTATTTAGTCAAAAGCGTGTGTGTGTGTGTGTGTGTGTGTGTGTGTGTGTGTGTGTGTGTGTGCATGAGAGAGAGAATGCTTCCTGCTTAGACTCTTCCCTGATACTCACAACACTACCTGCAAAGGACCTAGAACACTGGGTTTTGAGCCCTGCAAGCAAGGCGGAATCCTCCCACCCATTCAGTGTCTGTCCCTTGCCATCACATGGTATGAAACCATATTCCTCTGTCTGGAGCCATGTTCTGGGAATGACTAGAACTCATGAGCTGTGTGGATGCACCACGGTCAAGAATAGTGGAGACAGGAGAATACGAGGTTTTAGTGCATGCCAATTTGAAGAGTTGAATTACCAAGGTCTCTTCATGGGTAAATTGTGGACATTTGAAGGATGCAAGACAATGTGGAAATTTGGGGACATGCTGACATTGTGATATGGACACTGGACATTGTGAGAGGCATTATATTTCTTACCATGTCAACGTCTTCAAGCATGAGCTATTTGTGATGTGAGGGAAAGGGCATTGGGGAGTCTCATGGAACCTAGATCTTTTGTCCCAGGAAGGGTTGCTGCCCCCCAGAACAGGACTAATCGGGGCTACCTGTAGACCACATGCATGTGTGCTACCTGCAGACAGGAGTGCATGCGAGTTACATGTAGACTGGAGTACATGAGGGTTACCTGCAGACCAGATACATGTAGGCTACCTGCAGACCAAAGTACATGCTTCAGCTCTTACTTGCATAGCTTATCACAAAGAGAAAGGACTATTCTGGATGCTGAAACTCACCATCTAAAGTTTTATCTTGAATATTTATAATTACTATTTGACCACGAAGCCAATATATTGTTATGGGAAATATGGAAAGAAGTAAAGCACTATAGAAAAATACTCATGTGTAATCTCACTGTTGAGAGATGCTGCTTGCCTAGATTCTGACCATTTCTGACCTTGGTTTCACTGCAATAAACACATCATGGTTTATTTGATGTACACAGTTTTCTGTACAGCTTTGTTGTCCCCTTTGATCTGTAACCCTGCATATTTCTCATGCCGTTGGGATCTGGTTAAATATTGAGAATATTGAAAAAGTAACATCACCAGCACACTGTAGTAAGCATCCTTTAGGTTTTGTCTGTCATGTTTCTAGAAAATTCAGTTAAAGATTTCAGAAATCTTTTAAAATCAATTAAATCTTTTAATTGAAATCAATTAAAGATTTCTAGAAATTGAGAGAGTGGGCCCTGCACCTCACCCGGACAGCACAGTAAAACTGACTATGGTGGTATGGGGGTGGGTAGGTGAACCAGCCGTAAGGGCGTGAGAGCAGGAGAGCTGACCCTTACTGGCTGCAGTATTGGGACAGCTAGTTGGGCAGTGCTGGAGAGCTTACCCTAGTGGTGTGGGTGCAGGGGGGTTGGTGGGCTGAGCAACTCAGCTACCACCCAGGCCTTTGAGTTGGTTCACCTCAACATCTACACCGTCTATGAACTTCTCGAGTTCGTGAAAGGTCCTGTTCTGCAGATTCAAACCTACAGGATCTCCATGGCACAGGGCAACGACAGGATATCTGAGAGGAGGCCCAGTGAGGATCCAGTATTGACAGAGTAGCAGAAGTCAGAGGCCTCGAAATAGACCAACAACTCATTGCAATGAACATTTGCAAGTAAAGTTCTTTGGCCAAAAGGGCTGCCTGCCTGCCTGCCTGCCTGCCAGTCAGTCAGTCAGTCAGTCAGTCAGTCTGTCTGTCTGTCTGTCTGTCTGTCTGTCTGTCTGTCTGTCTCATTCTATTTTATTTTATTTTGGGGGATTGCAAGTATAGAGGGCATATAGGAAAGGATGGGGAGATGGGTGGGATTTGGGTACATGATGTGAAATTCACAAAGAATCTATAAGAAGTTTAAATTCTAGAAATTCTACTGTGTTGATGGCTCTTGGGGGGGGCTTTGTGTGTATACAGAGTAAATGTTTGCTTTTGTAAGTCTTATTTTTAAATAAATGTAAAGTTGACAAAGGGGATTTTATATTCTTCTTATTTTCTTGGCATACTTACTAATCCAGGCATTGGAGGAAGCAAGATCTTTGTAAGAATTTGTCAAGGAATGCATTAATGTGGATCCTTGGATCACAGAAAGTCACGTCCACCCACGCAAGAGAGAGGGGCTGGCCTTTCATCTGACTTGCAATTGCAGTGTGTCCTAGTCCGGGGGACCAGTTATATTCTATACGGGGTGAACCTGTCACTTTGTCACAAGCCTCTAGAGTTGAACTATGACAGAGTTGTCTATAATTCTAGTTAACTCTGGGAGGCTACTCTCTCAAGGCCCTACCCTATGTGAGATATTCAGAGATCAACCTTGTTTTCCTGCTTCTCACATTCATGATCATGCATGCCTCGTAGTTTCCCTAAGCTGCACTTCTCGGTAGTCTGTCTCATGTGACTGAGGAGACTGTTCCCATTGCTGGTGGGAGGAGACCAGGGGCTGGAGAGTAAGGGCAGTTTCCAGATGGAAACTATATTTTATCAGTGAATTCTTCACTTTAATTTAATTCCTTTTAATCATGCAAAGACAGAAGCCAATATCATTTAAGTCTTCTGTCTGGGTTCAGGGAGAAAGATTTTCTGATGCTCAGAAGGAGGGAAGTGAGATCGTCCCAGCATGCCTCTCACCACAGCTGTGAGACCTTCACAGACAGGAGGAGAGAAGAGAAACTGATATATAGGGAGGACTTCATGCAGGACTTCTGGACCTTCTATTGAGAATGCCTGTGAATATGAAAGGCAACATATATTTATAATACTGATCCGGTCTGGGATGCCTTAGCTTGGTCGCAGAACAATAACTGATGCATGTGGTGTGTTTACCATGTCATTGTGGTACTTACTGATGTGATTTCTGAAGTGTTTCCTCCAAGCTTATTTTAGTTTCTTTTCTATTTGATACAAAGAGACATCATGGCCAAAGCAACTTACTGAAAAAGGGGTTTACCTGGAGTTTACAGTCCAAGAAAGCCCATGATCATCATGGTTGAGAACATGGCAGCAAGCAGGTAAGCATGGCATTGTAGCCACTAGCTGAGAGCTTATATACAATCCATAAGGAGGAGGCAGAGACAGAGCTGACTGAGAATGCTGTGGGCTTTTGAAACCTCCCTTACACACCTCCTCCAAGAAGACCATGCCTCCTAATCCTTCCCAAATAGTTTTATCAACTGGGGAACCAAGCACTCAGATATATAAGCCTTCCTCATTCATACCACAAGAGTGGTTCTCAAAGATCACAGGTGATCTTTAAGAATCTTAGCCTTTTGGGGCTCAGTAAGATCTTAGGAACTAACATTTACAGATGAAAGAGCTGAATCTTAAGGCTTCGATCTTGACCATCTGCCCTAGGTTGATGCATTTTCTATGCCTGCACCTTTCCGGAATGGTCAGCTGCAGCCAGGGTTGTTTATAAGACATGTCCTGCAATGTGTTACCCAGAGCCCACTGTGTCCTGCTCCAGTGTGCACTTTCTTGTGGACAGAAGAAGACCTGTCTTGGCCTCCAACCCTTGATCTACTACTGTCTTGCCTCCAAATGTGTTGGTCTTCAGCAGCAGCTCTTGTTCCGTGTGCTGGGGACCTTCTGGTGTGCAGTTTTGAGCCCACATTTTTCAATGTCTCTGTTGTAGAAATATTTAATCCTGACCTGGGGTTTCTACCCTTCCTTAGACAACTTAGTTCTAGGGTAAAACACACACACACAGACACACATACATACACATACATAAAGAGCCTTTATATTTACAGTAAGCCTTAAATAGTACAAAAGCCCCACAGCTGTCTACATTTTATGTGGTTAGAGTGTACTTTCCTATTGATAACCCCAAGTTATTACTTACTATGTTTCATCTGGGCTGCTCTTAATCCAATTAATTGGCCAGCTCTCAGGGCCATGTTCTCTTCTTCTCCGGCACCTTCTTCTCCTTTGTGGTCCCTTTCCAACCCCCGAGTCTGGGAAATCTAAACCCCACCTATGTTCCTTCTGCCCAACTATTGGCTGTTGGCATCTTTATTTACCAATCAGAATTATCTTGGGACCAAGGTGTACATGAGGACTCTCATTTCTTGGACCACCAGGTCTTGGGGGCCCACACTTAGCATTTCAATAGATAACAAAAGGCCAAACTCAACGTGTCTCCTGCATTCATCATCTGTTCAACAGCTGCAGAGCCAGTGTGTCTGAGAGGGCAATCACCACCATCCCTAGTATCATTCTCGTCACCTCTGTTGTCAAGGAGACATTCTTCCGTTCCAGCTAGCTAGGACTAAGCTGTCTGACTCAGAGTACCTATGAAAACCTTTAGTCTCTATCCAGAACTGTGAGGTAGGCTCAAAAAGTTTCTGCTTGTTGGACATGGTACTATTCAAGAGGAAGGAAGAGACAGGAGGCTGAGGATTCAAGGCCAGCTTGTGCTGTCTACTGAGTCTGAGACCAACCTGAGCTAGGTGGTTCCATTTCAACAAAATAAAAATGAAAATGAGAAAGAAGAGGAATGGAGGAGAGGATGAGGAGGGAAAGCAGGAGAAGGTAGAAGAGGAGGAGAAAGAAAGACAAGTTGACAGTCCAGGGACTCCAAACCGCACACTTTCTCCCAACAGCTCGGTGGGTGGGAAGTGTAACTCGAGTGTCACATACTGGAGTCCAGCGGTCAGCGGGGCCACATGCTTCTGGGGGTCTCAGGGGCAAATCTTTCCTTTGCCTGCTGTTAAAGGCACCTCTGTTCCTTGCACTGTGGCTGCTTTCCCACAGTTGACCATTAGCACACATTGATGCTCCCAGGATTCCGTCTGCCCCCTGATACAAGCACACTAGTGACTTTGTTGTCTTTAATCTATGTCTCCTCCATCATAAGATCCGTGGCCTACCCACACAGAAAGCTCTCTTTTCCAGGCGCATCTCTGGAGAACACTCTTCTTCCCGCCACAAATGCAACTTACATAATACATAAAAACAGAGGCTTGGAGCAAGCATGGTGACCTGTGGAACATTTGGGAGGTTGAGGCAGGAGAATGGCCATGAGTTTCAGTTGTGGGGTAAATTTCAGACCAGCCTAGGGTATAATGTCTAAATAAATTAATGGAAACCAAACAAGCAAAGAATCCAACAAATAGTATCTGATGCCTCTCAGGACAGGCTGCTGAGTTCTGCCCTAAAAGGCTATGCATCCCACCTTCCTCTTTCAGTTATTTATATGCCTCTCCTGGAATCATCTTTCACAATCCAGTGGTTTTATGATGACAAAATTACAATAGACCCCATTGCTTCCTCTATCAAGTCTAAGATCAGGGGTCTAAATATAACAGGAATGCCACTGTTTTGTGTGGTCTGGAGAATAATCTACAATAGCTGTGCTTTTGGATGAGTGAGTTTATTAAGTGTATAGTAGGCGGGAGTGAAATAATAGATAGTGAGGAGCAAGCAGATAAAGAAAAGATCATCACCAACACCATCGTCGTTATCATCACTATCATCACTATCATCACCATGTTCTCTTCTTCTCCGGCACCTTCTTCCCCTTTGTGGTCCCTTTCCAACCCCCGGAGTCTGGGAAATCTAAACCCCACCTATGTCCCTTCTGCCCAACTATTGGCAGTTGTTATCTTTATTTACCAATCAGAATTATCTTGGGACCAAGGTGTACGTAAGGACTCTCTCATTTATTGGACCACCAGGTCTTGGGGACCATCATCACCATCATCACCATCGCCTGGGCAGCCTAACTGAGAGAGCAAGGAAAAACTAACATCATCAAATTGGGTCTCAGGACACCCATCAGAAACCAACCCAGGAAGCTGAGGGAGTCAGAAGTTTCTGATGGACCTTCACTTTGTGTTTGAGCTGCCCATGGCTGAACTTCTGCCTTTCCCACTGTAGACATTCTATAGCCTGGGAGAAACAATAGTAACCCCTGTTGGAAGAGGTCACCCTCATAGGTGTGTATTCAAGAACTTGATGCTTCTACTCTTGGAGCTGTTTGGTTGTTCTTTTTCCATACTGTCTCAGAGTTTTGGGAGCTATCTCATCCCCAGATAAGAGGTTTTGGGGGCTCTTTGAGGCAAACATGCTTGGGTCTGGAATGGGAGTAGGGTATGCAACCTCAATCTCAGAGTCTGCTTTTAACAAGCTTAATCACGTGTCATCAAATCATATTATCATCACAGGACAATTTACCAATAAAGTATGCTTTATGCTGAGACCCTACCGTTTAGTCTTATCTCTATATTCCAGAACTTCGTTTCCTGAAGGGCAGTGTCCTGGGACAGCACTTGATCACCCCCTCCTAGCCTTTTTGCCTCTCTGTAAGACCTCACATCTCTGATACTGCAGATACTCTCACCTAGCGCCCTACGTGCTGACTCATGCTTCCTTGTATGAGTGTCTGGGCCCAGGCTCAGTGCCTCCCAGACTCAGCCTCACTGGTTGCACCTTATGTCCTCTGAGGCCAGGACTCAGTCACATGAGACTTTTCTCTCATCATGAGCTAAGCCAATGACTGGTTTCTATTTCAAGAGTTTTTAAAGATGAGAAAAAGCAGAACAAAACCCACGGCATTGAGTTATTTCCATCCCAGTGACTCATGGGATCATAATTTTGTGGGGTTTCAGGACCATGGTGTCCAAAATCTTGCCTTCATGTCTATTTCTCACACAAAATAGGAACAGAGTTCGCCTGCAGCTAGCTCGTCCTTCAGCCCTCCCTCAGAGAAGATGGTGCTCTGTGTCTGATGCTTCGCATCAACGAAGGAGACCAAGTCTATTGCAAAGTGTTTAGGGTTCTCATTGCCCTTTATGCATGGGGTTCCCTTAGCTGCATCCTGGACTATAGCACACGCAGTTCTCCCCTGGATCCTGGTTGCCCCCCACCCCATCTAGGCAATCATGGTGCTGGTTTGGAATGGTTCTGCCCGATGGTACACTGTCATCCTACACTGCTCATGTGCCTGCAGGGATCAGAGAAAGTACACTGGAGTTAGAAGTATACTTCTAATTTTCAGGCTTGATTAAATGGGCTATTTGTTAAATAACAAAGTACTTTCTGAACACTAGAAGAAGCCAGGTGAAGTTCAAATGAGCAGCAATCACTTGGGGCTGGAATTCAGGGAATTTTTTCCACAGAAGAGCAGGAAGGGGACGGGCTCCCTGGGTCTGAGACGTCAATCTGTTGTCAGGATCGTGTGCAGTCACCTTGGTGGTTAGAGTCTCACCAACAGCTGTCACCATCTGGTGTCTGGAGCCTTTGTGGATTTGCCCTCAGTGACCTTCCAGCATTGAGGCTAGAAGTCAAGGTTGGTTTCAAGTAGCTCTCTGGGTCATATAGGAAAGAAATCGCTTGTGGTTGGGTCTACATGAGCCGGTGTCTCCTCTCCTTTTAGTACCCGATCCTATTCCCAAGTCACTTGGATCCTCTCTCAAAAACAAACACACGTGGAGAGAATAATTTTTCGTGCCAGCAGCTCTGGACAACTCTCTGCTCAGAGAACAGTCAGCATGGAAAGTACCTTGTATTGCATGTTGCTCAGCACCTGAGTGTTTAATAGACAAAGAACTTATGTGGTGCTGCTGTCAGCTCCTCTAAGTCAGTGGTTCTCGACCTCCCCAATGCTGTGACCCTTTAATACAGTTCCTCAGCGCGTGACCCGCCCCCCAATATAAAACTATTTTCATCGCTATCTCATAGTTGTAATTTTGCTATTGTTATGAATCATAATATAAATATCCAGTATGCAGGATACTTGATATTCGACTCCCAAAGAGGTCGTGATCCACAGGTTGAGAACGACTGCTCTAGGCTGTCTCACCACTGAACTTAATGAAAAGGTTGCAACCCTTACACAGTGTAAAAGGGAGGCTGTGTTTAAAGCGTGCATGGCTTGTGGTATTCACACTCAACCAGTAAATTCCAAAGAAATAGGGAGTTTTGTATGAATTGAACTGCCCCCCCCCATCAGCCTCACATTCATAATGGTAGGAGGGGCCTCCAGGGTGATGGATGGTTAGAGCCAGTGGTAGCCAGATTCTTTTGCCTGGGTGGATATCAGAGGCTCTGGACTAAAGCAGACATGAGAAAGCCCAGCAGTAGAGTCCAGGACTGAAAACTCCAGGCACATGCCATTCTGTCCTGCCTTTCAATCTCAGAATGCCTGCTTCCTGCCAACAACTATGTCACAAAAAGAAAATGGAACCACTAACCTGTTTGGGAACCCTTTGGGTGGGTTTGTGTTTCTTGGGATAATAGGCTTCCCCTTGATTGGTTCTTATTCCTCACCTCATTTGCATATATGTACCCAGTAATCAGAATATGCCTAGGTCTATGTAATAAGGTGCTTGGCATCTTTATTGTCAAACTCAATGGACGGCTACCTGGAGAGGGAAAATGGATGATTGCTCCTGCCTCTCTAGACACACAGCCGCCTCAAGCAAGGTAGCTCACTCCTGCCTCAGCTTCTTGGACCTCTTTTCTTGTGTCACTCTCTTTAATAGCATGCCTATTGTGGTGGCTATTCTTCATTGTCTACTTGACTATGGCTCTTTGTAATTAAATCATTTGAAATGAAAAGACCCACTTCTTTTTTTTTATTAGATATTTTCTTTATTTACATGTAAATTTTCCTTTCCCAGTTTCCCCTCCAAAAAACAAAGAAACAAACAAAAACAACAAAAACAAACCCCTGTTGCCTCCCCCCTCCCCATGCCTGCCACCCCACCCTCTCCCACTTATTGGCCCTGGCATTCCCCTACAACGGGGCACAGAACCTTCACAGGGCCGAGGTCCTCTCCTCCTATTGATGATCAAATTGCAATCCTCTACTATACACATGCTGCCAGAACAATCAGACCCCTCCATGTGCAGTCCTTGGTTGGTGGTTGAGACCCTGGGAGCTCTGAGGGTACTAGTTAGTTCATATTGTTGTTCAGAAAAGACCCACTTCTAATCCAGAGTTTAGAGGTGTGAAGATCCACCTTTAATCCGGGCCACAGATTCTCCTGGCAGCCTGTATAAAGAATCGGAAGAAGGAAGCTTTGTCTCTTTGCCTTCTCGTCCTCTCCCTTGCTAGCAAGTTCATCCCTTCACTAACATGAGAACCTACTTCAGTATTCCAGTGTTCACTAAAAACCAGATGAGACATCCAGCCTCATGGACTGAACAACTACTGGATTCTTGAGACCTCCATTGGTAGACAGCCATTGTCGAACTAGCTGGAACACAAGAAATTCTGATAAATTCCATTCATGTGTGTGTGTGTATGTATATGTGTGTACATGTTGTATGTGTGTGTGTATGTGTGTGTATGTATGTATATGTGTATGTATGTATTTGTGTATGTGTGTTTGTGTGTATATGTATATGTATATGTGTGTGTATGTGTATATGTGTTTATGTATGTGTATGTATATGTATGTATGTATATGTCTGTCTGTATATATATATGTGTGTGTATATATACACACACATATATATGTATGTATGCATATATATATATATGTATATATATATATATATACACACACACACACACACACACACACACACACACACACATACTCTTTCTATAAGTACTGCTCCTCTAGAGAACCCTGACTAGTACACCTTTTGAAGGCTTTATTCTTCAGAGGCCTGCTCTCCTGGTGTCCTGAGAGCTGTGAAACTCACTGACAGCCTTTGGTTGGAATCCTTTTTGCTACCACCAGTTGAAAGATTCTACTGTCTGCTGGCTGCTCCCACATGGCAACCATCTACTCTCCCTCTTGAAGTATTATTGCCATCTGAATAAGCTCTCTCCATTTCTTCAATTCTGCCTGTCTAGCCACTCCATTCTTGGAGTGGGCAAATCAACAGAATTCAGGAGGATTGACTGTCTCAACACCACAGGTCTTAAAGAGGAGGAGACTGAGGAATAGGCAAACGTGTTTGTCTTTGTGTGTCACTGTCACACAGTGTTGCTTATTTTAAAAGTTTTGAGCTCTGGGTCTAGGTCGGTCTTAGGGGCTTGTGATCTTTTTTAGCCGGGGATTGAAGTTTTTGTTTTAACTACTCTACAATGGACTGTCAGGACTGTCAGGACTGCCCCTGGTTATCTGTGTTCACAGAGGAGTTGGAAGGTCAGAGACTGCATCTTAGCATAGATCTCAATCACAGACACATGGTTAAGAATTCACACCTTCAAATGCTGTTGCCTTAACTGGTGGTTAGCATGTAGAAGAATTCAAATCAAGCCATTCTTATCTCCTTGTACAAAGCTCAAGTCCAAGTGGGTCAACGACCTCCACATAAAACCAGATACACTGAAACTAATAGAAAAGAAAGTGGGGAAGAGCCTCGAGCACATGGGCACAGGGGAAAATTTCCTGAACAGAGCACCAATAGCTTATGCTCTAAGATCAATAATTGACAAATGGGACCTTATAAAGTTGCAAAGCTTCTGTAAGGCAAAGGATACTGTCAATAGGACAAAATGACAATCAACAAATTGGGAAAAGACCTTTACCAATCCTATATCTGATATAGAACTAATATCCAATGTATACAAAGAATTCAAGAAGTTAAACTCCAGAGAACCAAATAACCCTATTTAAAAAATGGGGTACAAAGCTAAACAAAGAACTCTCAACTGATGAATACCGAATGGCTGAGAAGCACCTAAAGAAATGTTCAGCATCCTTAGTCATCAGGGAGATGCAAATCAAAACAACTCTGAGATTCCACCTCACACCAGTCAGAGTAGCTAGATCAAACTCAGGTGACAGCAGATGCTGGCAAGGATGGGGAGAAAGAGGAACACTTCTCCATTGCTGATGGGATTGCAAGCTGATATAACAACTCTGGAAATCAGTTTGGCGGTTCCTCAGAAAATTGGACATAGTACTACCTGAGGACCCAGCTATACCACTCCTGTGCATATACCCAGAAGATGCTACAACATGTAATAAGGACATATGCTCCACTATGTTCATAGCATCCTTATTTATAACAGCCAGAAGCTGGAAAGAACCTAGATGTCCCCCCAACAGAGGAATGGATACAGAAAATGTGGTACATTTACACAATGGAGTACTACTCAGCTATTAAAAACAATGAATTCATAAAATTCATAGGCAAATGGATGGAACTAGAAAATATCATCCTGAGTGAGGTAACCCAATCACAAAAGAACACATGTGGTATGCACTCACTGATAAGTGGATATTAGTCCAGAAGCTTGGAATATCCAAGATATAATCCACAAACCACATGAAACTCAAGAAGAAGGAAAACCAAAGTGTGGATACTTCAATCCTTCTTAGAAGGGGGAACAAAATACCCATGGAAGGAGTTACAGAGACAAAGTATGGAACAGAGACTGAAGGAATAACCATCTAGAGACTGCTCCACCTGGGGATCCATCCCATATACAGTCACCAAACTTAGACATTATCGTGGATGCCAACAAGTGTTTGCTGATGGAAGCCTGTTATAGCTGTCTTCTGAGAGGCTCTGCCAGTGCCTGACAAACACAGAAGTGGATGCTCACAGCCAACCATTAAATTGAGCACAAGATCCCCAGTGGAGGAGCTAGAGAAAGGGCCCAAGGAGCTGAAGGGGTTTGCAGCCCCTTAGGACAAACAACAATATGAACTAACCAGTACCCCAGAGCTCCCAGGGACTAAACCACCAACCAAAGAGTACACATAGTGGGACTCATGGCTCCAGCTGCATATGTAGCAGAGGATGGCCTAACCAGTCATCAATGGGAGGAGAGGCCTATGTCTGTGAAGGCTCTATGTCCCAGTGTAAGGGAATGTAGGGCCAGGAAATGGGAGTGGGTGGGTTTGTGAGCAGGGGCGGGTGGGAAGGGGATAGGAGGTTTTCAGAGGGGAAAGCAGGAAAGGTTTGAAATGTAAATAAATGTAAATAAAGAAAATATCTAATTAAAAATACTGAAAAAAAAAAGAAACAAAAACAGTGGAACTACAACAACAAAAAAAGATTCACACCTTGGCATAGATCTCACAGACACACAGTTAAGGATTCACACTCAGACATAAGGCAAGGGCTTGACTACTAGGAGGGGAAATCCTCAGTGTCCTTGTCCGTCTGCGGGGATCACATGTAAACACCTTTCTGTCTGAGAATGTCCACTGCCTTGTTAACAGGCATCACAGGAATGGACTTCTGCTCTCAGAAGGTGAGTGAGTGGTATGCTGTCACCTCCCCTACGGATGGAAGAGTGTGAGCAGCCAAGGGCGGATAGCAAAGGCACTCACGGTATCCCTCACTCAACACATCATTGCTTTCTGCTGACCCCATGCCACAGTCCATCCAACACTGATGTCCCAAGCAGGTTCAGGCTGACTGACACCACTGCAGACTCCAACAGAAAACGGACAGGAAGCAAGGCAGTTTAGCTCTTTTTTAGAGTTGTCCCTGCTTGTGGACACTCTCCACCCAGCCTCTTTGGGCTTCTGAAGCTGCACTCTATCCAGCTCTGGGGACATATGCACATGGAGTCTTGTTAGGTATTCCTTTCCAGGCGGGAGCACCTCTGACCACAGCCAGGTGGTGGATGTCTTATCGTCCAATGGATACAATCGAAGTCTTGGGCACCTGGCTTCTCCTAGCTAACAAGGACTGGTCCAAGTCTTTGATAGAAAAAGAAGGAGAAGATGTTCAAGGCCTCCCAGAAGTAGCACTGTCAATTCCAACACAGCTAGAACCCTCTATGTCCAAGGCCAAGGGTTCCCAGGTAGGGAATGACACACTCTTGTGAAAAATGTTCCCTCTGTTTGCCTTTAAATATTTAACCACTCCATATACTTTGCCAAGGGTAAGAAGTGATGGCCGAGGCTTTCAGCTGTACACTGACTCTTTCTATTTCTCATCCTTGCCCATAATCACAAAAACAAGATGGACAAGTTAGTGGGAGCCCACAGTTAAGAGACTTTGAATTTTTAAAAGACCTTGAATTTTAAAAGATTTTGAATATTTTAAAGGGATTAAACTTTTAATATGTAAAGACCATGGGACTTTTAAAGTTATTTAGATCTTGGGGATGAATAAGAAAGTAAGGTTGAGGCTTAATAGTAATGTATTTGTGTGTCAAGTTGACAAGGGGTCAATTGTACTGGCTAGTTTTGTGAGTCAACTTGACACAGGCTGGAGTTATCACAGAGAAGGGAGCTTCAGTTGGGGAAGTGCCTCCATGAGATCCAGCTGTGGGGCATTTTCTCAATTAGTGATCAAGTGGGGGTGGGCGTTGTGGGTAGTGCTACCCCTGGGCTGGTAGTCCTGGGTTCTATAAGAGAGCAAGCTGAGCAAGCCAGGGGAAGCAAGCCAGTAAGGAACATCCCTCCATGGTCTTTGCATTGCTTCCTGATCTGCTTGAGTTCCAGTCCTGACCTCCTTTGGTGATGAATAGCAATTTGGAAGTGTAAGCTGAATAAACACTTTCCTCCCCAACTTGCTTCTTGTTTGTGCAGCAATCAAAATCCTGACTAAGAAAGAGCATTTTTGTGGACTCATGAAATTTTGCCTTATATCTTGTTTAACCTCATAGAGATTATATTCTCCTTGTGAACATCTATGAGTAGTTTGATTTCACCCTAAAGGACTTTTACAGTTTTTTTTTTTTTCAGAAACGTATGCTGAGAAAATTGGGTTTTTACTCTGTTGCAACTTACTCTGTTGTCAACTGAGTAGAGAATCTAGCTCTTTCCAGTTCTCTCTGTGGATGGACATGAGCTTACTCTAGCTGAATCATGGGTATTTTGGTAATAATAAGATCTTATAACCTTATAAAACCCCGAGACTGCGTGAGATGGCATGGCCCTTTAAGACAGAGAGTCGGTTTAGAATGGACAGGTTTCCGGGAGTTCTTAAGCTAGCTGTCTAGAGGGCACAGAGAGCTGTTGGGATATGGCCTAGATGAGGAATGTCCTGGTAGAAGTCACCATCGTAGGCTAGGTGAAGTGACCCAGACTGGCTGGGGGGTGCAGAGGGAGGGTACTCCCTGTGAGAAGGGCTCAGGACCCAATGCTTGGGAAGAGAGTCCCTCTTCTGAGAAGCCACAGATGCCAGTCTACCCCTCCAGAAAACCATGGAGCCTGGGGCCAGAGGAAGGTGCACTGGTTACGAACTAGCTAGCCCTGCTATAGATGCCTTTGTCTCTGAGTAGATCAGAGTCTCCAGTCAGATCCCCTATTACTGTGACTAAGCTTCTCATTCTTGTTTATATACAGCCTAGGTTTATGAATACAAGTATTTATGTGTAGAAACAGAAAATGTGTTGTTATATTTGTGATTTGGGGTAAGGACATTCCCCAGTGCTTTGCCTGGAAATCCCTGCCACTCACCCATCCTCACACCCCCTCCCCAAAACCTGCCACTGTCTACCATTCCCTACATTGGTAAGGGTGTGCCAATTAGCCTCAGTGGGACTCTAATAGTGGTAGAGGGGTTGATTTAGTTGCTGATGTCATATGCTGGGTACCTGTGCTCTCCTGTGGAAGGCTGCTCTTCGATTCTTTTCTCTACTCGGCTGGGCTCTTCCCCCATGGCTCCAACTCTCGGGTCCCATAAACCTCTGCTTCTGTGTCATCCTTTTAGGTTATGGAGTTGTAGGTTGGGGACAAGGGGTTTGTCCTGATGAGAGGCAGCCAAGGCTTCCAAAGCAAAGGTCTGACGAAGGACTAAGACCTCCTGGGTGCCCTCTCAAGACCCTGCTCACCTCAAGGTAATGCTGGCAGTACTCATGGGATCAGGCACCATGCTGACTCTCTGAACCCAAGTGTTTTCCACCCTCCTCTGGGGACACAGCACTTGTAAGTGACTGGGTCCTTTTCATTCTGCCATTTCCAGACATGGGAACCTTTTCTTGGTCAGCTCCAGGTGGAGACTCTTCCCAGGCAGAAGGGTGGCAGGACTTAGTGGAGCATGGTGGGCATTCTCCATTCTAAGTGGGAGGACGGGAAGGCCACTGGATAATAATCAGAGGGGCAGAGGTGCGATGCACTAAGAAACTCTCATGAGCCTTCTCCTTTACAACCAGAATGCTTACTGGTCACCTTGAGGCTAAAGAGTCAGCAGAGACAAGCCATGTTAGAGGATCTGAGTCAAGGAGGAGGGTCCAACCATGAGAAGAAGAAGATGGAGACCACAGTCCAGGTCCCTGGGGAGAGCAGCAAGCTTCAAGAGGTTGTGGTAAGCCAGACCAAGAAGCATCGTGCCCCTCGAACGAGGAACTCAACGGGGTAGAACTCTTCTGCCTCTGCTTCTGCCCTTCATTTCTACAACTCTGGTTGCCCCTGAGTGTCATCTCAGTGTGAGCTTACTCTCCTGGGACAAGCTCTGACTCCACCTCTGTGATGCCTCTGAGTGACAGGTGCAGAGGTGCAGAGCTGAGAACACTGAACACACACACACACTGGCTTCTTCTAGTTCAGGAGAAGGCTCTGGGCTTCTGAAAATGGGCCAAAATATCAGGACATTTATATTTCTTAAATCATGCCAGCAAATTCTCTGATCCTTGTCAGGTGCCCCCTGTAAAATATCTGCCTGTAAAATATCTCTTTCTATTAACACATACATGGACACACACACACACACACACACACACACACACACACACACACATCCAGATCCTTGTCCCATGGGAGGCTGTACTATAACCTTGCTTAGGATCTGATCCCATTTGTTCTCAGAACAAGGCTGTTTGGCGTGTGTGTGTGTGTGTGTGTGTGTGTGTGTGTGTGTGTGTGTGTGTGAGACACTCCTTCAGGTTGCCTGGTAAGTGCCCGTCACTCTTCCTACCCCAGGGGCTGCAGAAGCAGATCTGTGACCTTGGGACAGAGCTCACCAGACAGTCATCTTGGTGGTGTGTAGCTCACAAAGACCTCCAAAGCCAGATAGATGCTCTGATAAAGGAGAACCAGGAGATCCGTGCAGAACTAAAGACCTTGAAGAAGCAGAAGGTGGAGGCCACCAAAACCTCTAATGGCTCGCCAACTCCGGCAAGGAAAAGCAACACTCTGGTACAGCAGACTTTATGCATCCACCCTCCCAGGCAGGCACACTGTCTCCACTGGGTAGCCAGTGAAGGCTTAACTGTCTGTCGATTACAAATCACAAAGAACTGTCAGTAAATCCTGACTCAGTCAGTATTCCTGGGAGCCTTCCTGGGAGCCCAAGGGATACTTATGAGCTCTGATGGAACAGCTGCGCACCAGGCCACCTCAGGACTCCAGGTTCCTACTTTACCTTAGCCAACGGACTGGATCCTGTCATTAACTCCACCCAGGCACAGGGGGAAGTAAGACTTAGAGCCAATCCTGTAACTGAGTGGCTGGGAGCTGGCTGCTCTCACTGGTAGAAGCTGAGAGGGTCCTGGTAAGAGGCTTTACATAGCCTTTGCTATCATGTTTCCACTACCCCTTGCACAAGCTAAGTGGGTAAATATCACTCCAAATCTTCAGATGTCAGGCTCTCCTCTATGTGTGGTAATCGCTTGGCGAGTTCTTAAATGCTCACTGATGGTACATGATACCGCTCCTCACGTGACTGCGGGTAGGAACAGCATCTGCACTACAGACACACACCTTTGAACAACAGCAGAAACAACAGAGAGCAAAGCTGTGAATGCCACACTTTTACAGTTATGCAGGGATGTTGTAGCCAAAAGTGGTTCTAGGAATGACGTCAGAAGGTCAGCCATGGGTACACGTGTGTGTGAAGTTGTAAGTCAGCATTGGAGACATGGGGTTGAAGGTTCACACTGCCCTCCTTCCTCAGGGGAAAGTGTGTAACTTAAAATACTCACCCACACTTATAGATAGCCTCCGAAGAAGGAAGTCCTATATCTTGGGTTGTTCTCCCTCCTTGTCCCCTTTCCCTTCCCATTCCCCTCCCCCTCTCCTCCTCTCCCCCTTCCTTTCCCCTCTCCTCCCTTTCTCTCTCTATATCTTTCTCTCTCCCACACACTCACACACACACACACACACACACACACACACTCACACACACACACTCACACACACTCACACACACACACACACGCGCGCGTGCACACACACACACACACACACATGGAAGGAATTTAAATGGATACACCATATAATGGGGACGATAATACCCCAACTAAACATCTTATCCCACCAAATAAATCCTCCAATGCCAGGAATGGATTGTTGACTCATTAGCCAGAGGGGTCCCATGAAACTCCCTAACCATAACAGGCTATAGCTAAGACTATTGGTTGCTCTCCACAAACTGATTTGTAAGGCTCTAATTTCTGAAGAGACAGTTTCCTCACTGAAATGGAGAAGTCAAGCTGTTAGCCACTAGAAGCTTCAACCCTACTGACTAGTGTTCATGGTGCTATGAGGCACTCTGCATGCTGCCAGAAGAGAAAGGTAATCGTCAATAGCACCCATTACAAACCCATTTACCCAAAATAGAGACCTGCCTACAAGATATATTGGTGCAATCATGGCATAAATATTATGGGAGTAACCAGGCACTTCTTTATTGAATTTAATTCATTGAATTTAATTATTAAATTTAAGGACCACTCCAGGAGATAGAACCCATACCTAAATTGGCCAAGAAACAAAGACTAGATAGGTCATGAGCCAAGGAGAAAACCAAATAGAATTATTCTGCTAAAGGAACATATCAATAAAATGAGTCTTAATAACATCGTTATATCCATAGATCAGTGTCAGCTTGGCCCTCACCAGTGGCGTTCCTTCTTGCATTGATGATAATTAGCACAGAAAAGCAAGAGTGGACAGTGTGTAGAGAGAGACTTTGAGGCACTTGGTCCTAGATGGGTTATCTTCCCCAAACCCCTCCCCCTCACACCTCCACAGAAACAGCATCATCCAGACACAACAGGGCTGACACATTACAAACTCACAGAGACCTAGACAGTACACCAAGGCCTGCACAGGTTCAAATTGAATAAAATTCCAGCACTGAGAAGTGGAAGGGGACACACGGGGCCCCCTTAACTGAAAAGCTATTTACAAATGATACCTCCTGAGAAAGAGAAAAGTTCTTCAATGTAGGGGTAGGGTAAGAGTGGGGAGGGCATTGTATTAGCCACACTCCAAGGAAGACCTTTGAGTTGAGCAATACAAAACAGATCCCATGTCTTGTTTGGTTGTTTAGGTTTTGGGGGCTTTTTTTTGTTGTTATTGTTGTTTTTCTTTTTGGGGTGTGTGTGTGTATGTGTGTGTATGTATGTGTGTGTGTATGTGTGTGTGTTTGTGTGTGTGTATGTGTGCGTGTGGTGGGTGGTGGGTGGTAGGGTTGGGTTTTGGGGGGGTTGTCTTGGTTTTTTCTTTTTATCTATTTTGATTTTTTATTTGTTTTTTGTTTCTTTTGAGATAGATAGATGATATATAGATAGATGGATAGATAGATGGATAGATAGATAGACAGATAGATAAAACATGAGGTAGTGCAGGTAGGGAGGTGAAGAGGAGCTGGGAGGACTTGGGGGAAGGAAAGAATATAATCAAAAGATAATATATATATATATATATATACATATATATAAAACTTTAAATAAACATTGTTAACTTGCATACTTCCCATTTCCCTACATGCTCAGCTGCAGTTGCATCATGTAAGGACAGGAAGGTTAGAGTTGTTTAGTCTCAGTCTTTGGGGTCCTGTGATGGTTTGGAACTGAGGTCAGGAAGAAGAAGGAAACACTCAGGGGTCACAGAAGTCTCACTGGCCTGGATGGAATCCAGTCCTACCTCTCCTAACTCAAGCCATTATTAAGAGATCCCAGTATTGGTGAGATGTTTAAAAAGGGTCTCTCCCTCACTGTGCCCTTTAAGCCTGGGAGCCCCTGCCCTGGGGCATCCCTGCTTGCCTGTGCTTTGCTCATGTGGCCTTTCTGCATGCCCTCCTCTGTGCCGTGGCTCTGCTGATAGTTCAGGGATCACAGCAGAAGAGAGTAGGCTTAATCAGTAATCTGAATGCAGCAAGGCTGCTTAGCAGAGGTGTGTATGCATGAAGGGAGTGATTTTTAAAAATAGGGCAAAGACTAGAAACTTGTTTTTAAAATTTGTTAAACGTGTTTTTATGCCCTTTAAGCACTATGGTATCAAACCTTCTCTAGCGGACAGATTGCGAATCCTTTGTGTATTGCCATCTACAGAGGGCAGCGGTTCTGAACTAAGACTGTGGAGGAGGGCACACCAAGAGCAGCTTCTCCCTCGCACTCCTGGGTGACTGAAAAGCATGGGGTAGCAAACCTGGTGTGTTAATTGATACTTTGGGATGGTACTACTGATGTTAACACAAATCCCCCCACGTTTGTGTGTAGCCAGTGTACATAAAGATAGAGGGAATTGATTCCGAGAGGACAACATCGTGGGATGAAAGGGATGAACCTTCTGGAAGTCCTCAAAACGGAAGTACAATGGCCACCGGAGGAACAGACTCCCTGGATGAAAGGCTGTCTTTTACATCTTTAGATGAAAAGGTGACCTTAGGAGCTTGTACTATTAGTCTCTGTCTCTCCCTCTCTCTCCCTGCCTCCCTCCCTCCCTCCATCCTTCCCTTTCTCTCCCCTCTCTCTGTGTGGGTTCCAGTATCTATCTGTCTCTGCCTTATTTCGGAAGTGTTTTAAGTGTATGTGTGTGTGTGTGTGTGTGTGTGTGTGTGTGTGTGTGTGTGTATTGTCTTCCTGTATCCGTCTCCACATCATTTTTAAAAATTGTTTTTACCCATGTGTGTGCCTATGGAGGCCAGAAGAGGTTGTGCTAGATCCCCTTGAGGTAGAGTTACAACTGATTGGGAGTCACCCAGCATAAGTGCTGAGAACCAAACTGGGGTCCTCTGAAATAGCAGCAGCAGCTTTTAACCACTGGGCAGGTCCCCCCAGGCCCTCTACCCCTGGCCTTCTCGGGTTGACTCTACTCTCCGGCCAGCAAGCTTGAGGCATCCTCCTGCCTATGCTCTATGGGTGCTGGGGTTATAGGTGTGCTGCCCCACCTGTTCTTTTGTGGGTTCTATGCATCCTGGTCCTAGTCCTCACGCTAGAGCAGAAAGCTCTTCCCTCTCCCTACCTCCTCATCTCACCCCAAGGAACACATCCTGCTTTATCCCAGTGGAATGAAGCCTGGTAAGAACACTCAACTTTGTTACTCAAAATGGACTCAGGAACTTGTTAAACATGACTATGTTTCTATAGATTAGAAAACTGTCTGCAGATGTGCCTTCACTGCCAAAGCAAGACTAGAATAGCAGGGGTCACTTTTGGTGTTGTGAACCTAGTGTATGGGTGGGGATTATCTACATTGCATCCATGGACAGACTTCAGGGAGCAGAGCCCAGTGCTCTTGGTAGAGCCTGAGACGTGTTTTAGGCATCTGAGTGCTGACATGGCTGTGCACAGCACCTGGTCACTGGGCTGGTGGCATTGCTGGAAGGAGGAAATGACATGCTGGTTTTGTAACTCTGTCTGTACCCAGGTTATACGCATGTCTTCCAAATATCTGCAGAGAGGCTTCGGCAGGAGGTCGCCAGAGCTACTTTCTGACAGCACATTCCTGGACACAGAGTCACTGGCTGGTGAGAAGAGAGGGGAGCGGGAGTCCAGTCCCTGCTGGATGGAGATCTGGGATGTGACATGTGGGTGAGGCCGTAAGAACTCCCTGGGTTCCGGCCAGTTTCTGATTCCGACTTGAGCTCCTCCGTCTGTCTTAGTAACCTCTCCCAACACCATTGCTGAGCCCAGACTGACTTCCCTTGGGGCCATCCTCTCAGCCCTAGCCAGTGACATTACCCACCTGTGGCACACGTCCCTCCCGAGCACTTGCCTGACCTCCCTCTGAGCTCAAGTTGTCCATCCAGGTATACAGCCTCTCCTGTCCCTTGTGGGTCCCACCTTCAGGATCTGAGCACCCCACACCAGTAGGAAGAATGCTGCCAGAGGTGGCTGTCATGCACGCTGTGCTCTTGGGCCTGCCCCTAGATGTGTGTGCATAACCTCTGCCAAGGAGCCTTTGCACAGAGCAGCTAGGCTCTGCTGCACCCCCTGTGGGCAGAGAGAACTCTCACCCACCTGTAGCCTGACTCCTATCTCCCCACTTCTCTCTCTCTCT
>NW_022196911.1:13560844-13591359 GCF_008632895.1 Mastomys coucha
CTCTCTCTCTCTCTCTCTCTCTCTCTCTCTCTCTCCCCGTGACTCAATTACTTCTCTGTTGCTATGATAAAGCACCATGGTGACCGCCGTGGCAGAGTTTATTTGCTCTTTCCAGAACGTTGGTTCATAATGGCAGTTACTATAAGCACAAAACAGAGAGCAAACTGATAGCAAGTAAAGCTTTTGTTTGTTTGTTTGTTTGTTTTTGTTTTTCAAGACGGGGTTTCTCTGTGTAGCCCTAGCTGTCCTGGAACTCACTCTGTAGACCAGGCTGTCCTCGAACTCAGAAATCCACCTGCCTCTGCCTCCCAAGTGCTGGGATTAAAAGCGTGCCCTCAAGTAAGGCTTTTTACTCTTAAAGCTGCCCCCCAAGTAATATGCTCCCTCTATCAAGGTCATACAAACCGAACCTCCTCAAACATCTCCACAGAATGGAGACCAAGTATGCAAATGCCCATAGCTACCATAACCTTTGAGTTGGTTGGTTTTAACTGTCAGCTCAACACAACCAAGAATCACCTCCCTTGGAGGAGAATCTTAATGGGGAGTTATTTTCATCAGGTTGGCCTGTGGACAGACACTTCTGTGAAAAATTCACAAGGCGACTCACTGCCTTGTGAACTGTTATAGGAAAACCTAGCCCATAGTGGGCAGCACTATTTCCTAGTCAAGGGATCTTGAATAATATAAGAAAGGAGAGAGTTAGCGGGGAGAGAGAGAGAGAGAGAGAGAGAGAGAGAGAGAGCAAGCAAGTATCCATGCAGCATTGGCTCTGCTCTTGGCTGCAGGTCTGCTGCTCTCGGTTCCTCAGTGAGCATGACCTTTCTGCTCCTTTTCCATTGCCCTGGATGCACGGTGCTCCTTCCCAACTGCCCATTTCCTTCTACATGTCTAGTGGGCAGTTGTCACAAGTTCGTAATTTTTCTCTTCCTATGTCTGCCCCACTGGGGGCAGACACCACCCTCTGCAACTTAGTTGTCTGAGCCACCACCACATGCAGCGAAGACACAACCAGTGGACAAAGGTTGACTGTTTGCAGTCAGCACTTCCTGATTTCTACACAGTCGGCCACTGGCATTTGTACAGTGACCTCAGGAAACTTAATTCAGACTCGGAACCCCTCACTGGTAATATGACGCTTTTTCACTGTGTGTGCACAATCTCTTGAAATCACCTTTCTTCACTGTTTCAGATATCTGGTCCTCCAATCCAGAGACTTCGGAAGGTGAGCTTGTCCTGCAGGCTCGAACAAGCAGGATCTTCCCTTGTTTTTACCCGAATACACTGTGGCTGCAGGTAGGTAGAGTTTTACCTGGTGGGGAGGCTGGGGAAGACAGACCTGGAGGTGGAGGCAGACACGGCTGCTCCCATGAGCACTGGAGGCTGTTATGGCTGCTGCCTCAGTCTCTGAGCACACTCAGCCTTTCAGGAAAGTGGAACTGGCTTTCCTGCAGCCATCAGAGGACTGCATCAGGCCCGTGGGGCAAAGCGGGTGAAGCTCCTGTAGCTTTAAGGATCAAGAAGCCAAAGTATTACTCTGCTCTTATTTGCAATGCTCAGTAGAAATGAATGGAATAAAAAAATAATAATAAAGGTAGCAGAAATACCCTAGATTCATGGCTAGGGTTGCATCATAGCTACACAACATCCATGCAGAACTAAGCCATTTTCTCCATGGGAAAGATCTATTTACCTCAACAGGCTGTAAGGTTATTTACCGTGTAAAGGTTGGCAGTGGGAGGATCCCCTAAAAGCAGTCACTTCCCAGCCTAATCAGCAAAGGTAAGGTGGGCTTAGTTAATCAGATTCCAGCTACTGATTCCAAGGCCTCAGTGACATGCACACAGAATCAGATCTTGGTGACTGTCACCACACTCACCCCAGTACAGACTGAGAACACAAGAGGAAGAAACACCTTTACAAACACAAGTGTGATCCCAAGAGCTAGCATTGATGGGCCTATGGTTCTCCCAGCATTGATGGGCCTGTGATTCTCTCAGCATTGATGGGTCTATAGTTATCCCAGCATTGATGGGCCTGTGGTTCTCCCAGCATTGATGAGCCTATGGTTCTCCCAGCATTGATGGGCCTATGGTTCTCACAGCTGGGGATGGGAACAGATGGGGCAGTGGTTTATACTCTCTTTATAGAAGAGTCCAACAAAGTCAAGAGCTCCTAAAGAAATACCACAAACCTCAGACACTACGAAAGATGATGAGACACAGGAAAAGCGACACCCAAACGGCAAGGTAGGTTTCTGCTGCACACAATCTTTCCCTGCTGTATTCTCTGCGCCATGTAGTCTGAGCCATGCCGTCTGTTCTGGGGCTACAAGCTAATGGCTGGTGCACCTCTCTAGAGCATCCCTGACAACCATCTTCTTCCAGTAACAATCACCAGCTCTGTCAGGAACATCCGTCCACGCCTCTGCCCTCAGAGCCTCCCAACAGCTACCTCAAGAAGCACTTTTGTCCCAGAGTGTTGCTGACAGAGGGCTGGGACTGCCTCAGGGAGGGTGGGAAGGGCTGAGCGCCCAGCTCTTTGCTCAAAGCACCTTTACTTTCTCCCTCTCTTGCTGGAGCGAGTCCACATTTCATTTTGTTTTGGGAACTTTGGGCTGCATAGATCTTCACCCCTTGAAAACAAAGAATGCTTTGAATAGATGACCAAGGCTGCTTGGCTTCACAGTTTTTCATTGCAATCTCTTCCTCCTCCTCCTCTTCCTCTTCTTCTTCTCCCTCCTCTCCCTCCTTCTCCTCTTCCTTTTCTTCCTCAACCTCCTTCATTTCCCCTTATTCACGCTTTTGCTCCTCTTCTTCCTTATACTCCTCCCATCCTCCCCTTCCTCCTCCCCCCTCCTCTTCTTCCTCTTCTCCCTCATCCCTTCATCCCTCCTCTTCCCCTGCCTCCTTTTCCTCCTTCTCCTCTTCCTTTCCCCCTCATTCCCTTCCTCCTCCTCCTCCTTCTCTCTCCCTCTTCTTCCTCCTTTTCCTGTCCCCTCCTCCTCCCCTTCCTCCTTCCCATCCTCCTCTTCTTCTCCCTCCATCCATTTTCTTCTTGTGCCTTTTTTTCCTCCTCCCCCTCCTCTTCTTAGACAGTTCTCAGGTCTTATGTATTCAAGCTCACCATGTAGCACACTGTCCTTGACCTTCTGATTCTCCAACTCCTGAGTACTGGGATTATAGGACTGTACTCCCCCCCACACACACATCCTGTTATGCAATGCTAGGGATCCCAGAACTTCAAGCATCCTGGGCACACAGTCTACTAACTAAGCTACACTCCTAGATCACAAAGCCTTTCTTTAATGTGGTTATTTCACATGGTTGTCATGCAAAGAAACATAGCTGAACAAAACCTAGACCTTGGTGACCAGGTCTGGAAGAAGGAGGTCCATTGCTGGTTAGGCCAACAAGTTATAGACCAATCACTGGCTTGGGCTTCTGAAGCCACAGAGTATAAATGTGATAAGCAGGTGGTCCATGGCAAATTTCATTCTACTATGAGCTTTCTATCTTTTAACCTGACATTAGCCGCACTCTCCAGCTTCCTGGTTCCCCATTACAGTACTGTATCTTCTGATGTCTCACCTTGAATCTATGTGTGCCTTGCATTAGATATGCTGAATTCTCTTCTTGTTCATTTAATTTTACATTATAAATTATATTTTAGTTAAAAATTTATTATAAAAATTTTGCAATGAGAAGAGACACACAATAAAATGAACCAGACCCAAAGCGTATACTTCCCATATATTTTTGGTTATGAGTCTAGCCTTTCACGGCTGAGCTGCCTCTCCAGTCCAAGTCGATACATCTTCAGATCAGATTTTACATCCTGTCAATACGTTTTTACACACTTATCTACCAAATTAAAAAAAATGAAAAAACCATGACAGAGTCTAAACTAGAAAACAATTAGTTTTATATCTTCTTTGGTGGTTCCTATTTTAGTAGCGTAAACCCTGAAAACTGCATGATCACACATAACATGCTCTCGGAACTGCAGTAGGTGACTTCACCATTGTGTGAATGTTGTAGCGACTCACACAACCTCAATGTCATCCATCACTCATTCTGGCCTTCTGATGCAAGCAAGGGGCATGGCAGGTGTGGTGGGTGAGGCTGCATTGGCGTAGCAAACTGAGGTTATTTCTGCCGGTGTCTTTCTTTGCATTAAGCTTTCCAGGGGTGATGTTTTCTACTGAGAGCCTAGCAGTATACATTTGAAGTTACTTGTTTGCTCATTATTAATTGAAACCATTTAGTGTTGAGTAGGAGGTGAGAGGATGAAGTGGGAAGACAAAATAAGTACCAAAAGTTCATTTTTACTTAGTAATCATGCAATTTTATCTGGCCCAGGATCTCAGGCTCATCAGTCAATCCTGGGTTGATGGATCATACAGACTCATGGCAAATGCAGTGTCAACTTGAAGGAAGGCAGACACTGAGGAACAAATCATTACATTTCCTATTGATAACCACATGCAGGACGAGGATAGGGAGCTCATCAGTATAGGGTATATGTGTGTGTTTGTGCATGTGCGTGCATGTGTGTATGTATGTGCACAGCAGCTAGTATCCAGCATGCAGGCTGACAGTGGGCAGTGATTTTGAATAGAAAAGGAAATAGTGGAAAAGTGTTCATCATGCCTGCTATAACTCTTCACCTGGGCTTTTCTGCGTGTCCATTAAGGTGGAGCAGTTGCTCAGAGACGGGCGAACTATCATCACCTTCCCCAATGGAACCAGGAAGGAGATCAGTGCTGACAAGAAGACCACCCTCATCAAGTTTTTCAACGGAGACATGAAGAAGGTCAAGTCTGATCAGAAAGTGGTGCGTGCTGTGGACACACTTGTATTCTTTCAGATTCAGAGCCTACCCGGTGACTAGCAACCCTTTTATAGATGGGTGTTCTTTTGTTCCCTGGTGTCAGATGATGAGGGAAGGCGGGAGGTCAGAACTTTCTTGCTAATGAGAATTTTGTCTGTGGTACATGATGCAAGAGAGATTCTTCGTGGTCTCGCCGCACAGATTTGCACATCAGTGGTGTTTCCACCAGCCTCGGACCCTCCACTGTGAAATTTTCAGTTATCCAGATACCCTTCCACAGACCTGAGCCGAGGAAAAAATAAACCAGGAAATCCTGGGAGACCTGTTTAAATGGTGACTTTTAGGAATTCATGGTCCTATGGGGCAAAGAGATGTGTTGCCTCAGGTTTGTGGGGTCACAAACACATTTCTTAGGAAGATATATCTGCAAGGATGGACAGATGATGAGAAGCAACAGGGATGAGGGAGGAGAGAGAGCAGGGCTTAGTGCAGGCTGGGATGGAAGGAACTTCCCCGGCTCTGGGTTCTGCTTAGGTCTGGTGACAGGGATACCCTGGACAGCGAGTGTGCCCCTCTCCAGGGTTCTCTGTCCAGGAGCTGCCATTCCCTTCCTGTGTCTCCCCATCTGCAGAGGGGAAGCATGGTACTTATGTAGTGATGGAGATGGGGCACTCCCGACACCCACGGCTTTTGGACATGTTGCTAATATAGTGAGAATGCTTAAAAATCATAGAATACAGATGCTCTATTTTCTAGTTTGCTTTGTCTTGCTATAATAAACACCACAGCCAAGAACAACTTGAGAAGGAAAGGGTTTATTTGGCTTACATGTCCCCATCACAATATCGAGGGAAGTCAACATCACTGCAGAAAGCCGAAGTCAGGAGCTTAGGCAAACATGGAGGAACGCTGCTTACTGGCTTGCTTCCCATGGCTTAAGCAGGCTTGCTCAGCCTGCTTTTCATAAAACCCAGAATCACCTGCTCAGGTGTGGCACCACCCACACAGTGGTCTGGACCCTTCCACATTAATGACTCATCAAAAAAAAATACACACCCCCTCCATTTGACTATTGGGCAATCTAGTGGAAGGGTCTTCTCTACTGATGCTAGCCTGTGCCGAGTCGACAGATGCTAACCAAAACATATTCAGATCTCAGAGTCACAGATTTTCCAAACATACGACTCCATCTGAAGACACTTGATCTTCGCCATCCTCTTCTGTGGATGGACCAATCTGACTAGGCAGGAGTTTTGATCAGGAATAGAGCAGTGTCTTCTGAGAAGCATATTCCTGCTTCTCAGAAAATGACCCCATTCAATCCCACTCTAGCCCTGGCGGTGGCTTTTTTTTTTAAGTGTCTCCCTCTTCAGATCTAGGGAATGCCCTTAGCATCAGGAGCACCCACCACCCTGAACCCATCACCCTACCCCTTTGTAAATGTTGTCCTCCCTCCCTCTCTTCCTCCTTGGAAACCAAGGGAGATGTGACTATTAGGAACGACAAGGTCAAATGACAGCTCACGAGGCGCGGGTCCGTGGATTTCCAAGGCACTTTGTGAGCCCTATTCTCTTGGGCTGCCGTTGGCCACTGGGTCTGAAAACTCTGGGATCCAGGGAACCCTGGGGCTCACAGCTCATGTCCACCAAAGCCTAGACCCCACCATGAAGGCCCAGCAAATCACAAGTTAGAACACAGTTAGGTACAAAACTGAGGACTAAGCTGTATCCCACAGTCTCCCTGTAACGAACAGCCTATTGTTATCCCTGGGGTGTCAGTAACTGGCGCCACCTCCTGTGTTCCACACCTGTGGAAGCACCCACAGATGTGGTCAAGCCTCCCTCACCCCCTGAGCCTGTACTTTCAGTCACCTATGGGCAGTAATTGATCAGATTCCCTGGAGCTCACAATGTGAGGGGAACTGCCTCCCAGTGTGGGCTTCTCTGTCTTCACAGATTTATTATTATGCGGATGCTCAAACAACACACACAACCTACCCAGATGGTGTCGAAGTTGTGCAGTTTCCTAACAAGTGGACCGGTGAGTGGTGTCACCTGCACCTGCTTGCTCAGTGCCTGTGTGGGAAATGGTCAGGTGGGTGAGTACCACAGGGAAAGGGCAGCAGTCACTGAGCTTTTAAATCACTGAAGAAAAGCTTGGGCTGCCCCATTAGATTTTAGTGTTTTTCTTTTAAAATTAGAAGACATTCTTTGAATCACATAGGGCAAAATTATACCCAAAGAGTCATTTTTAGTTTTCCTGAAATTCATCGAATTGGATGTACTGGATTTGTTGTCTGCCATTTTTATGTTATTATATTCAAGAATGTTCTCAGCTATTTCTTCTGCAAACATTGCCCATCCCTCAATTCCTTGTCTTCCTAAACTGTCTGATCACAGGTACAGTATGCCACCCAATCTGCTCCTCTCTGAGCATATTATCTTCATTCTGTTTAGGTAAATTCTTTAGAACTCCCCTCCAATTTGCCATTTTTCTCTTTATTGTCCTTCTTGGCTTGGTGACATCCTTCACTTCCTTCTGGTCCGACTCAGGTCTATCCAGTGTGTCAGCTAACACTCCCTCATCTCTTGTTAGCTGCTCCTCCTCCTTTCCCCTAGGTCTCAAGTTACTTTACACAGGGTTGCCTCACAGCCTTGCTCTGGTGACAGCCTGACCCCCAGACATGGAGCTCAGAGTGGGGCTCAGTCATGGCTGGCTCCTCATGGTGCTGTGTCTCCTCAGCTTTTCAGTCTGTCCCGAAGGGACAGATTTGGTAATAATCCTAGGGGTCCGGACTGGAGCTTCCCCTCTGGATAAGGCTTCTGGGTGTTTGTGTCAGGTGCCCTGACACTTCATGTAAGTCTCTTCATGTAGAATATCCTAGACCCAGCAGGTAATGAGGTTGGCTGTGGCGAGCTCACCTCAGGGCCATAGCTACAGATTCTTTAGAGAGAACTCAGAGAAGGTAGGAATATTCCTTGGTGATCAACAGTTGACAACAGGTAGTTTGGTTTTGCTGTTGTTTTGAGTTTTTTATTTTTATATTTTTGTTTGTTTGTTTGTTTGTTTGTTTCTGGTTCACCCTTCTCTGAGAGTGGCATATTGAGCCCACACTCAGGCCCAATCTGTAGACAAAGACTTTGCATCCTGTATCAGTGTAGCTATAAAGCTGAGCCTTCTCCCAGGCACTCTAACACACCCAGAATCATAGGAACAGAGGTGAGGAGGACACAACATCTGTCCCAATACTGGGAGTAACTGGGACCAGTAGGATCTAGGCACACAGGAACTCTGCTAGCCCAGTGGCACGCGTTCCTTCTGGTCAGTCTGGGCCAGTGCCCTGAGCAGACCTTGGGTGCAAACTCTGAAGCGAGTCCCATAATACCCAGAGGAAGCTCTACTCCCAGGTGCTCTAACGGCCCAGGATCACAGGATCACAGAATCACAAGATCACAGAGACAACTTGACTCTGAGGAGTTCTGACACAACCAGGATCACAGGAAGGACAGGCACCAGTCAGATTTAGCCAGGGTAGGTAGCACTAGAGGTAACCAGATGGTGGGAGGCAAGCTTAAGAACATAAGCAACAGAAACCAAGGTTACTTGGCATCATCAGAACACAATTCTCCCACCATAGCAAGTCCTGAACACACCATAACACCAGAAAAGCAAGATTCAGATCTAAAATCACTTCTCATGATGATGATAGAGGACTTTAGGATGGACATAAATAACTCCCTCAAAGAAATACAGGAAAACACAAAATTCTCTCAAAGAAATACAGGAGAACACAGGTAAACAGCTAGAAGCCCTTAAAGAGGAAACACAAAAATCCCTTAAAAAACTACAGGAAAACACAATCAAACAGGTGAGGGAAATGAACAAAACCATCCAGGATTTAAAAATGGAAATAGAAACAATAAATAAATCACAAAGGGGACAACCTTGGAGTTAGAAAACCTAGGAAAGAGATCAGGAGTCATAGATGCAAGCATCATCAACAGGATACAAGAGATAGAAGAGAGAATCTCAGGGGTAGAAGACACCATAGAAAACATTGACACAACAGTCAAAGAAAATGCAGAAGCAAAAAGTTCCTAACCCAAAACATCCAGGAAATCCAGGACACAACGAGAAGACCAAACCTAAGGATAATAGGTATAGAAGAGAATGAAGATTCCCAACTTAAAGGGCCAGTAAATATCTTCAACAAAATTATAGAAGAAAACTTCCCTAACTTAAAGAAAGAGATACCCGTGAACATACAAGAAGCCTACAGAACTCCAAATAGACTGGACCAGAAAAGAAATTCCTCCCAGCACATAATAATCAAAACACCAAATGAACTAAACAAAGAAAGAATTTTAAAAGCAGTAAGGGAAAAAGGTAAAAAACATATAAAGGCAGGCCTGTCAGAATTACACCAGACTTCTCACCAGAGACTATGAAAGCTAGAAGATCCTGGGCAGATGTCATACAGACCCTAAGAGAACACAAAAGCCAGCCCAGGCTACTATACCCAGCAAAACTCTCAATTACCATAGATGGAGAAAACCAGATATTCCATGACAAAACCAAATTTACACAATATCTTTCCGCAAATCCAGCCCTACAAAGGATAATAGATGGAAAACTCCAACATGAGGAGCAAAACTACATCCTAGAAGAAGCAAGAAAGTAATCTTTCAACAAATCCACACAAACCTAATTCCACCTCTTACAACAAAAATAACAGGAAGTAACAATTACTTTTTCTTAATATCTCTTAATATGAAAATTAATATTACCAATATATCCTAATCCATTGAAATTCAAAAGTATGAGGAATTAGAAATTTGTTGGCTATCATCTGTTGTCTCTCTAATTTGGTAATTGGAGAAATAGGTCCAATATTATGCAATCCATATATACTTTCTGCTTGTTTGTACCTGACAGTGTCTTGCTGTGTACCACATAATGGTCTTGAAATCATGCTCCTCCTATCTTGGCCTCTCTATTAGTAGGATTGTTTATTTGATGTTTTTACACTATACTATGGTTTTCAAAACAGCCTACATATTTCAAAATTATTTATTCAGCCAAGAGAAACATAGACAATTAACTTGGGTAGTGGCTTGTAAGAGAACAACAAAGAGTGAGACTGAATGCTTTGCTTGATGTTTGTAACTATTGTATCAAGTTTGAAGAAGAGGACTTTATAAGTTACTCTTTCTCTGAGATGAATGCTTTTCAAAATCATCACAGCTAATGAACCAGATTCTTACCCTCACCTAATGTCTGTGCCACCCTCCAAAGCAGAACAATTGTTCACTGAAACAGTTGATGAATGAGTTCATGGATAGACCATTTTAATACACATACCATTTCTTAAATGAATGTAACCTGTTCTCTGTGGGCTGAGAATGATGAAAATCACTCAAGTCAAATAGCTTTGACCATAGCAGGAAATCTGTATCCAAAAATCTTGCCTACAGTTCATTCCTTGGCCAGCAGAACTGTCAACTCTTAATTTAGCTACGATGGAGGTAAAATCTTTTGGTGATGTGAGGGTCATTGAAGTACAGTCTTATTACAGTGAACTCCAATGTCTAAAAATTGTTCTTACTTGGGGCTTGTACCACAGTAAGAGCCAAGATTTTAAGCTCTACTAAAAACAAAACAAACAAACAAAAAGACATTATCTATTTTTGTTCATTTTAAAGAAACTAGTAGTGATGTATTATTTTAAAATATAGTTAATATATTTGGAGTTATTTAAAATTTATATTGAGAAAAACGTATGTATTTTTAGTGTTGCTGTAGACAAGCATCTACATAAGACTGTTCAATTGATTGTTGTTTTATAATACTCATTTTTATTGTTACAATATTTTATAAATTTTTTTTTTGGTTTTCGAGACAGGGTTTCTCTGTGTAGCCCTGGCTGTCCTGGAACTCACTCTGTAGACCAGGCTGGCCTCGAACTCAGAAATCCACCTGCCTCTGCCTCCCAAGTGCTGGGATTAAAGGCGTGCGCCACCACTGCCCGGCTATAAATTTTAAAGAATATGACAAAACAAAAAAAGAAAAAGAAAGGCATTGCAGGTATTAAGGGGGGTCTCTGGGAGGACTTGGGGTACAAACGGGCAAGAATATGATGTAATTCTCTTTACTTAAAATGTTTTTAAATGTTAACAAATTCAGATAAATTGAAATTATGTATCTTTTCTCATCATAATGCAATAAAACTTAAATCAATAAATAAAATAAAATAAAATAAAACTTTAAAAAAAAAAGAAAAAAAAAGTTGAGCCTTGTGGACACTATGATCAGCAAATAGCACCAGAACATTGGAAGCATCTGTTCTGATCTGGTTTTAGTGATGTCTGATATTTGGGACCCTCCCATACTACGGACACTGATCTGAAATAGTGTGTGTGTCATCCTATTTTGCATTAGTGGTACAGTTCATAAACCATAATATAAGACAATGCCCAGATAGAATGAACTCATTGCTGATCAGGCTGCTCTCTTGGCTGTGTGGAACCTGGCCCAGCCACAGGGCTGCTGAATCTAGCTGAGACTTCTTTCTTAGTCTTCATAGTCTAGCCAGTGCTATTATGGTCTTTGTTCCACCCCTGAGGTTTTTATAGGCTGGTGAGCACAGATGTGGACAGGAGAGGAATTACTTGAAATCATGCTCCTCCTATCTCAGCCTCTATTAGTAGGATTTGAATTACTTCTTCAGTCACTTTTGGCATACACTTGGCATTGAAAAATTACCCTTGTTTGTTCGCAAGTGCTCTGTGGGGTTGTTGGTGGATGGTAGCCAGATCTGGTGAAAAAAGAAAAGGGTTGAGAGACATATCTGGTCTTTGAATCTTGGCTGGTCTGTGCGGAATGTGTCTGAAATGCATCGCTTAACTGTATATCAGTTTCTGAGTTCTATCACTGTCCGTATGCATGATTCACATTCACATTCTCCAGAACATCCTCACCTGCCAGTTCAAAAAGAAACTATCCCAGTCCCCTCTTGCCATTTCTGAGTGCACCTGTGTGTCTGTGTGTTTGGCAAAGTTCAGCAAACACTATTTTGCATTGATTCTGCACCAGGCAGTCACAGGATTTTTGAGGTTTCATCTGTTGCTATGTGCTGTAATGCTAAATTCTGTAAACCACATCTACTTGCCTCAAAATGAGTGAATTTCCTTGTGTGCCAGCTCCTGTTGTGCAAGCCTTGCTCCTTAATTTAAAACTATTGGTTAATAAAGATGCCAACAGCCCATAGCTGGGCAGAAGAGAGGCAGGTGGGGCTTTGGTTCCTGGGCTTGAGGTCTGAGGCGGAGACCATGAGGGAAAGGAAAAGAGGAAGGAAAGAGACACTATGGGGTAGATGGATCATAAGAGCAGGACCATGAGTGTCAGCCTGTTAGAACAGGAGTGTGGTGGAACATGGGATTATTGACAAGGACATAGACAAGATAGCACAGAGGGTTGCTATCTACCCAGCTCCACTGCTTTCAAGGATTATTATAAATATTATGATTTTGTGTCATTTATTTGGGAACCAAATGACCTAAGGTGGGGTAGAAACCCCCCAAAAATATTCACCACAACATGATTCTGAGATTCTCAAGCTATCGGATCAAAGAGAACTCCTAGTTCCTCAGGGCATCGCACCAACATGCCGCTAAGTTTTTTAGATTTTTATGCTAACAAATATTTGCTGCATGAAGTTATTTCTTGGATGTAAGATTCCACAACACATTATTTTTCTGAAGTATAGTTCATGCTCCTTTTTGTCTGACAACAACTGCCAAACATTGACCAACACATGTGCACAAAGCACACAGACATCAGAAGAACAGGTAGAAACCGATCAATGGCATTTTGCTTGGAAGCCCTTTGTATTTTCTGTAAATGCACATATGGAAAGCTCTCTGCCTATGTCCATGCACTCTTTTCAGGCCCTGGGTGACAACCTTGGGTGCTGTAGAGCTTCAGCACACTCTGCAGTGGGGAATTGTCCCTGAATAAGGCCAATGTCACGGTGATTGCTAATGATCTAGCTTGCCTTTGAAAGTCACTATGGAACAGTAAAAGCAGTTTCAACAGTGTCTTGGTTTCTTTCTTCACTGTAGTGGCCCGATATTTGACCAAAGGCAAGAGTGGGAGGATTCACAATTCAGAGAAACATAGTCCCATGTAAAAGCAGTTTCAACAGTGTCTTGGTTTCTTTCTTCACTGCAGTGGCCCGATATTTGACCAAAGGCAAGAGTGGGAGGGTTCACAATTCAGAGAAACATAGTCCCATGTGTTAGGAGGGTGTGGTGGCAGGAGCATGAGGTGGCTGGTCACACTATAGTATAAAGTGACTGCTCAAATTGCTGTCTAGAAGAGAATCATGAATGCTGGCGCCTCTTGCATTTCCATTTAAATTTAGTCTGGAACTCCAGCATCTAGTATTACCTGGCACCAATGAAGGATTTTTACCACAAATCCAGAGCACAGAAAAATGTCAGACTTTGAAACTTGAATTTAGTTTCTATTAAAGGTAATTTATTCATCATCATCAAGTAGAAACCCCATGAACTGTTACACACTAGAGACCATCCATGTTCCTGTTTAGCCTTATACACACTAGAGACCATCCACACTTATACACGCTAGAGACCATCCAAACTTATACATACTAAAGACCATCCATATTTATATGCACTAGAGACCATCTATGCTCCTGCTGAGCCTTACATACACCAGAAGACCACCCACACTTATATACACTAGAGACCATCCAAACTTGTACATACTAGAGACCATCCACACTCTGGCTGAGTCTTAGACACACCAAAGACCATCCACACTACGGCTGAGCCTTACTCACCTGAAATTGGATCAATGGGGCATTGCGTACAATGTCTGCCAATCCTGACTACAAGCTTGTATGATTAAAAAGATGTTCTCCTTCACAATAATATTTTAACATAGGTCATTTAGATATGACATGGCTTCCAAATAATGCATTTATTATAACATGTACTGTAAACAAATGTGTCCTGCAGAAAAATTCTACCCGGATGGCTCCAAGGAAACCGTGTTTCCTGACGGGACAGTGAAACAGCTCAAGGATGGATGTGAGGAGACGGTGTTCCCTGATGGGACATTTGTGACAGTGAAAAGGTCAGCTCCCCCTACCCCCATGAACCGCACCAGATGATGTGAACCCATACTTCAACCCTGGGCTTTGTGTTCCATAATATATCTGTAGTCATTTACATGTATGCAAAATTCAAGCATTCATATAAATATAACAACAGGGCCCGGGGAGATGGCCCAGTGGTTAGGAACACTGGCTCCCTCTAGAGAAGATGCAGGTTTAGTCCTCAGCACCCACATGAGAGCTTGTAACCATCTGTAACTCCAGTTCTATGGGAACCCAATGGCTGCCTCTGACCTCCATGGACACCAGGCATTCATGCAGTTCACAGACACACACACTCAATACAAATAGGGATAAATAAATATTTTAAAAAATGATACCAGAAAATATATGACACCATTGATCCTATAAGAATTTTTTGTGACCTCAGTTCAGTTCTGTTTATAGAGAATATGAGCTTAGACATAGAATTTTGGGGCCATCATGTACCCCCAAGATTGTGCTGTGATTGACTTCAGGGACTAAGGTCGCCTCACAGTTTACATCATCAGCTGATGCTATAGTCATCTAGCTTGGTGTCAGAATAATCTTATTCTGTATTTCTCAAGTGTGCCATTGCTGTTAGGTAACATGTCAACATAGGTTGTAGATGCAGTCAGTAGGTGACTGAAGCTGGCCAACCTTGAGTGCAGTCTTCAGTGTCTACCTCTTCAAAGGCTTGTTGTGTAGAAGCATGAATCTATTGCAGCATGCATAAGCAAAGAATCTAAGCCATGACAAGAAAATGATAAGTTACTGTGTTGGTGCTGGTGTGTGCAGACAGCGATGTCCACAGGGCCTTTGCTCATCGTGTGCCCAATAGCCTGGGCAAGAGTTTAGTAAACTCACTTTAAATGTTCTCAATATCTCCTGCCTATGGTGTGCTCTGAGCATGTTTCCTCCATGATCATGACCTTACCAGCTCCTCAGGGTCCCCATCCCACACTCAGAGCTTCTATATCTCTTCTGGTGGTATCAGCAGAGTGCATAGTACCCAGGACTCTTTCTGTTGTGTTTCTGTCATGAACTGAGCAGTCTTGCTGTCCCTGCTCACCCATCTCAGATTCTAGGTTCAGGTCTCAGCTCCCTCGCCCTTCCACCTTCCTATGCCCAGAATGTCTGGGCTTCTCCTGTCTTTTAAACCTCAAATGCTTTCCTTACTCTTGCCCTGGAGAACCTCAACTTCCTCGTCCAGGGGAGACTTGGGAATCTAGGTGGTCGTATGGTTTTGATCTTCCCCAGTTCTTCCACACTCACACAGTTGGCTTCTGCATGGCTCTACTTACCAGAGTGTCACTATTCTACAGGAATGGAGACAAGATCATCATGTTCAGCAACGGACAGAAAGAAATCCACACATCCAGGTTCAAGCGGAGGGAATTCCCAGATGGCACCACCAAGACTGTGTATTGCAATGGCTGCCAGGAGACCAAGTATGCCTCAGGGAGGGTCAGGGTCAAAGATGAGACGGGAACTGTCATCCTGGACTGGAAGTAGTGCATCCAACAGACTCAATGGCAGGCAGTAAGCTCCAAATATAGTTTTGACCAAAACAGACAAAGCAACTCACATCAGTAGATTCTCCTGACAGTCCTGGAGATCCCCCATGCATGGAGGAGTAAAGAGGCATCCAAAAATTGTAAAGAAAGAGACCATGTAGCTACCATCTTGGGAGAGAGGTCAGAGAAGCAGTAGCCAGAAACGAAACCCTGGGCATGGCTTCTGTGGCCTTGTCCAGACCATGCCTTCTGTCAGAGTCTGGCCCTGGAGCTGAGGGTACAAGGGAAGCAGTGTAACCACTGCCAGCTAATTCCTGGGAGCAGCCATTAACAACAGCCAGCTCCACGTTTTGCTTGGCCAACGCCTGCCTGCGTCTACTTCTACCCTCTTTTAGAGTCCTCATCAATGGGATCCAGGGCAATGTATCTTCACTGGTGCCTGATGTATGAATAGATGTGATTTAACCATCCTGAAGTGTCTAGACAGAACCTCATGTGGTATTCTATCCCATAAATTCACATAATTATGATCTGTCAATCAACAAGGACATGAGTAAAATCACAGATAAAAAAAAAAAAATCCACAGAAACACAATGGACCACACCTCCTACCTGTTCCTGTGAATCTGCCATGCTGTAGGAGAGATCCCTCCCTAGCTACTAGGCAGCTGCTGATCTCAATAGATAGTTCCCAGTTCTCTTTGGCCATATCTTCCACTGATGAGGAGTTCTGAGAATGTGGGTTTTTGTTTATTTGTTTTGTTTTGGTTTTGTTTTTGCTTTTGTTTTTGTTTTCTACGTCCTCCATACCTACCTCTAAAGAGAGTAGATTCAGAAAGAATACACTGTGTGCTATAGCCAATGGTGCCCATTGGAGAGGAGTGGCTGGCAGCAGCACCTGTCATGCCCTTGCCCTGGTTCACCTTCTGAAGTTAATGAGAAGAAGTTCCAAAGGGCAAGCATGCTTGCCTTCTTGGTGGCAGAGGATCTGCAAGGTAGGGGAAAGATCCTGTATCTCTGGACTCACCTTGGGCTGTGCAGTCATTCTGCTGTTGTACCAGACACTGGAACAGACAGTAAGATGCCCCCGTTTCCTTATGTCCTGTCCGCTAGAGTCTTATATGCCTCGGGCAGGGTTAGAACCTATGCCTCCACAGCTAGGTTCTGTCTCATCAAAGTGAGCTGTTAAATCTTCATCGTTTGTGTGACTGTGGCTGTGCCATGGTGTCTCTCACTGTCTGCCCCTGCATAGGATTCACAGTTTGTAAGCAGTTGACGATGCCCTCGAATTATTATGAAAATTGATAGGAGGTGCTAGAAACAAGGTTCACAAAAGCCTAGGTTCCAAAACCCTGTTCAGACTGTCTTCTGCCATCATACAGCTAGCTCTGTAGCTGCACGTGCTGTAGTGAAAGTCCCCAGTGTGGGCCAGTCTGCTGGAACTTTCACACCCAGCTTGGATCAAGTGTAAGCAAAATGACTTGCTTGGGCTGCAGATGAAACAGAACATTATAGAGCTCTGGACAGGTAGGGTGGAGTTTCAGGTTATTTGACTCATCTCTTCCCCTATACCTCCCTGGATCCCTTTTCGACTTGACACACAAACACAGCACTGTTATCTTTCCTTTCTTGTTCATCCCCACAATCACACAACATCACAATACAAAACAGTTTACAATTTTTTTTTTTTTTGCTTTTTTGAGACAGGGTTTCTCTTGTAGCCCCGGCTGTCCTGGAACTCACTCTATAGCCCAGGCTGGCCTCGAACTCAGAAATCCACCTGCCTCTGCCTCCCAAGTGCTGGGATTAAAGGCGTGCTCCACCACCGCCCGGCTTACAAATTTTAAAATCCAGTTTATTTAAAAAAAATTAGTCTCTTTTAAAACCCCAAATCTGTCCGTCTGTCTGTCTGTCTGTCTGTCTGTCTGTCTGTCTCTCTCTCTCTCTCTCTCTCTCTCTCTCTGATTTTTTGAGACAAGGTTTCTCTGTATAGCCCTGGCTGTCCTGGAACTCACTCTGTAGACTAGGCTGGCCTTGAACTCAGGAATCCGCCTGCCTCTTCCTCCCAAGTGCTGGGATTAAAGTTGTGCTCCACCACTGCCCCGCCCAAACCCCAAATCCCTTAAAATTTAGTCTCTCAACTGTGAGATCTCGTAAAATCAAAAATCACTTAAATCCTTTCATACTTCAAGAGGGAAGAGCCAGGGCACAGTCACAATCTGAACAAAGCCAAGCCAACAGTGTAAATAGCTCAGCACCCGGTGCCTGGGATTCACTCACGATCTTCTGGAATCCTTTGAAGGCTTGGGTCCCTTCCAGTTCCACCCTCTGCAGTGCACAGAGCTTTCCAGCTGGCTTCACGTCAAGGCTGGTGCTGTTCTTGGTGGTCACCCCATGATACTAGTATCTCCAAAATGCTGGGCTCTTCCACTGCAACCGGGCTGCACCTTCACCAATAGCCTCTCCTAGGCTTTGTTCCCAGTGCCAATGCTCCGCTGTTCTCCATGACCCCTTCATGCCTTCCAAACCAGTACGACCTGGGTGAGTCAACACTACCAGTTCAGCTGCCAGTGCAAGGGACAACCTTGGCTGCCTCTGGAACCCAGCTTCTCAGGAAGCGCTTCCCAGAAGATTTCCCCTCAATTTTCAGCTGGTCTCTTCTTAATCACCACTAACTTCTCAGCTCCAGCTAACTAGCGTCAAGTCTCCCAACAAATCAAAGGTTTCACTTTAGTAGTTCTGGTATCTTTTTAACCCGAGCTAACCAGAACCGCAGAATCATTATTCAAAATAATGGTCCTTTCAACTTCCCTCCAAAAAACTTCACTGTCTACCTTGTTCTCGGTCCTTATCTTCTAAACTCCTACAGAACAGTGCACTGAGCTCTCAAGGCTCAATGGCTTTTCTAGCCCACAGTCCCAAAGTCCTTCCACAATCCTCCCAAAACAAGGTCAATCTGTCACAGCAATACTCCACTATCTCAGTACCACTTTGTCTTAGTTAGGGTTTCCATTGCTGCGATCAAATACCATGACCAAAAAGCAACTTGGGGAAGAAAGGGTTTATTTGGCTTCTACTTCCAGATTGCCGTTCATCATTAAAGAAAGTCGGGACAGGACCTCAAACAGGGCAGGAACCTGGAGGCAGGACCTGATGTAGAGGCCATGGAGGGGGTGCTCCTTACTGGCTTGCTCACCACAGCTTGCTCCACCTGGTTTCTTTTCTTTTCTTTTCTCTTTTCTTTTCTTTTCTTTTCTCTTCTTTTCCTTTTTCTTTTTGGTTTTTCAAAACAGGGTTTCTCTGTGTAGCCCTGGCTGTCCTGGAACTCACTCTGTAGACCAGGTTGGCCTCGAATGCAGAAATCCACCTGCCTCTACCTCCACCTGGTTTCTTACAGAATCCAGAACCACCAGCCCTAGGATGGTACCACCCACTAATCGCTAATTAAGACTGTTGCCTACAGTCAGATCTTATGGAGGCGTTTTCTCAGTTGAGTTTTCCTCCTTTCAGATTATTGTAGCCCATGTCAAGCTGATATAAAACTATCCAGGACACCAGCTTAGTACCATGGTGGAACAGCAGACAGACGCTGGGGTCAGGATCTTAGATACTGATTCAGAGTCTGGAGCTAGAGAGAGACAGCTGTGGGTGCCACCCTCCAGAGTGCATCTCTACTGTGACATAGTTAGGACCTCGCCTCCCCTCCACCAGTTATCGACAGGATGAGGATAGAGCAGTGGCCAACAAAGAGTCGGAGAACACTGTGCTGGAGAAAGGATGTAAGAGAAATCCTGGGAACTTGTCAAGCTACTGCCTTGTCCCCAAACGCCACGGTACCTGGACCCAGTTACAGCTCTCAGACAACGCCTGAAACTGCACCCTAGGGAGCTGCCAATTTTTATCTCCCTACCTTGATCTATGTGGAATTCAGGAGCCAGGAACATGGAATGATTTCTAATGTCAGTGTGACCATGGCTTACAGACAGTGTCTCTTGAACTCAAGATTTTCAGTTTGGCCCAACTGTACTTCCATCAGTGTCACCCTCCTCTGCCAGCCACACCTGCTGTCAATATCTGAAACCTGAGCCAGCTGGGATTTAAGGAGCTTGAGCATAGGATGAGTTCAGCGCAGAGCACGGGCACAAGGCCACAGAAAGCAAGAAGGCTTTCCCTGGTGTGTCAAAGAGACAGTTATGGCTTTGGTTAGGTTAATCCCTCTGGTGCTAAACTCATGCATAAGAATTGAGTGATTGCCGTGCCATGCCAGCTCTTCATCAGTATTGTGAGTCTGAGCATATGTTTACCTTCATGGTTTAGTTGGCATTTAGTGTTCTCTCATTTCAACTCAAAGCACTCCCCCTGCTGGCTCCTATGCCACATCTGGCGCTGTGGAACCTCTCTTCATTTCATCTGCCAAGAGTGTATCAACAGAGTCCTTGCTGCATTTAGCTCTTAGCACTTTGAACATGTCATCCTCCAGTTTGTATGATGTCTGCCAAGAGTCCCACTGAGAGCACCTCAAGGGCTCCCCTATATGTTCTATGTTCTTCTTGGCACTTTTAAGATTCTGCAGTCTTTGGGAATATACACATACATGCACATGCACATATACACATATACATGCACATACACATATACACATATACATTCACATGCACATATACACATATATACCTGTTGAATGTGAACTGCCCCCCTCCCTGGGTTCCTGTGTTTGAACACTCTACCTCTGGGAGTGCTGTGGAATATTTAAGGAGTGGGTCTTGGTTAGTAAAAAGAATAGATTGCTAGACGCTGGATCTCGAAGGTTCAGCCTTCCCTTTGGTCCGGTGCTCTTTCTGCTTCCTGATTTGCTGTGGTGTGAGGAGCCCAGGTTGTGTGGGCATGCCCATGCCTGTGGCCAGTGCCATAACTTCCCTGCCACCACACACCGAAATGTCCTGATACTGTGGGCCACGGTAAACCCTCCCTCCCTCTCCCTGCTCCTGTGAAGTGTCCTGCCACAACACCAGGGAAGTGAAGCACGGGGTTGAAGGCTGATGAGTCCCCACACCCTCATTCACTTCTCCATCTGGCACTATCATGTGTGATGGCCCACATGTCCCCCGAATCTGTCCACTGCTTTTTCATCTTCCTTTTCATTTTTCTGACTGAATAATCCCAGTGGCCCTCCCTATCTTAGGACTTTACTAATCTTTCTCCTGATAACTTTTCCTGTGGGTGCTTTTGTTGGCTCCAGGACTTCTGACTGGTCCTTTTCAACGTTTTCTACTATAATATTCAGTCTCTAATTCATATGCTGCTTCATCTCCTTTTTTTTTTCTCATACCATTGAAAAATATTTTTAACCTGCTGTTGGTTGAACCTGGGGTTGAGGTTCCTGGCACTCAGGATCCGACAGGAAGAGCTCTCCCATCCTTGGGTCACACACCTTGGCATCTCATCCCAGACCTTGTCTGAAAAGCCTCAGAGGACAGTCTGGACTGCCTTGTCTCCAGCTACTTTCCCACGATCTCTTCCACACGCTGCTTTCCCAACCCCATCTGTTTTCTTGCTGTCTGCATGAACTCTGCCTTCGAAGGAGCCACAGTATTCCTTTGAGCCCTCACACACTGGTTTTGGCCACTTGGTCTCGGGTTAGGTCTGAGAAGATGGAATTGCTTCTGTGCTCAGGACCACATGCAGCGTGGATGGATCTGGACCACATGGCTGTGGTTGGGGGCTATGGTGGAGACTGCTGCTTGCAGACCCATTACCAAGGGCTCTCTAAGTTCCGTGTGGCCACAGGGTAGATTGAACACTCTCCTGGACCTTGGTCTATGGGTCTGGCACCAAAAAGAAGACCACTCTATGATACTGAGACAGACATTGCTTCAGAGCCATGAATGGGCACGTGTCCAAGTGGTTGCCGGGTTGACATGCCTGCTTTCAGCAGAATGAGAATGGCTGAAGCCAATTTATAGAAACATTCTAAAACTCCAAGGATGGTAAAGGGAAAAGTCACAGAGACACTGCTAGAGTCACCTCCCTCCAGTCCTCTAGCAGAGCTGCTTTTGCCGGGCAGTGGTGGCACATGCCTTTAATCCCAGCACTTGGGAGGCAGAGGCAGGAGGATTTCTGAGTTCGAGGCCAGCCTGGTCTACAGACGGGACAGCCAGGGCTATACAGAGAAGCCCTGTCTTGAAAAACCAAGAGAGAGGGATTGGGTCCAAAATCTCAGGCCATTGGTAGACATGGAACAGAGGTTGCCAAGCCTGTCCAGGGACTCAGGATGAGTGTCTGAGCACTCCTGGCAAACCCAGGCCATAACTAACAGTTCAGCAAGCCCACACTGGGTCCCCCGGGAGGTGAGACTCTGCACAGTTCTTTATGTAGGAGGAGTGTTGCTAAACAGCCTGGGGGAGGGGGGCTGGAGGTGAGCTACTTTCATAGGAGTGAACAGGAGTGAGTGCCTAGTACTGAGGCCCATTCAGAGCCTAGGGACGGGGCTGTTGGAGCCTGCAGGACTATCCCAGAAGCACGCAAACGAGTCTCTTGGGAGTCTCTGTGGTGTCAGAAGGGTTCCCAAGACAGACTGCAGCCCACAGAGCCTGGAGCCAAGCCAGGGCCCCGTCAATACCTGCTATGCAGTGGAGTTTCACACACCTGTTGGTTGCATACGTTTCTCTGGGTCCTCTGCGAGCTGGGCTGCCCTCCGAAGCACTAGTGGGCACAGTTGCCGCTGACTCCTAGCAGTGGTGATGGCAACAAGCTCATGGCCAGACAGAGCTACACCCTTTGTGGAGTGGGGCTGTCTGGGAGACTGGAATGTGAGCTACAGTCACAACTGTCCTCCTGAATCTTGGTTCCTTCCAGCAGTGTCTCACAGGCACCTGTGTGAATCCCAGGATCCCACAAAAGCACTTTTGTCCACAAATGTCTGAAAAAAGATATCAGCAGGGACCCCCTTATTCTATTACTTAATGAATTTTTTGTTGTTGTTATAAAATACACATAACATAAGCATTACTCTTGACCCACTCGTGAAGCCATGTGGTTGTCACAGCTACCTTGTTCTGGAGTGTGCTCATCACCCCCAAAGGAACACCTTCTCCCTTCCCTTAGCCCCCATCCCACTCACTGCCCCCAGCCCTGGGAATTCACCATCTGCATGATGGTTAATGTTGTGTCAACTCCGCAGAATCTAGGAGACAAATCTCTAAGTACATCTGCATGAGTTTCTAGACTGGGTTTATCGATGTGGGAAGACCCTCACCTAAATGTGGGACCCTTGGACGGTGGGCCCCAATAAACCCTTTACTAAGTTGTTTTTATCAGGTGTTCTGTCACAGTAACGAGATGGGTGACAACTTGCTTCCTGGCAATCTGTGCACTCAGCTTTGTGGCTGGCTGCCACACTTAATGGTGTTCTAAGGACGCCTGGGATCTGAAGCCTTTTCATCTGCCAGGACCATAACTTGCCTAAGTGTGAGAGAGACTGTCATAAGGTGTTGGGTGGCAGCATCTCCAAACAACTGGCTTTCTACAATCCACTGCACTCTAAATGACTTTTTGCACACACTCACACATGTCAGTGGAAGCCAGAAATCAACCTCAAGTGTTATTCCCCAAAAACCAACCACCTTGTTTTCTGAGACTGGATCTCTCAGGCTGACTGGAGTTCCCAGATTTAGCTAGGCTGACTGGCCAGTGAGCCCCAGGTATCTGCCTGAGTGCACCTTTCCAGTGCTGGGATCCCAAGTGTGTGCCAGCATACCTGGCTTCTTGTTTGAGTGCCAGGGGAATTAGGTGTGAGTCCTCATGGTGTCATGGCAGATACTTTACCAACTGGGCCGTCTCCTCAACTCCCCTGAAATAATTTTCACCAACAATGGCTGGTTAAAAATAAAAGATAATTCCTGGCAGTTTAGTAACATTTTACCTACGAAATCCCTTTAAAGTGTTATATTTCTTGTTTGGTTGGGTTTTTTTTTCCCCTTACGTTACAAGGAATATACGGTTTGATTGTAGTAATGAGTAACATTTGAGACAGTAGTAGTGTGACTAGTGTCTGACCACCCACCCTGTGCCTCTGGCACCCAGTAACAATGTGTGCGCTAAAGGCGCATGTCAGGGTCTCGGCCCTATCGCCTCCCCTGGCTACAGAAATCTTTACTGTTCAAAAATTCACCTCACCTCTCCATTTTAACCTTTACCACTTAAGAATTATTTATTCATTAGTTTCTGGAGCTCTTGAATTATTCTTTTGACATTTAACCCATTCCTGGAGGCTCCGAAAGTAGCCTTGTTGAAAGGGAAGATGAGGACAAAGTTGCCCGCGTGGTCGTTCGGTGTACTTCCGGCTTCCGGGAGGACATCGTTTGGTGTACTTCCGGCTTCTGGGAGGATGCCCGTGGGCCCCTTCGTCTTGTGGGGCTGCGACTGAGACGCATACGGGGAGAGCATCTTGTGAGGCGAGTGCCGAGCCTTGTGCCTTGGCTTGCTTTTGGCTGCCTCTTTTGTCAGAAGTCTGTCCTGCCTGTTCATCATCTCTCTCAGCTGGGAGGTTCGGGTGTGCTTGGGACAGATGTGCTGGACAGAGAGGCTGCTTTTACTGCCCGTCGTAAACTGTATGAGAGACGCATAGGAAGGGGAATTGGGGGCCGCACAGAGCTCACTCTGATTGCTCCTGGTAAGGGAGACCACAGAGTTTGCCGAAGAAGTTATCCCACCCTTTTGCTCCTCACTTCTGAGGCCGTTTAAGTATAACAGCTCAATAATATCATGGACAAGGCTTCTCTTGACTGAGACATCGGTGGAACAGTCCAAGGTCAAAGCAGGGCTGTAGTTGACTTCCAAAAGCCATGGCTTCAGGTTGTCATCAATAAGGATGTCAAACCCAAAAAGCTCGAAGCAGTTGTAGGCGGCGGGGACCGATGGAGCCACAGCCAGGACTGTGAGAATCACCATGTGGTTGATCTTCTGCCTCAGTAACAGGTCGTCCACATCCCAGTTCCGAAGGTAAGAGAAGAACCTGCTGAGGGTCCACTTGCAGCCTTGACCCACTACCTCTTTGATCTTCTGATATGAGGCTCCCAATTTGTTGATGCTGCTGTTGGTCAAATGGGAATAATAGTCTTCCAAATTACTGAGATCAAACTTCTCAGTGGCAAACCGCACTAGCCCTTCCTGGTACATGTAAATGGTCAAAGGCTTAAAGCCAGTGATGCAGACATAGATGCGGAGGTCGCATTTGTACCTACCCACGAGTAAGGGGTTACAGATGTACTTCTGTACTACATACGTGCCCTTGAACATGAAGTCTCGGATGTCACTGAAAATGATTATCCCCCTCCCTCGAGACAGCTCTGCTGGCTTGCAGATCCAGTAGCTTGGCTTGGCACCCAAATCCTGCTTTTCCTTGAAGTACTTGGCCACAAACTTGGTGTAGTCATTAGGCATGACGAATGTCAGGGGTGTGAACTCGTAGAGTGACTCACCGTAGAGCCTTCTCATGTACGCCAGGTGTTTGGCTAGGCAGTCCTTCCTGGTGAGATTGATCGTCCCTGGGTGATGGTTGAGCCTCTGCCAGGGCTTGATATTGACATACTCTGCCATCCGGAAGGAGGATGAACTCCAGTACAGATTCCAGTCCTCTACATCCTGATGTTGCTCATCAAATTTGTCCCACCCACGCTCCAGGAGGACACTCTGTACCAGCCCAGGTGTGCTCTCATCCACTCGGAACACCAGTGGCTTCAAGGCAGCCTCTTGGGTTTCATCTTCTGTCCTCAAAGGCTTTCTTTCCTAAACATTGGTCATCCAGACAGGATGAGACAACAGAGCTTCAGATGAGAGATGACATGGTTTCCTCTATCCCTCCCCTTAGCTCCTGCTTCTGTGCGCAGGAGCCCTCCCTGCCACCACTGCAGACAAACCCACCTCCACCTAGGCCTGCCATTTGTCTGCTTACCTGTACAGTATGTCCCTCTAGTGACAGTCCAAAAATCTCTGCAGGCACCCCATCCAAACTCTGCAGATCATCCATTGTGGTCCTGCCTCTGTGATCAGCACTGTATTGGAAAGAATAAGGGTAATTAGTGAAAACAAGAATATTAATTTTTTTAGTAGATAAGCAAATTTAAACACATCTTTTAAAAAAAGGTTGAGAGGTTAGAGAGACGGGTCAGTGGGTAAAGTACTTGTCACACAAGCATGAGGACCTGAGTTTGGATCCCTGATGCCCACATACAGTAGAGCTTGGGGATCAGTCAACTTAGTCCACTGAGTCAGTTCCAGGCCTTCAAGAGGCTGTGTCTCAAACAATGAGGTAGGATGTGATAGAAGAAGACACCCAATTATCAGCCTCTTGTCTCTCCACACCTATGAGGGCATGCACACCTGCACAGCTTGCATACACACAGGCTAACACCCACTCACACTCACACACAGGAGAGTGAGTCAATGCCATGCGATTCCTGAGAGTTTCCTCAAGCATGTGTTTTATAAACGTGAGGCACACTGTCACACACAGCTTGCTGTGATCCTAGGCATCCTGGGCTAGGACTGACTCCACCGAATGACACATGTTCGTTGCTACAACCTTGGTCAAGGGGCCGAATAAGAGATCTGCATTTGTAGTGTTTTCAAGCTGAGCTCAATGATGTCAATAAACATTTCAAGTTCTCTGTGTGTGTGCGTGTGTGTGTGTGTGTGGTGTGGTGTGTGTATATATGTGGTATGTGTGTCTATGTGTGTGTGGTGTGTATGTATGTAGTCTGTGTGCCTGTGATGTATGTCTGAGTGCATGTGTTGTGTGTGGTATGTGTGTGTGGTGTGTGTATATGTGGTGTGTGTGTCTGTTTGTATTGTGTGCACTATGTGTGGTGGGGAGGTCTCTGTGTGATGTGTGTGGTGTATGTGATTCGTGTATCTCTGTGTATGTGGGGTGTGTGTGTGGTATGTGTGTCTTTGTATATGTAATGTGTATGTGGTATGTGTGTCTCTGTGTATGTGATGTATGTCTGTGGGGTGTGTGTGTGTATGTATATGGTATGTGTCTTTATGTGACATGTGTGGCATGTGTGTGTATGTGTTAGGTGTGGTATGGTATGGTATAGTATGAGTCTGTGTTGTAAATTGTGGTGTGCATATACAGAGGGGCCACAGTCAGTTACTTTTAAATTAAAAATGCTTTTCTTTGGCAGAGGTGTAGCTCCAGGGTCAAACATTTCCTTAGAATGGGAAAGCTCTTGTTTTGGCACTAGCATCTCACCATACTATAGTCTACCTCTAAGAACTGGTCATGTTCCCTAAGCTTACTTGGTCACAAGCACTGTGGAGCCTGTTAGGACTTCATAAACAGCATGGGCAGGAAAATGGATTCAATAAACGTTTCAATGCCCATCCCCAGCATCTCCCCACTCTTGTGCCTTTCTTTCAGAAAGGCCATTGGGCTGCCATTCCCACATGAGGCAAGTCTGTTTGTTCCTGCATCAGGTGCCCTGCACATGATAGAGTAAATGAGGGGCCAGCAAACAAAAGAATGAGCAGGGAGGGATATAAGTGTATAGTCCTCTGTGTGTATGTGTTTATATGTGCATGTGTGAGTGCATGTGCATATGAATGATGTATGTGCATGTGTGTGATTGTGTGTGCATCTATAAGTACATATGTGTGTGTATATGCATGTGTGTGCATGTGTATATATGTCTGTGTGTGCATGTGAGTGCATATTAGTGTACACATGTGTACATGTGAGTGTTCATGTATGTGTGCATACATATATATGTGCTTGTGTGGATGCATCTGTGTGTGCATGTAAATGGATGTATGTGCATGTGAGTATGCATATATGTGCATGTGTGTATTCATAAGTGTGTACATGCATATATGTGTGCTTGTGTGGATGCATCTGTGTGTGCATGTGAGTACATGTCTGTGTGCATGTATGTGTGCATATGTGTAGAGTCTTGAAGTTGATGCCACATCTTCCTCAATTGCTCTCTCTCTTAGAAACTAAGGCTGGTTCTTTTACTAAGCTCAGAACTTAGCTTCAGCTAGTCTGGCTGGCCAGCTTGCTCTGGGATCTCTCTGGCTCCCCTCCACTGCACTAGAGTTACAGATGGGCTCCCACATCGACTCGGCTTTTACATGGGTTCTGGATCCAAATTCTGGTCCTCCTGCTTGTGTGACAAGCACTTGACCCACTGAGTCATCTCCCCAGTCCCTGCACATTTTCCCATATCAAACAGGAGTAGACACTTCTGGGGACCAGTCATCTGTGAGACTCTCACCCACTGCTCATTTCTGCTTCCAGCATCTCCTTACTTAGGTCAGAGGTCAGGAATCTGGCACCAAAGCGAACCCCTAAACCCAAAGTTCAGAAGAAAATTTTGTGCCAAGACAAAAAATTGTCACGGATGCTAACATTTACAAATAGCACACCCCAAACTTTCACCTCACTTTTCAGTCATTAACTGTGTGGGGGTAGCAATACTGTGTATATATGTCTCAGTGTGTGGAGGGATGTGGGTAAAAGTGTATGTGTGGATGTGGATGTGGGTGGATATGAGGTAGGTAGGTGGGGGTGAGGTGTATGTATGTGTGTGTATGTGTGGAGGGGTGAGATTTGGGGATGGGATAAGTTTGTGTGCATATATGTGTATATGTGGGGGGTAGTATGTGTATGAGCACGTGTGTGTGTGTGTGTGTGTGTGTGTGTGTGTGTGTGTGTGTGATGTGTGGAGATGGGCTGGCTATGAATGGGGGTTGGTGTGTATGTGTTTGTACATGGATGGTTGTGGGGGTGTGAGGTCTAATATGTGTGTATGTGGGAGGGTATAGGAGAGCCCTGGGGAGGTGGTGTACAGATGTAAGTGTATGGGTGTGAGTACAGGTGGGTGTGCAACGTGTAGCTGTTTATCTAGACTTCTAGCCTATAACCCACAAGATGTACTGATGGGAAATTGGCAAGATGATGTTACAACCAGACAGAACTGTAATGAAGACCACAAATACATGAAAAGTCTCGCAGCCTGGGGCACTTGGAAGCAGAGGCAGAGGGTCCTGCAGGGGCCCCGAAGCTTATCTCAAGCTTATCTCAAGCTTATCTCAAGTGGCACTGATATAAATATGAGATTAAACTGAATGCATCTTACTCAAGACTGAAAAGCCATGCTATGCTATGAGGAGCGTGAGACCTGCAAATGCATCACAGAGATAATAGGGCATGGTTAACTAACCATTCCACCATGTATTCAGGGAAGAGACAGTCATTTTGGCCCCCTCATCTTGTACCTTAGCTTAAATGAGCATCAGCCGAACTCCTGAGGCCAACAGCTTTATTCTGAACGGGTACTGTTATGTTTACATCTGGAGAATTCCTCACAGGCTCGCCCCAATTTGAAGTGCTATTTTGAAGACCAAGAAGCCTTTAGTGTGGCAGTGAAAGCCACGCCCACCTGAGGAGTGTTCTTGGCATCTTGTCTGGGGCTCATACTTCCACCACCATGCCTTCCTGCCACCCCTTCCCTTTATGATGGACTGGAATCCCTCCCAAACTCCAAGCTACAGTAAACCTTCCCCTCTTAAGGAGTTTCTGTCAGACATGCTCGTCACAGGGACACCACTCACCATTCTTTCCAAACGTAGAAGTTCATTTGGAGTCACAGTTCCCAGCTTGGTTGGGAACTCCACTAACTCCAAATGTGATTTTCTCACTAGGACAGCAAACTACCAAAGCTGACCACAGAAGGCAGGGCATCACGATTCCCAACTCTCATTTCTAGAAGATTCCTCTTGGGGGAACCCCTTAGTAGGTCTAACAGGTGTGCGACTACAGGAGTTTTGGCCTCTTTGTTACTAGTATACACTTCCAAGAGCTCACTTGGCACCAAGACTTCATATGTGGTCATCCCCAGAGGCGAATGCCCAACATCCACAGAAAAACTGCCTAAGGGAATCTGGCTATATGCTAAGATAAGACTTAGGAAGAGAAGGAACTGGGAGTCACCACAGTGTTTCACCGGGGAATGCCCCAACCAGGAATCCTCACTTGAAGACCCAAATCGGAGCAGGACAATGTCAACCCAGATCTTTGGGGATTAACCAAGACAGTCACATGTTACCACCTTCAGGAGCAGCAATGCAGGTGCATTTATGGAATGCCAGCCGTAGGTCTGAGATCTCATGTCAATGAAAATACCACACAGCACTTAACTGCATGGTAATTTGAGCCAGTAAAGGCACTGGAACCCTCAAGTGTGCCGCCAACAGACTGACCCACGTTTTAAAATATGCAGAGCTTGGTTGCTCCTCGCCTTCAACCACACTAATGTCATCAGAACACAAACATCATCTAATGAAAACCAACCCCTGATTCTGTAGAAGCCATAGGGAGGCTCATTACCAGATCATTGTTAAAATTATAGTTTTTGTGATCTCTTGAGTCTGGCTCAGCCCTGGCTACAAACTCTCCAGGCTCAGGAAAGAAAAGGGTCCATCTTTCCCATACTTTGATGTAATCCTGGGCAAGTGGGGTCCCACGAGAAAAGACTCAGTGAAAAGGCCTACAGACCAAGATGTGTTGAGGACACAACACCCAGAAGCCAGAGACTTCCATAACAGCAACAGGTTCTCAGCCACTCTTCCTCCCCCAACGGGCTCTCAAGTGAGAAGCAAGAGTAGGCTCTTTGCTTATGTCTTATCTCCTTGACACAGTCTCTGCTTAAAAGACAAACCGTGCCGCAATCAAGTCGAAGTGCAAATCTGCGTAACCAAATACCGTGAACTTCAGTCATGTCGGAACTGAGCGGGAAAGTCAGACATTTGATTGTTAAGCAGAGGGGCCCTTCTAGGGGACCCTGTTACTACGTCCATGAAAGCAGTTTCTACTGCTACAGACAGTAAGTTTCCCTGGGGGAATGCTGGCATCCAGCAAGTGAAAAACATAAAACAGAAAGCCACACTTATATTGTTTTTTTGTTTGTTTGTTTGTTTTGTTTTTTGGTTTTTTTTTTTTTTTT
>NW_022196911.1:13591369-13622281 GCF_008632895.1 Mastomys coucha
TTTGAAACAAGGTCTACATAGCTTTGTCTGTCCTAGAACACACTACATAGTTCAGGCTGGCCTCAAACTCACAGAGATCCTCCTGCCTCCTGAGGGCTGGTATTAAAGGCCTGTACCTTTCTACCTAAAAGGTTAATTTTTTTTTCTTTTAAATTGAGTTAGCTACCTTTTCTGGACTCTCAGGACTTATTCATGTATGACGTGTACCTCTTGACAGAGCATAGTTCCCACTCTTCGGGTAAGTGCCTTTACCCGGTGTCTACTGCAGGGTCTGCTGGTCTGAAAACCCCAGGAACACATGACTACTTCACACAACTTAGTTCAGCTAGCTTTAACTCTAAACGCCAGCCCTTTAGACATCTGAACTGGTCACCTTTATCAATCAGGGACACACAGTAGTGTCAGGCCTCCAGACTTCCTTTTTCAGTCCTGTAACAAACACTTGGAAGGCACCGCTGAAAGGAGGGAAGGTTCGTGTTAGCTTCTGGTGTCTGATGTCTGCTTCCGAGGCCTGATGGAGCCCTTGGGTTAAAGGCAAAGCGCGATATCATAGCAGGGGCTCTGTGTGGCAAAGCTGCTTGTCCCATTGTGGCCAGAAAGCATAAAGAAACAGACAAGAAAAGGTCAGGGCAGGCTGTGCCTTTCAAAGGCTTGACCCCGTTGACCAGCTTCCTCCATGTAGGCTCAGCCCTCCTGAGTGTCCATTTCTCAATATTTTGTTTAAATATCGAATCCATCCGAGGCTAGAAGGGAACATTGCTTAGGTCAATCCTAGGCTCCCCCTTTTCCTCAGAGGTTCCTCCTTTTCCCTAACAGGATTCATTGCACTTCCTGTGTTCCTAATGGGAACAGCCAGATGCCCCAATAGGTCATCTTGCTCAGTCACACACCCAACTCAGTTGACTCTCCTCTACCCATGATGCCAGGTAGAGAGAGATGAGTACCCTTCCATTACCTCCTTTATGACAGACATGAATGCTAATACCGTTTTCTCCATACGACCAGCACCCGGCACACAGGAAATGCATCTTTTGGGTTGAAGTATGTTGTAGGTACACAGCCTGGGTGGTTAGGACTACCTCTCCAGCTAAGCCCCTTGAAGCAGGTCCTGTGGTAGGCCAGGCCAGTGCGTACTCACTGAATAGCCTGTGCTCTCTTCAGAAGGTGCTGGACTCCAGGTGTTACGCTGCAGATCTGTCCCAGCCTAATGTATAGGAATGGCCTCTCTTTGGGTCACAGATGCCCAGAGAAGGTGTTGTTCTCTGTGCAGCTAAGTGGATAGGGCAGGATGACAGAAATGCTTGTTGCTTAGCAATGCACAGCCCGCTGTCCTCACAAAGGGAGGGACTTCCCTACCTCAGAGAAGACTGGCAGTCAAGACCCTAGCAAGGGAGTGCCCGGGGTAGTGGTGGGGTGAGGGGAGGGCTGTGTTGCTTTTGCCTTGGGGACTTCATGGACTCTGAGCCCTACCAGATTCCTTTGGAGATGAGACCTCACTTCCTGGAAAACAGATGAGGTTTTTCAAATCTTGACTATTTTGCCATCTCCAGAGATAATGAGGCTGTCTTACTGCTTCCGGTGTCCGCAGCAGGAACCTGAGCGCTGCCTCTGTGGTGAATCTCAGTGAGAGCCAGAGGACTCATCTGATATTTGTTTCTGAGCCAGAGACCCTTCTGATCAGCCCACTGAATTGCCAGCATCTCTGACTAGTGATTAACCATTGACATATTGCAAGTACAACAAGTCTCAGCCAAGATGCTGGCTGAGCTCTACCAGGTAAACAAAACAACCCAACCCAAGCTGTACTTCTGGACCAGCAACCCAAGGATGGTGGTATGCAACCCACAGACAATTTTCTTTCTTTCCTTTCTTTTTTTTTTTTTTTTAATTATTCACTACCTTCCAGATCTAGGTGCTGGTAAATTTTGTTTTAAAAATATTAAATATAATTAAGTGTATGTTCTTTATGAGCATAAACTGGAAGCTGGGTTTGACATGTATTCTATTTGGATAGTGTATCCATTTCAGGGAGATAACAGAGAATGGCAGTATGAGGGCCTGGGTTAGCTATATTAGTGACTTGGAAATCCTAAATTTAAGTTTTTTTATTTTTCCTCCATTTGAGAGGAATAAGCTTCCAGGATCTGTGTCACTCTGTGCTTGAACGTCTACACTAAGGGAGAGAGGCCACCCAGGGTAGCAGCCATTGCCAAGAACGCTTGAACACAGAGCCTTAGACACCTTCTGAGCCCGGTTTCACATATCCTAGACTGCCTGGCTGGGAGCCGACTGTCTCCAGGTTCCCACTGGGTTTCATTATGGCTTTGTTCTCTCCTGGGCTGCGTGCCCACAGGACCTCATGGGACTGCTTAAGAGAAATGTGGTGGTCCAGTAACAGCTGTACTAAGTCTGGGCTTTGTGGTACTGAGTAGCCCCAGAGAAGCACTGGCTTTTTCCATGGCACTGGTCCAGGGTCACCTCAGCCTCTGCTAACAATCCTAGTGTGCCCACCACTGTGGCCTGAATCCACTCCTAATGTCTTCTTCCGAACATACATCACCAACTCCTGTCCAAGAGACAGAATGCACCCCACACCAGAGCCCCAAGGACCCCCTCCCTACTACCTCCCCAAAGAGAAGAGCTGCTTGTACCCCTAGACCTGTTTCATGTTAATTGTGCAAGTTTCCTTGATTAACTTACAAGATTATCATGTTTCCTGTAAGTCCATCAGCAGTTCTGAAGTCACAAAGACAATACACAGAAGTCTATTCTCTGTAACCACCATCTGTCCCAATGCAGGCTCCGTGCCTAGGGTAGGTTTTCCTGTGAACTGTCAACTGAGGCTTTGTCACCTGGTTGGGAAGACTGGGAGGAATGTCAAGTCCCAGAAAAATCTCACTGTGTTCATGTCTCATTCCAGCAAGACAGATAGCAAGTGCCTATGTGTGATCTGTCACATCTGTGATGGGAACATCCAACATGTCCTCTCTCCTGTGAATCCCAGCCTCACTATTGATAATATACATACAAGAGAGTTTACATGTCAGAAATAACATGCCCAGTGCCAGAATGTTGGTGTTCACCAACGAGTCAGACATTCTCCAGGTAATGAGGTAACAGTTCTTTGCTAGGCCACCCTTCTGGAGTTTTCTCGGCTCCCTTTCTCTACACCACTACACCCTGCAGACTCTATGTAGAGAGTGCACCCCAAACTTGAACGCTTCTTACTTTCATCCCTCAGGGTGAGTGCTGCTCTCATTAATCTTTTCCTAACCTTTCTTCTGCCGTAGTGCTGACCCAGACATCTTGTCTTTCTTGTCTCGTTAGTGACAGCAGCTGCCTACTGACTCATTTCACTGTTTGTGTAAAAGATTTCTCCACAGTGGAACTGTATTGTCTTGCCACTGCCTTGCTGGCCATAGCTAAGACAGTGATAATTAAACACCTGTCAAGTGAAGAGATGAAGCCCTCATAATTTGTTCATTCGGTACAATTCTGTGTGACATGTGAGTCTGTTTTCCATTCTCGGTATGAAGGATTACAGGCTACATTTTAGAGGAGCCACTGTCTATGAAGCTGGACCATCGAAGAGAGCCAGTGGGCAAGCATAGTGGGAATGATGGAGAGGGGAAAGGAAACCAGGGAGAGACATGAGAGGTCCCAGGTAGGAAGGCCTTCCAAAGCAGGACCAGCAGGCATCCGGTTCCCATCAGCTGAGTGTGAGTGAGGTCCACATCTTCATGGCTACTGTCAATAGTCCCAGACTTGCCTCTCCTAAGGATGCCATGCCATCTTCAGAATGCCATTCAGGGGCTCAGGATACAGGGATTTGCGTGCATGAAACACCTTAGGCCACAGACAGGTACATTTCTCTATAATACAGGCAAATTTTTTCCAGCTCCTGTGTCATATTTTAAATTTCCCCACCTCTGTCACTGATGACCCCTCAGGGCACTGGTTGGAGAGGAGGAAAAAACACTGTAAGATAGAATTGTTCTCCAGGGAGTATTGTGCTCTGTGTAGGGACACCAAGATAGGCGGAATATCTGGCATCTCTGACAAAGGCCTTAGAGAAAAAGCATGGGTGGAAAAAAAACAGCAGCTGTGCTGTTGATAGAGCTGTTCAAGATGGAGAAAAATGAAGAGACACCACTGGGGTCATGACTACAGAGTGGGCATGTGGCATGTAACACACATGCCATGTCTGACTTGACAGTGACCATAACGTGAGCAGCTGGCAGGTGCGATGTGTGAGTTGTGTTTGACTGCCACCAGAGTGAGAGTTGTGTTTCCAGCCTCCCATCTGGAAACCTTCCAATGACCTCTAACATGTACAGTCCCCAACATGGCAAGCACGCATGTGCATGAGTGTACATGTATGTGTTGTGTGTATGTGTCGCATGTTTGTGATCCATATGAGCTTTTAGAAAACATATTTGGGCAAGATGTAGGTCCATAAAACAGTTACACTTTTTATTTAGAAAAGCCCCCAGGGAAATTTTAAGAGGCACAAAACTGCCCAGTGTCTTTGTTCAAGTGACTTCTTATACCCATTTGTAAAATTTGTGGTATTTGGTGTTCACCCATTTGCAAAATTATGGTGTTTATAAAATGATTGTTCTTCCAATTATGAAGCACAACAAAAAAATTAAAGTAAGATTCTGGAAAAATTTGATATTGCATTTATATCTACCATTAAATTAGTAGATACTTCCATGTGTAGTGGTGTGTGTGTGTGTGTGTATGTGTGTGTATGTGTGTGTGTGTATGTGTGTGTATGTGTGTGTGTGTGTATGTGTGTGTGTGTATGTGTGTGTATGTGTGTGTATGTGTGTGTGTATGTGTGTGTATGTGTGTGTATGTGTGTGTATGTGTGTGTGTGTGTGTGTGTGTGTGTATGTGTGTGTGTGTGTGTGTGTGTGTGTGTGTAGGAGGTAGACTTGGATGCTACTAACCTTAGTTCAGTTTCACTGAAACTGGAGCTCATGGGCCTGGCTCTCCTGGCTAGTCAATGACTCCACAGCTCTTTCTGCCTCTGCAGTACAGGAGTTATATGTGCACATTACCTTTCCCTGATTTTTTTTTTAAAACATGAGTGTTGAGGGTTCAAACTGGGGTCCTCAAGCTTGGCCTAGAGGAGCCATTTCCTCCACCCCAGTACCTAGCTGCGTTTTCCTTTTTGCAGTGTTGTGGGTTGATCAAGTGTCCTTGTGCTTGCAAAGCATGCGCACCAGCACTGGGCTATATTGCCAGCCCTTTGCATATACTTTTGATCTCCTTGAGTAGGACACTAGACTGGGAATTTGTTAAATTGAGGAAAATACATAAAAAAAAACTATAGATGATCTTTAAAATGCCCACATATTGATGAAACACTTGTGGAGAATCGAGTCTATCTCCTGAGCGCCGCTACATGGAACGCCTCTGCTGACCCAAGCTGGGTTCTCAGCCATCACTTGACCACACTCACATTTTTGTTTTCATTTCTTCCTCTTCTGCCTGGTTTTCCTTTTCAGCAGCAAGGACCTTGGAAGCAGCCTTGGGTTCCAGGTACTCAACAGTCCCATAACCGATCATAGCCAGACTCAAGACACCCGAGAGAATGTAGAGCTTAGTGCTCACACACAGAAATGAGCTGTATCCAAAGGCAATGACAAACCCTATGGCTTCCCCAAGGCGGTAGTTGGCAAAGGCAGGTTCTTTGTTCTCTTCAAACAGGACACCAAAAAGAGCTGTGGAGGAGAGACCAGAGTGACATGTTGTGCAAGACTCAAACAGGGCTGGAGAGATGGCTCTGTGGGTTAAGTGCCCTTGGGAAAGCATGAAAGCCTGAGTTCAGACTCCCAGTATCACAGAAAATGCCAGGTGCTGGCGTGCAACCCCAGTGCTGGGATAGAAGTGAGGAATCCTAGGGCATGCTAACCAGCTGACCTAGCTGAATGAGAGAGAATCTGTCTCAAAAAATAAGGTAGAGAATGACTAAGATAACGTTGCCTTCTGATGTCCACATGGATGCATACACATATGCATACATATATCACGAGAACACATACATGCGTACCACCCATAGACACGCAGACATACACAAAGACCTCAAACATGGTCCATTAGGATCCTGAACACGGGCTTTGCCGCTGCCAGTTTCCTTGGAAATATCTGGACGTTTTTCTTGCTAAAAGATAATAAAAGCACAGGATTATGCTGACAAGTCAGGTGATGTCTGGCAGTAGACACCACAGGAGGAGATACATGGGAGTCCCAGAGCACGAGATGCTGGAGGGAGCTGGCCAGTCCTCTAACGATGAAGGAACGAGAGCAAAGAGTCGAGTGTGTGTTGTGGAGTTTGTGACCCTGGGGAAGGACCATAGACTCAATCCAATTATAACCAAAGATTTACTGATTAGCTGCTAGCAGAATGAATAATCACTGAGTCAAATTTGAGATTTCCATGAGAAGGGGGTTGAGGGAAGGATTCTTAAAGGGGAAAACCAGGAGAAGACCTTCAGTATCTACTCAAGCAAGCAAAATCTGGCACGTTTTGCCGAGTGGTTAAGGCATCACTGTGCAAGGTGGGGTGCGGCTCCTCCCCAGCCCCCAGGACTAAGCAGAAGTCAGTTATGTTCATGGGACCTACATTTGTCCTCTCAGGGTACACCACCACCATTTGAGTAGTAGTATTCCAGTAGGTGATGCCCACCCCAAGTGCTTAGAGGTGAAGTCAAGGCCACTGCAAAGTTCCCAAACTTCTACTACTAGTTCTGGGACTTCTGTTTTTTTAATGTTCTCAGCAGTTTTGATTTTTTAATTTTATATTGACCCTTAGCACATGTGCCTGTGTGTATACATGTGTGTATGTGTACATGTGTGTGCGTGTGTGTGTGTGTGTGTGCGCGTATGCGTGTAGATGTGTGTATATATGTGAGCATAGGTGTATGAGTATGTGCATGTGTGTATGAGTGTGTATGTGTGAGCGTGTGTGTGTGTGTGTGTGTGTGTGTGTGTGTGTGTACGTGTGTGTGCCTTCATTCCTGAAAATTTCTGAGTGGAAGAGTCTGGCAGTCCGGCAGAGGGAATTTCACCCCAGGGTGAGAGAATCTGTGCTTATCTTGGTCTCCAGCCTGTGGTATTTTTGTTGGTCGCAGCAAACTTAAAACCCACACAGCCTGAAAACTGCTTCCTTTGCTTCCTGTGCTGGGGCGGGGCATTTTTGATAGGTGTGCATGAGAGCTAGGACCTTATTGCATGGCATGGATGAGTGGCAGGTGCGTCAGGGAAGGACTCAATGAGATAATGACAGACCAGGTGATCTTCCATGGTCTGTCCAGGCCCCAGACTACTGATCCAGCTCCATCCAGCTCCTACTCACACAACGCTTTTTCTCCCCAAGACCACCCTGAGGCCCCACATTGCCTCTAGAAACCCTGGTTGACTTCTCAGCATGACCCAAGATGAAGGGCTCTAAGATGGAGGACCTGGAGTAAAGAATACCAAGAGGGAAGGTCCTGGGATAGATGACACAGGATGGGGTGCCAAGAGTGGAACATTCTGGGTAGAAAGGTCCAACATGGAGGACCCTGGGCTGGAGGGTGCCAGACTGGGAGAGTAAGAACTCCAGAACTGATAACTATAGAGAGTCAGGGTGATCTATCTGGCAACTGGACCAGCAGAAATGGCCCTGTGCCTTCCTCTCTGCCAACACAGACAGTTCCATCGGAAGAGACCTTGTCACCAAATAGCCAAAGAAGCTAAGGATTTGGATGCATAGACAGAACTGCCATCTTCCCTTCAGGAATGCCTGTTAATCAAACTGGCCCTGAGGGAGAGTTGCCCAAGTGAGCTAAAACTACACAGACAAAGGAGGGGAAGGGATGTCCATTTGTCACATTACTAACAACCAGACAGACAAGAGAAGTCACATGGGAAAACAGGTGTCCACATCAGCAATGTCTAGATGGATGAGTGAGGGGGCATGGCAAGCAGGTGACCATCCCTGTCAAGTGCAAGGTGGCATCCAACACAGGCTCCTACAGCAGGAAATGGAGGCTTGTGGTAAACTGGGGGAATCCCACAATATCTGCCCTTTGTGAGCCACAGTGAATCCATTTCCTGCCAGCAGCCAGATCTCCCTGGTTATGAAAGATGCTCAGTACTGGCGGATTGGACACGGGCTCTGTGCAGACTTGATACTGCCTCTGCAATCTGTCTGTAAACTTAAGACTATTGTGAACTAACCTGTTTGCTTGCAAAGAGATTTGTTTTGCTCTCAGTCTCAGCCTGACCTGTCTGCCTCATCTATTCAGGGCACTCAGGTTTGAAATGACTTAGACACTGATTCTAGTCCTTAGATGAGGTGATGTGAGGAGCGAATGAACAGGCATCTCATCTGTTGGAAAAGTGGGTTAAATAAATGGAGCACCCAGAAGGAGTCAGACTTCATGCCCTTATGAACTTGAAAACAGCCCCTTCAAGCAGCTAACAGGGCAAAGTGTATTTTTAGATGAGACATGCTATGTCTTAAATGCACTGCTGTGGCATGTGAGGGTTGTTATAGCAACTACATCCATCCTCCCATCCTCCCTCAGCTGTCAGACTGAATGAGCAGACAGGCAGATATTCGATGCTGTGAGGCTGAAGTAATCCCTAGAGCCCTTAGGCTACCCAGCCCCAGAGAGAGGAGCAAGTGTCGAAGTCCTGTGACAGACTGTTAAACTGAGGGAGGATAAAAATGGTGACCCATATTTGCCACATCTGTCCCTTATGTGCTTCTGTGCATGTGTGTGCAGTCAGAGGCCAGGAAGGACATTGAACATCCTTCTCTAGCAGTCTGTTCTCCAGCTTCCACTCCTCTCCTCCAGGGCTGAGGTTACAGGATCTGTCCTGGGGATCTAGACTCAGGTCACATTCTGCTCATGCAGCAAGTGGACTTACCCACTATCCCATCTCCCCAGCCTCACACAGCACTGATCTTGACATGTGGCCAAAGCTACATGCAACTTTCCATGTTGTAAAGGAGCAGACATCCATTTGGATGCCTTTGTGTGGATGTGCTGTGCTGTGGGGACCTGGGTGGAGCCAGCTGCAGGGACTCTGCTCTCCACACTCCCCTCTGGGATGGCTGCAGGCACTGGCTTTCAAAGAAGCTGCTTCCCGAGAAACTGGTTTATCTTTTAACAAAAATTACACTCTTACCTGTACAAAAAAGATTGAAATTATCTCAATTTAAATTATCATCCCTTAATCAACAGTCATTGTTCAAGTTACTCACTGTATTTGGGTGTTCATCACACACACACACACACACACACACACACACACACACACATGCATATAGTTTTTAGTAATTTGCAGAGTTTAACAAAGATGCTCTTTGTGAGTTATTTCATGTCCATATAAAGAAAGGGAGCGTTAAGGCAATTATCCATATGTTGCAAGAGAAAGAAAACTGTTTTTGCTGCAATAATGTTAATCCTCTGTGGTGCTGGGGTGGGAGATAAAGCAGACTGTCCCAGTGCCTTCCTTGCTTCCATAAATACTGCTTCTGCAAATGCAGTGAGCTCATGTGACCAGCATGCAGAAAATAGGACTCCATGTGTGTTTCAGTGAACTCTGTTAGACCCGTGCAGGGTTCGATGCAAGTTTCTCTCTGGTGCTGACGGTATAAGGTGTCTAAAATTCCTATATGATCTGCCACGTCACTAGCTTATAGTTCTGGACTTCCAAGAAAAGCTAAAGTGAGTTTCTGATTACCCAACCTTAACACACACACACACACATACACACACACACACACACACACACTGAATCCATGCATTCCTATGAACAGGAGCCTGGCCCAGCCCATGAAACGTCTAGCTGTTTGTTCCTCGTTACTGACTGGATGCAGGGTACCATCCACACACAGCCTGTCATTAGGTTCAGTCTCCACTAAAGCCAACAGTGCTATGGACCCAGCTGGGCCTCTATATCCAGCCATTTTAGGTTTCCCTAGGGTATTTTTTTTTCCAGAGCATGGTCCTCAAGACCTATCTCTCTCTCACTCCCTGGGCTCCAGACCTGCCTTCTACTGGGGGCTTCTACTAGTCATACAAAAAGAGCTTGGATTGAACCCTGGTAGCGGTCTCCTGGCCTTGCTGCTACCCTCAAGGACAGCTGCCTGAGGGAGATGGAGGCCTTGTTAGCTTGTGCTGGGCACTTACCATTGTTTTGTGTCTGCCAGACAGCATCAGACATTCCCCAGAGGCCAGAGAGGATGAAGAAGACAGGCAGTTGGGTGGGCTTTGGGTGCCACAGCAGGAAGACCACAATGCAAGAGAAGTGAATGGCTGCCCCTGGTCAGAGGAAACAAGACAGAACATAGAGTGACTGTTCCTTCTGCTTGAGATGGACCTCGGGGAACCTGTGCTGGGACCCACCACCCGCATGAGTGTGCGTTCAGCCTCTCGAATGCTTTCATGCACTGCTCAGAAGCAGGGTGACAAAAGCTCTGGCGTGTGAGTGTATGACTGACTCTTAGGGAGGCTTCTAGGCTGTGAGGACCCCATCCCTTCTGTGTGGCTGGGCGACCCACAGTCTGTATCCCCTACAGTGTGAGCTAGGCTTCTAACTAGTTTGGAAACAATGAGAGAAGACCAGGAGAGATCGGAGCAGTGATATATCTGGACTTGTTCCTTTTATGGCAGATCCTTGTGAGAGGGAAGTGTGTACCTCCTTATGTTGGAGGAAGGCAGGAGGTGTTGGCACAGGGGGAGCAGCAGGGGGGCAGGAAAGCAAGCCCAGAGAGCTTCCCGTTTTGAGGCTCCTCTACAGCCCTCCCTGGCCCATGTCTGTGTATGCTTTCTTACGTAGTAGCACCTAGCACCATGTGCTCGTATGCCGCCTGTGTCTACTTACCCAGCGCATAGAGTGCGGCCCTGCCCGTGTGCTTGGAGATCTTCCCGTACAGCAGGGAGCACAGTGCAGTCATGGCTGAGAAGCAGATCATCACATAGCCCACAAAGTGGATGCCCAGGGCACAGGTCACATAAGACTAGGGGGAAGCATAGATATCCATTAATTGTGCTTACAGGTTCCAGTCTGACGCTGCCACATGACAGCTGACATGCAGATGTGGCCCAGGACCTGTATTTACACTGGCATGTAGGAGAGGGTCTGGTTGGACCAGAATGGTCAGGCATCTGGGAAAACCCCTTCCTATACATTCTTTGCCACAGATGTGGTACACACACTATTTTGCACAGTTCACAAGAACATTGACAGGTCTCATCACTTCCTATCAGGCCTAAGGATCCATGAAGGAGATGGAACATCCCTAGATGGCGGGAGGCCACTGGGCAGCCTCAACATTTGGCCTCTATTACTGGATGAATTGAGGACACAGCTCTTCGGTTGCTAACCTTTAATAAAGATAGAAGACTGATCCCCTTCCCCAGCTGAAAGAGCAGCATTGCTTGATAAACTCAGGACACCTAAATATTGCATGGGGCATCTATATCTGGAGATAGTTGCAGATTATGAAAATCCAGGTTAGGTTGGGTGGGTACAGACTGTCCTGCTCTTCTGAAGACTTATGGGTGGGGACAAGGTAGGAATATTCCTAGAGTGACGAGGAGGCAAGGCTTAGGGGTAGGGCCGAGGATGCAGCAATGATCCCAGCCTTGCCCTGCCTCCTGCATAAAGAAGTCTCCACCAGGGACTACCTGGAACAGGTGGCCCTCTCCCTTCTGAAGCACCAGGGGTCCTCAGAACAGCAGAACCCCGGGGACAGGCCCCTATAGAAGACAGTAGTTGTGATTGTGTCTGCCACTAGGAATGGCCCACTATATATGTCCACACTGCCTGTACTGCCCTAGGTGAGGGGACTTGTGTAAGCACAGAAAAACCAGGTGGGGGCACGAGCAAGAGAGCAGCAGGCCCCACAGGTTTCTTGACTGGAATACATGGTATGAAAGCTGGCATGGGGGAGGAATTCCAACACTACTCATAGATTTAACTCCTTCCCCTATGTTTAACAGCCGTGAGAATACAGAGGGAACCCCAGGTTAGCAGAACAGACATGGGTGTCACACACAGCTACTAACAGCTACCTCCTGCCAGCCTTGTTTTTTTCTAGAGAAGACAGCTGGCTAGCAGAAAGTCTTCCCTTCAAATAAGAAGTCATTAGATTAGATTCAGCTACTGTAGAACTGGGAAAACCATGAATTTGAATCCACCCAAGGATCCTGGGCCATTGGTTCTGGGACACCCTCAGGTCGCTTCAGGTATGACAGCATGAGCCCTGGGCTTCTCTACCTTTGTGTACTCTCCAGAGAGGAACCCTTGTTGGAACCCACTGTACAGTGGCAGGAACATCAGGAGGCACAAACGCTTGTCCCTAAACAGCATGAAGGTTGACAGTAACGTGGACCAGAGAGGTGGTGGTCTGGACTGCCTCTCTCCTTCGTTCTCAACTTTGTCTTCCACGGACTCGAGAAACACAGCTACCAGCAGGATAGCAAGGACACCGCAACCTAGAAGGACATGCGGACGGGTGTCAGTGGTACCTGGATCACATGTGTTCCACCCTTCCCCATCTCCATGGGACAGCTAGCCATAGGGTAGCTAGTGACAAGCTGCCCTTGATCTCATAGGTGCCAGGTCTATAGCTGACTTGGGGCTTGCTTTCACTTGAAGCCCACCACAGCAGGCCAGCATTGCCATCACCCACGGAGGATGAGCATGCTTTTAAAGAAAAGAAAGACAAAAGTCCCCCAAGACAGATGATGAGAACTTTGTGTCGGTCAAAGAGGGATATGGAAATCTACTCATGCATTGAACACCCTGAAGGTCCCGGCAGATGTGCACTGTTGGCCGACAGGCAGACCTCAGAGAGGGATGTGCTTTGTGGGACAGTTCACAGAGGGCACCAGGGTTCCTGGGACCTTTCGTTGCATTTGGACTTTGAACCATGTAAATAGGCTATCTGTGAGGGGTGGGGTGGGGGGAAGAAACAAAACAAGAATCTAAAAGTATTCATTTCACCCTGGACATTCTGTTCATCAATAACCAAAATGTACAGACTCAATAAATCTTTCTTTACTCTCTGCCCACCTTACTTCTTCAGCCAGCTCCATCCTCCCCTGCACAGGAAACAGATATTCATGTAGGTGTTTTGACTCTAGTGATGAGAGGTACTTTTGTAACATCTTTTGAACACTGATATTCTCATTTCTGACAGGGCAGTTCCCCAGGGATGGAGGTCTCCAAACTCCGGGTATGTGATTCACTCTGAGGGTGTGGGTCAGGCTCACCCTGGCTGTGTCCTTTTCCCCTTTCGCTCACGGTACCAACAACTTACTCCTGGTGCTCTTAAAAATGACATGATTGTCTCTTGTCTGTCTCACCAATTCCTTTTCCCATCTCAGTCACAGGCTCTTCTGTGGACACTGACGTAGGTTGACTATGTCACTGCGCTCCAACCTCACTGAACTGTGGGATTTATGAAGCCACATCTCCTGCCTAATGTTTGCAGAGATGGTCTACCCAGTCTAAGTGCCCGTCACAGAAACCCCCTCCTTAGGACACTTAAACCCAGAAAAGTCCGGATCCCTTCAAAGCTTTCTATAACTCAGCCCAGTAGGTTCCATAGACATCTGGCTGGGGTGGATATGAGAAAGCACAAACCAGGACCCCTTGCTGTCCTCATTGCCACAGCATTGTAAGCAGGATAGCTACTAAGCCCATGTATAGATTGCAAAGAAGCTAGAAACTCAGAGGCCACTTGTGGTACCCACCTCCCACCTCCTTCTCTGTCTTCCACCTCATCCTCATCCTAGAACAATGCACCCCCATAATTGCATGGGGCTTTGTTGGACGGCACTGCCACTGACTTTGCTGTGAGGTCAGCACCTGAGATTGGTCCTGTCCTGTAACTGGCAGGGCTTTTGCTTTATTTGTTAAAGCACAAACACAGCCTCCCACTATCGCAAATTATACCATGCATTCTGCATGTTTGGGGAAATCACAAGGGCTGACACACCCACAGTGCAATGAGAAACCATTGTCCTGGGTGACTGCCTTCGTGATCACGGCGTCTCTCGTGCCAGGGAAGGGTGGCCGGGGTTTCTATGGAGAATGTTGGTTTATGGGCTGGAAAAGGACCTTTTCCACACTAAGAGGTTGGACACTTGTACATACTGGTGTAGATGCCCAGCAGGGTGTAGATCAGTTGCTGGGAGGGGTGATGGGTGTTGTTGGTGGCCGCTGGACCCATCAGGCAGTCTTTGGCTCCACAGGACGTGAGCTGCTCCTCTGGGATGGCCTCTATGAAGTTGGAATCAAGAAGATGAGGTAAGGATTCTAAAGGCCTAAGGCCAAAATCGGCGGTGAAAGTGTCATTACCCATGGCAGGTGATTTCATGATTTTTCTTTTTTTTTTTTCAAAAAATGAATGCTAGTTCCTCTATGTGTTAAAAAACAATGTGTGTGGGGCTGGAGAGCTGGCATGGTAGTTACGAGGACTGGTTCCCTGCACCCACAGTAGCACACAACTGTCTAACTGCAGCTCCAGAGAAGCTCATGCCTGCTCTGGACTCTGAAGGCACTGCATGCACATGGTGCACAGACATACATGCAGGAAAACCACCTGTACCCATAAAATAAATCATTCATATATGTGTGCATACATATAGACATATGTACGCATGCATATAGATGAAGAGAGTTGTTTGAGTGATAAATACATTCCTAACCCCCCCTCTATCTCTCTCCTTCCTCTCTCTCTCACACACACAAGTTGGAACTACTATGATAGTGTTGTCAGCTTATCAATATCTAGAATCATGTAGGAGACAAGCCTGTGGGCACATCTCTGAAGTGTGAGGGACTATTGTCTAGATTAGGGTAGTCTCTGGGCATGCCAGTGGGGGTATTACTTCACTACTGATGGACATGGAGACCTGGCTGTATCTAAGCGAAGTCCATGGCCTTTCTTTCACCTGGTGTGATACAGAGACTAGGTTTGTCTTCAGTTTGGCTGAGTGACAGTGTTCACGCACAGGACCCCACGTGTGCCTTGTGTCTTCCCTGCCTGGGACACACAGTCATCATGAGGGGAGGAAGTGGGTGGGTGTCTTCTGAGCTTCGTATCATCAGAGCCAGGGTAGAGGAAGGAAATCATCCCGATCCAGAGCCTGTCACTTCCAGAAAGTTCTGCTGTAAGAATGAAAGGCTGACATCCTCCAGCCGGAATGCCGATATGAAGGAGATGCTGGCTCCGCGACCAGCCATGAACATTCCCTGTGGCTCAGTTTTGCAGGAAAATGAGCCAGGTAAATTCTTTTTAGCAACCCTACGGACCCATTCTACCTATGTAGAAGTCTGGGAGTGCTCGTTTCCCCACGACACCTGAAGGGACTCTATCCAGGTCTCAGACATGTCTCTGGTAGGCCTTACCCTTCTCCCTCTACCTTGCTAAAAAAAAAACCATTAGACTACATTCCTAAAGCTAGCCCCCCCCCCAGGTTTATTTCCTTATTTGGCCACTTCCTCCTCCTGAGGCTGACTGCCAAGGTCCAGTTATCAAAGTATTGAAGTCCAGCAACCAAAAGCCTCCTCTGGCTCACCTAGTTAACATGCCCAATTAAAATTAAACACCTCATCCTAACATGGGGTTTCCCATTCTACCTTTCTAAACCGCCATTGCCTATGGGCCACATGTCTCCTCTCTATCTAGAGTTGGGCCTTTGCCGCATCCCTCACTCTGGGACAAACACCCCTTCCCCTCTCCCTTGCCTTTTTCCTTACCTCTCTCTTGCTCTCTGCTCTTTCTCCCTCTTCCTCTACCTCCTGTCTTTGTCCCTTATCCCTGCCTTCTGTCCCTCTGGGGCAAATCTCCTTTGTGCTGTGAGCATGGTTTGGGGGTGTCTCAGGTGACTCTGAGGTTGCCTATAACACCCTTTCCCAAAGGGTTTCCCAACCTCCACAGGGTACCTGTGGAAAAGGCAACTACTCAGCCTCCCGGTTGTCCCCAGAGGCGCAGGACCACCTGCCTTCACAGGAAGGACAGGCATTTAGATGGAATTGGGGACCGTATGTAGCTCCCATGGAGACCTGGCTATGCCTAAAGTTATTTAGCCCCCACTCTTTACCTTGCCTGGACATCTTGCCAAACACCAGCGAGGAAATCAGGTTGCCCCACACTCCAGAAGATTGGAATACAAGAAAAAAGATGCCGAAGTACTGGTTCACCACATCCTTGCCAAGCTTGCCCACTTTTTCCGCTTGCAGATTCCCCATGGTGGTGAGGTAGGTACCCTGAGCTGACCACAGAGGGGCTGCACCCAGGCCCAGCAAGATGGAGGTAGGGATCAGGGTGTACCTGCAGAAAGACCCAGCAAATATGGATAAAGAGATCAGTGTGTGCCTACATAGGCCACTGACCCCCTCTGCCCTGCTCTCAAAATCTGAGGGAACAAGGAATGGGTCATTGGTTGCTTGCTGGCTGAATCTTCCTGAGAATCATCTCCATCAGATGCTCTATTACCATTAGAGCCATGAAGACACCTGTGTGTGTGAAGGCAGGGGCCCAGGAGAAATCCCAAGTCAAGGAAAGGGTTACCACTAGGGTCAGGAGCAAGAGAGGGAGGCAGCTGGGACCCAGGGAAGGCCTACACACACTGGGAATGGCCAGCTAGAGGGGCTGTACCAGTTGGCATGGAAGTTGCCCAGGGAGAAGACCACATAGCAGCACATGGAGCCCACGATGGTCCACTTGCAGCCACACCTCTTGATGAGGACAGGAGGGAGGAACATGGAGGACAGCAGCACAGAGGCATAGAGTGTGCTGAGCGTCGCCACCCCCAGGCCTTGCTCACTGTAGAGGCTGCTCTGTGGATGAAAGACAAGCCATCAGAGGAGGGGACAGTTGAGGGAACTGGGTGGGGTGAGGAGACAAGATACGGCTGAGTGCTGGCCCCAGGCTCAGGGCCACCTCAAACCTTGAGCCACCAGATACCAGCCTTCCCACACAAGGACACTGCAGTAAAGATAAATAAAGCCAGCTTCAGCTTCTGACTTCCAGGGAGGAGGCAGCTAGGCATTAGAAATGGTCACTGGGAGGCCTTCAGGGCTTCCAGCTTCAAAGCTAAGGTGAGAGGAATCCATGGAAGGTGGGAGGAGTTGGTGGGGAGGTGGGAGGAGTCGGTGGGGAGGTGGGAGGAGTCCGTGGGGAGGTGGGAGGAGTCCGTGGGAAGGTGGGAGGAGTCCGTGGGAAGGTGGGAGGAGTCCGTGGGAAGGTGGGAGGAGTCCGTGGGAAGGTTGGAGGAGTCCATGGGAAGGTGGGAGGGAAGCCTGGGGAAGACATGCTCAAAGCAGAGACAGAGCATTCACCAGCCAGAGTCCTGCACTACACAGTGAGGGAGGGAGGAGAGGAGGGAGAGGGGGAAGAGCAGGAGAGCTACCTTCTCCCCACCCCCATCCTGGCTCCCTGCATTATCCTACCTGTCCTCTTCCATGTCCTGTGCACATATGGGTCAGTCACACCCAACATACACTCCAGCCAGTCCCTAAGATCCTTACAACCTGATAGATGGAATTGGAATCGATCATATTCCTCCTAAAGGTGGGTTACCTGGAGACTTCAAGTATGAGTAGCTAGAAACATGGTTGAGGCTGGCCCTTTTAAAAGCAGTTTTGCCCTGGGTGCTTCACTTGCACCTATGAGCTTGCCTGCTTTGCATTTGAAAACCTGACAGTACCTGTCAATCTTGGGATTTCTCTGCCACCCATATTAACACAGTAAACTAGGGGAGGGACATTTGTGACTTATGGTTGCTTCTGACTGCAGACCACTGAAAATGAGGGCAGGCATCAAAATCTAAAGTGGGGCCAGAATTTTAGAAGCTACTGACTTTTTCCACATGAGTACCTCTACTCAAGTGCCTGGACCAGCGTATGCTAGACAAGTTCATCCATGCAATATACATATAAAAATAAGTACATGCATGTTGCACTGTTAGACCTAATTACATAAACATTACAATATCCTTTCTATTAGGCCAAGGGAGGGCTGGGATGTGCTTTCCACTAGAGGGCCATGCAGGGCTGCGGTGACTCAAGAGTCCACCACCTTCAGCTGGTGAGTGCACAGGAGCTGTCGGAAACCACAGAGCAGGCAACAGCATTGAGCTGGTAGCACATGAAACCCTGTCTTGAGAGAAAAGGAAGGAGGAAGGGGAGGGGGTGAGAAAACAGAAAGAGACAGAGACAGAGAGGGAGGGAGTAAGGGAGGGAGGGAGGAGGGAAGGAGGGAGAAGCAGAAGACAAAAGAAAGAAAGAAAGAAAGAAAGAAAGAAAGAAAGAAAGAAAGAAAGAGAAAGAAAGAAAGAAAGAAAGAAAGAAAGAAAGAAAGAGAGAATGAGAGAGAGAGGAAGGAAGGAAGGAAGGAAGGAAGGAAGGAAGGAAGGGAGAAAAGAAAGAGGGAGGGAGGAAGAGAGACAGAGAGATAGACAGATGAAAGGAAAGGGAGGGAGGCAGGGAAGGAGAGAAGGAGGAAGAGATTGGTCCTGCTTTTACTGTAGTTACCACAGGAAAAGCTGTCAGATCATCCCCAGGCCCACATGACCTAGAAGCGCATGACCCATGCACCTCTTGGAGATAGCTACTTGGTTTTCATGCACACTCAGACTTGAGCAAGGAGGATTCCACAAACATTCAAAGTGCAGATGATTTTGTCGCAAGTTCATGATTCGCTTAACGCTTTAGTAAGGTCAAATGAGGATCAGCAAAGTCACATTTTCTGCCCAACCACAAAGCCACTCAAAGACAGTGTCCGGTCAGTCTTCAGCCAACCTTCTTCTTGCCCCAGGGTCACACACTCCCGGGCTGTGGAGCTCTCGTGTCACTCTGGAGGAATGTGAGCAAGCCTTAATCTTGTTTGGCTTCATTTGAAAATAAAAAACTGTTCCAGGGTGTTGTGTGCCTCTCTCTCTCTCTCTCTCTCTCTCTCTCTCTCTCTCTCTCTCTCTCTCTCTCTGTGTGTGTGTGTGTGTGTGTGTGTGGTGTGGTGGTGTGAACTGGATAACATGAGGGGTGTATCTCTTACCTGCAGATTCTGCAGGCCCCCGTAGGCAGTGAAGAGCAGGAGGAATCCACAAGAAACCACCAGAACATTCTTCAGGCTCCTCTCCATTATGCCGACAGGTTGTTAGTACCAGTGGATGTCAGAGAGTGAGTGCTCTTCCAGCTCCCTAAGAGAAACCAATTGGAACATGGGAAATAGTGCTGGTACCAAACATCATCCCTGAGTTAGGAGTAGGCTGGACATTAGGTATTAGTGCTCTATCTATAGTGGCATTAGATAGTTAGGGCTTATGCATGCCTGAGTCTACCTTATGCTTGCTCTCTGGGAAGGGTTACGGCTCTTATCAGCTCTTCTGCATTTTTCTCCCTGTTACTTTCAGAGAGGAATGACCCATTCTTGTACATTTGATTTGACAAGTACCTCATATGTCCAGAGAAGTTGCCAGCGGTGTAGACCACAGAATGTTCTTCTGTCCTGAAGAACAAAGCAGAAACCACTAACTTTTAGAATGCCCATCCAGCTCCTGAAAAACATTTAATGTGATACTCTCCAGGGTCAAAGACTTAGAAGTGCAAAGACAGGTGATTTCACAATGTTGCGATGATATTTCAAGCGACAGGGTATGGTAATTCATCACATGCAGAGAGCAATTTTATAGGTACCATTTCATGTGTAGTAATTTGCATTTGAAATGTTAGACCCATTATAAGACAGCAAAGGCCAGGATTTCAGCCCAGAGCTGTGCCCGTTGACTCAGCAGCTGCCAATCATGGGTGGCCACTGAGTTCTTAAGGTATAGCTGACACTCGCTGTGGAACTGAATTTGGATTTCATCTAGTTAATTAGCATTAAAAATTCAAGTGGGCAAGTGTTGGACAGGCCAGATCCAGTGTCAAAGAGCATTCTACACACAGTGTACAAGTAAAATAAGAAACACTCATGCTGGACATGGTGGTAGATGCCTATAATTCTAGCACTCTGAAGGCAGAGGCAGGCAAATCTCTATGAGTTTGAGGCCAGCCTGGTTCACATAGAATTGCAGGCCAACCAAGGCTACATAATGAGACCTTGTCTCCAAAAGCCATCTTCTATCCAGTTGTTAGTAAAACTAATTGTTCTTAGACTGTTCCCAAGGTGCTGTGTCTTTGGCCATTTCTGCTAAGTGTGGACCAAGCAAGTGAATCCTCACAGCCTTGGTAACTTGAATAACCTCCCATAATGGAGAAAAGGCTCTTGTAGCTTAATTGGTTTCTATGAAAAGACAAGCCTTGTAGAAGTCATTGGTTTAAATATTGACTAAGCAAGGGTTATTACACTGATACACACATGAGAACAACACTATGCACTAGCAGGATATGGAGGCAGGAAGAGATGGTCCAGTCAGTGAAGCACTTACCTCACAAGCTTGGGGGCCTGAGTTTCACCCCAGTCCATGTTAAAATACTGGGCATGGTGAGAAGTTATAATGCCAGGGATCAGGAGGTGGAAAGAGGAGAGAGAGTCCCTGGGACTTGCTGGCCAGCTGGTCTAGCCTAATTGGTGAACTCCAAACCAATGAGAAAGCCTGTCTCAAAAGGGTTAGACAATATGCCTGAGGTTGTCCTCTGGCTTCTATGGGAGGCTGTGAAAGACCAAGAGGCTAACAGCATAGAGAACGGTGGAACCACCCAACAAGTGCCAGTAAGATGGGGTGAGTGAGAGGAACATTTAAAGGGGAATAATACTTGGCATCATGTAGACTTTCACACACTAACCCTGCTATCTGCTAATGAAGTTTTAGCTTCATTTAGTGATTTTTTTTTTTTTTTTGGTGATGCTTTAGGCAATATTCTCATCTGTGTCGAGGGGGAATTTTGAAATGGGAAATACTGTTCAAAGTCTACAAGAGATGGGTGTTAGGTACAGTCTTCTTGAGGCCAGAATCAAGGGTGCCCTTGTTGTCCCAGATCCTGATTGCTCCCCTCACTGGCTGACACATCCCTGCAGACCTATACTTGGATGGGAGGAGAGGGGACCAAGCTGTGTATTGGAAACAGCAGTGAGACCCTGACCCAGGGCTAAGCTCCCTAGGCTGAAGCTCTTAGACACAAACAACACAAAAGTACTGGTCATCATGCCAAGCTCTCAGTTAGCATCTGCCTTGGGGTTTCCATTGCTGTAATAAAACACCAGGACCAAAATCAACTTTGGGAGCATGGTGTTTTGAATACGAATGACCCCATAGACTCATATATTTTAATGCTTAGTCACCAGAGAGTAGCACTACTTGATAAGGATTAGGAGATGTGGCCTTGTTGGAGGAAGTGTGTCACTGCGGATGGGCTTTGAATTTTCAGAAGCCCAAGCCAGGTATAATCTCTCCTCTCTCTCTGTCTCTCTCTCTCTCTCTGTCTGTGTATCTGTCTGTCTGTCTGTCTCTCGCCCCCCTCCCTGCTGCCTGTGTGTGGATCCAGATGTAGAATTCTCACCTACTTCTCCAGCACATGTCTGTCTGCATGCCTCCATGCTCCCCACCTTGAGAGCAATGAACTGTGCGCAAGCCCCAATTAAATGCTTTCTTTTTTTAAATAAGAGCTGTCATGGTTGTGGTGTCTCTTCACGGCCATGGAACACTAAGGATGGTTTAGTTACCCTTACAACTCTCAGCTCATACTCTATCACTGAGGGAAGTCAGTGCAGGAACCTGGAGGTAGGAGCTGAAGCAGAGCCATAGAGGAACACTTGCCAGATTGTCCCTTCTCACTTGCTGAGTTTGCTTTCTTTTACATCTTAGGACCAACTTCCCAGTGGCAGCAACACTACAGTGGGCTGAGCACTCCCACACTGGTCATCCGTCAAGATGATACCCCACAGACCTGCCTCCGGGCCAATCTTATGACAGTTGATAAACCAAGAAAACCACAACAGCCGGATGAGTACCCACATGGGGCATGAGAGAAGCCATGATCTTACAGATGAGCTCAGACAGGAGACCACTTAACAGAGAGCAAATGAAGGACCAAGTGCTTCACAAGGACCTCAGGGAGAAAATGCCCTTTAACCTTAGGACTCTGGCTCGTATAACTAGCCAGCCATTGGGGGACCACTGTTTTTGCCTCTGCCCAAAGCAGTGACTTTGAGATTCGCAGGTCCCTTAAATCAGTAAACTCCCTGCTGAGATGCCTAAGCAATAGCTTGCTTGCTCTTTTAGGGCAAGTGCCCATGTGAGCATGCTACTGTTAGTTTTCTTGGCATTTAAATATGAAATCTAAAAGCAGCACCAAATGAATGATCATTGGTTCTATTTATTTTCTGCAGGAAAATGAAACACGCGTACTCAGAGAATGGGGGTTACCACTCACTTTAGGAATTCTGGAACTCTTACGCTCTAGGAATAGGCATACTCCGTGCCTCCGCCTCTATCCCCTTAGCAATTTGTATCCATGCATCTGCAGCTCAGAAAGGTGTTTCCTCTTAGTATTGTGTGCCTGCCACCTCAGAGCTGACTGCCAACCCCACGATGTATAGCAGCAAAAGTCTGGCTAAGCAAATGGCTTCCTGAGAGAGATTGCCTGGACATGGTATTATTCCTCCGTAAGGCACAGCCAGAGCCATTCCAGTAAAAGTGAGGTCCTTCAGCTATTTTCTGTGACTTTGCAGAGAGCCCATCTTACAACAGACAGTAGAAACTGCCCTCACCCTCCCACTACTGATGAATCCCATGGGGCCCCAGGTCAGCAGAGATTGTGATCACCTGGGAATCTAGGTCTTGCTGTCTTTCAGAGGTTCTAGAACACCTTTCTACTGTTGATATTTGAGTGGCCTGATGAACCAGTCACTCTTGAGTGTTCAGCCTGCAGAGACAATGACCACAGCATCCAGTCTGGCTAAGGTACTGCCACCTTGTACAGAAGGAGGCCAGATCAAGGTCTGGGGCTCAGCCCTACCTGACTCTTCCTGCTGCTGCAGCAATGCCCGGCAAACCAGAGCTCAGGGAGTTGCTCGTACCCCACCCCCACACTCTAAAGCATGATGTCAGGTCCTGTTTTAGGATACACCTGTGCATACATGCCTACACACATAAATGTCTCCAGTGCTAGAGACACAGCTCTTCCTCTGCATCTAGCCACAGACACTTCCTGGGGCCATCGCCAGGAATGGAGGTTATTGCAAAGCTGTAGCTGACCACTGACAGAGTGGCCAGCAGCCTGTGCCCATGGGCCAAGTTCCAGGGGAGGAAACAGATACAAACAAAACAACCAAGCAAATTCAGAAGTCACTCAAGCAAATTCACATGACTGTAGGCAGAGCAGGCACCAAAACCCAATTAGGACAGAAAACACACATACAAATCCATTCCCACCAGGGCAGCAGAGTAAACCCACCACCCATTGCAGCTCTGGTTCACAAATGCCCCAGGGGAAGATTATCAGCCACCTGGAAGGTAAAGCCTGGTTCTGTGGCTTCCACAGCTTGTCAGTTCAGTGAAGCAGGCCTCACCATGGTCTAACAACAAGCAATTAGAGGCCAAGATCTGGACAGCTGAGGAACACCTTTCATATGTGTCTACAGCACTCAGACAAGGTACACACAAGTGGTCATTGAGCTGGTGTGTCCTTGTGTGTTCTTGTAATTGATTGCTCTATCCCCACAAGCAAAGCTAAGTATTAAGTTACTCTAGAAGAACTCAAAGGACGAGTTTGAACCTTGCTCCCACAACACATACACACCCATAAAACTGCTACTCCGTCCCTGTGCTAGATAAATGTCATCCCATGTCTACTTACCTAGCTTTGTGACCTTCTTGTTTCCCGTCACTACCTGGCACAGAACTTCTTTAATCTTGGAATGACAATGCGGTTTCCAGGATAAAATGTTAATGCACTGTTCAGAACTGTTGTGTTTTTGCCAAGGTGCATTGGGAAATCATTGTTGGGCAACACTTGATTTTTTTTTCCTTTTTTTTTTTTTTTTTTGAGACAGGGTTTCTCTGTGTATCCCTGGCTGTCCTGGAACTCACTCTGTAGACCAGGCTGACCTCGAACTCAGAAATCTGCCTGCCTCTGCTTCCCAAGTGCTGGGTTTAAAGGCATGTACCACCACTGCTCGGCCAACACTTGTTTTTTATGAGTAATTAGCAAAGCCTGTCTGTAAGGTGCCACTTGGCTGGCCATGATCAGAGCTATGGAACCAGTCATGGGGAAGATTTGGGGGCAGACTCCAGAGACAGGCAGGGGAACTACCCAATGATGTTAAGGCCAGTTATAAAGGCTCCTACTAAAACAGTATCTAGAGCTGGTGAGATGCTCAGTGGTTAAGACCATTTGCTGCTCTTCCAGAGGATCCATGTTTGATTCCCAGCAACCATATTGTGGCTCATGACGGTCTGTAACTCCAGTTCCAGGGAATCCAATACACACTTCTGGATTCAAGGCTTCTGGATGTGTACATGACACCCAGACATACATATGGGTATAACACCCATACGCATAAAATTAACAAGAAAAAAGTCTCTGGTTTGAAAAATATAGGAAAAGTTAATTTCCATGTGTACACGTGGATATATTACAAATATATGCATCTGCAAAGCACATTGCATTGCATATTCACTGTATATAGGTCCACATGTCTGTGTCCACATACTGTGTGCACATACTGTGTGCACATACAGTGGCTCTAAGGTCAGACTCATCAAGCTCTCCTCTGAGGAACTGAACTTACATAGGAAAAGGCACAAGCCTTTCTATGTTTGATGTACCTGTACACTAGTCTATCCTCTAAGATCATCTAGTTTTACAAAGAAAAATGTTCTTAAGGAAACAATACTTCAAAAGTAAGTTTTCTTAGGAAAAACTTTGCAAAATAAACTGAGACAGTCCCCTGAGTGTGAGCAGTCCCCTTCTGACTGGTCTGTGGGGAATTAGCCACAGTCATGTCTTCGGTCACATGTCTGGCCTCTTTCCAACCACCCAACACAGACCAAGTCACAGGAGTTGCCTCATTTTTAGGGCTCACCTGCATTCATGATCTATGTTCACCTTGATTCTCGAAGGCATCTGTCCACACCACAGCCCAGGGATTTACCCAGATGCCGGGAAAGAACTCACCAGCCCAGGTACAGAAACGCTGAAATGGGGAGGACCAGCTTGTGCAGCCTGGGCCTCCTCCTCTGCCCTGCTCTCCTTCCCGAAGGGCCTGAATCATCCGCTTGGAGCAGGTGGATGGGAAACACCTTTTGGTTGGGCTATTTACCATGATCTAGAGAGAAACATGAGGTCCCTCTTGGAGCCTAGGGAACTCTGATAGACAGATCTGTCAGTTAGCAAACGTCTCCTGAATTCTTGTACCTTAGATATGGAAGTGGTCTGCTACAAAACCAAGCCATACCCCTTGTCCCAGCCTGGACCTGTGGTTTGGAGGTTGTGCTTGGGTGGCCAGCAAGACTAGCTCATCAACTTCCTCCTCTAAGGCAAACGAACACATACCTGTCCATACCTGCCCATCCCATTTGGCCTGTCCCTTTTCGTTGTACTGCCTATCAGGTTCCCAAGGCTGAGATGGCAAGACAGCACAGGGAGGCTAGCACCCACTCAGCTGAGGAAAAAGTCAGGCTGGTGTTGGGCACTGAACTCAGTGGAGGAAGAAGTCAGGCTGATGCTGTGCATTGAGAGCAGGCAGGATTGTGACTCACAAGGGAGGGCAGGAACTCTGTGCTCACTGCAGGGGCTGTGGGAGGGGCTGGCCTTCATATCTGGATGTCATCTGCAGAGGGTGTGCATCACCCCACAGGTGATGTCAGAGACCCCAGATGAGACGGGCACAGCCCAGGTGCTCTCAAACAGCTGTAAAAATTAAATCATTATGGTCTATTTTCAGCATCATCAAAGAATCACAAATAAGTAGGAGGTACTAGACCCCAGTCTTCCCCAGCCAGCAGCGGGCACCTGCTCCCCTGGGTACATTTTAGTTTGTTTTAGTGTTACATTGTAACTCTTTTACAATCTCCTGTGTGGCTCAGCCCACCCAGCAGAAAAAGGAAAAGGGATTCCAAGCCCCAGGAGAATGAGGGCTTTGGAGGTGAGGACTTTGTTGGAAATGAACAAAAGATGGTTCCTCCGTGAAGAATTCTTCCAATGAGGCATTTATGGGAGCAAGGATATGTGTTTATATAAGAGGGGTTTATACCCAATTGGTCTACCAGACATTTTTGCTTCTTGTCATGACTTCTGGGAAACCAAAAATAAGTAAATCTACCTGGCTTCGAGTAGTCCAAGTCTCCAGTGCTTTTATGATGAAGAGGGGGTCGTTCCTCATGCCAACCCTGGATAGTCTGTATCTGGACTGGGCAGGAGTCCTGGGGCTGTGTAAGAACATTGTGGACTCAGTCGTGTGACTTCAAGTAAGCCAGACGGCACTTTCATCTTACCCCCAGAGGGTTTAGCTTAGAGCTGGCATTGACTAGAATGGCTCTGTAGCCCACTAAGCCATTGTACTTCCCAAGAGGAGGTTGTGAGTCAGCTTTGGGAAACAGAGTGAGAACAGGGCTCAGATCACAGTGAGGCCACCAGCCCCATGCACCGGCTATTTCTCTCTATGCAGCCCTCACCTATGCACAGCTTGTTTCAAATGTTTCCAACTTTCCCTGACCTTTACTTCTTTTAGGTTGTAGGAGCTGAGCTTCTGAACTCGTTTCCCCTCTCTTTATTGAGTACCTCCTGTGTGTTATTCACCATGGCCAACTGTCTCTGGGGAATTGAAGACACCCATCCTCACAGTCCACTGGGAAATGTGAGGTAGAGGCAACATTAAAGGCACAGAAAACTATGCTCTGGGTTCAGGCAGAAGGCGAATGGATTAAAAGTGCCTGTGAACCTCTCTTGAAATATTCTTCTATTCCTAGTGTTCCAAACAACCCTAGAGACTTGTTCTGCAGGACAGCCCAGACCAGGAAGTATGGAGAGTCAACAGAGCCTTGTACAAGTAAAGTGGCCTAGGGTTGATTGACTAGCAGAAGCTAAAGACTCCATCAAAGAAGAGGTGATCTGAGGGCTTGCTCACCTAGTCCCTCTGTTTCTTCAGACTTATTAGTGAAGAATAATACCTAAGCTTTGTATGTGTCTGTGTGTGAGTGTGTTTGTGTGTGTGTCTGTGTGACTGTGTGTGTGTCTGTGTGTGAGTATGTTTGTGTGTGTGTGTTTGTGTGACTGTGTGTGTGTCTGTGTGACTGTGTGCATGTCTGCCTGTCTGTAGTGTGTGTCTGTGTGTGTCTCTGTATGTGAGTCTGTGTGTGTGCATGCCTATATGTGTATGTATGTATGTGTCTGTATGTGTATTTGTGTTCTTTGTGTGTGAGTCTTTGTGTATGCATCTGTGTGTGCACCTGTATGTGTATGTGTGTATTTGTGTGTGTGTGTCTGTGTGCATATGTGTAATATATGTGTATCTATGTATGTGTGTTTATGTGCATGCAGATGTGCATGTGTCTGTGCCTGTATCTGTATGTTTGTGTGTGTGTGTCTGTGTATCTGTGTTTGTCTATTTGTCTGTGTGTATATATCTGTGTGTCTGTGTCCGTGTGTGTATATCTGTGTATCTCTGTGTGTATTCATCTATGTGTATGTGCCTGTGTTTGTGTCTCTATGTGTCTGTGTGCATGTGTGTATGTGTGTATATATATCTGTGTGTCTTTGTGTGTCTGTCTACATGTGCCTGCACATATATCTCGGAGCAGAGGAGGAAGGGGTTGAGCTCTCAGGGTTTGGTTCATCCACCAGTGGTTCCAGAAAGCCTGGCCTCATTCTCTTACCTTTCACCCACCCCCCTTTCCATGTGCCAGATTCACTCCTTTGCTGACAATTGAGAGACAAGAAGAGCCACAGCTGAGAGAGAAACATGATGTCCTTGAACATGTATGAAGATTACACTTTCCCTTACTGCTCTGCCAACTTCTGCTGCACCCAGACTCCAAGCAAACAGTGATGGATATGCAGTCTCGGCCTCTCTTCCCCTTTTGTGTTGCAAGAGCAGCCTCACCACCCTCACACACCCTACACAGCCTATGCTACTGCATCCTGTGCTGCTCAGGTGAGGTTTAACATCCAGGTGTTCTGCTACCCTCAGATCACAGGTGGCCCCTGATTCACTAGGGACAGGGTCACATACAGAGTTGGCTGCTGAGATTAGAACCGTTTGACCTCTGAAAGTAGCAGGACCCAGAGAAAAGCAATTCCAGGTCAGCATGTGGACTGAGCCATCCCCAGCTTTAACTTACTCTCTCAGTCTGTCTGCCCTCTCATGGCCTAAAGACTTTTGGAGGTCTAGAGCCAGGCCTGTGATGTCCCCAGCTCTGACTTGCCCCTCCGCAGCCTCTGTTTCTCACAGAGGGCCGAGGCCAGGCCACTACCAAGGCTGGCCTTTGCCATTCAGGCTTCTTCCTAACAGATCAGTCACCTGACAGGTTGGTTATGCCTGTGATATCCCACACGCAGTCACAGGAGACCGAGAAATTACAGTGAGCTTTCTAAGTCTTAGTAAGAAGGGAGACTGTTGCTATTTGGGTGTCAGGTCCAGCACTTCCTGGCTGGGAAGCAGCACTTGCCCATGGGACACATAAATCTGTCTCTACGTATCCTAAGACAGCCTCTGCTTCAGTTACACCATGGCTCTCCAGTCTCCCTCAGCCACTACAAGGTTGTAGTGTTTTGTGGAGCCCCAGTCCCTCTATATACCTCCCCCCAGACCCTAGAGCCCACCTTTGATGTCCTTGGAGGGGCAGAACACACAGGGACTTCGTTCTGGTGCTGGGTGACAAATGCCTGCTGTCCAAAGTACAGTTTAGCCAGATTTATCTCTCAATAACAGCCGAGCAATAAGAGCTAATAAGATCTAAGGCTAGTGAGGTCATGGATGACCTCCAGGCTTCATTCACAGGAAGGCTCTAAGGGTGGGTGTGACCTCCAGGGCTCCTTCTGGAGAAATGGCCTCCCTAGGCTCCTCAGAAAGAAGACTAAGCCATTTCAAAAATGTCACCTTCAGTGAGAAGCTCCAGACTGCAGCTTCATTGCTCGTGGACTTTGCCCAGAGAAACAAATCCGCCATGTTTCCACCGACGATGGTTCTGTGCTGTGCTGGAGGAGTGTTTCTCCTTCCTGTTGATGAAACGGGAAGTTCAGACTTAAGCCACTGGTAGGTGTGACCAGGATCAGCTCTCCTCCCTACCACCCTAAAGCTATAAAATGAAGTCTACTTCCTCTCTCCCCAATGCTGCCCTTAAACAAAAAGTTCCCGAACTCTGGACGTGAGTGAGCGATGTAGATCAGGGTCAATCTGAGCCGTACATCCAGCCACAGAGGAAAGTCACCCCAGGCAGGGTGTTCAGAGTGTCACATGACCCCAAACCTGTGCCTGTGGACAGGACAGGCCGGACATCTGAGAGAGCAAGGCCCTTGTACCAGCTATGGGGGCTGCAGGGTGGGAAAAGTCTAACGTGTCAAGCTCCTTCCAGGTGGGGCCTGAGTATGGCTTCCCCTGCCTGAGGAGCCATACTGTGTGCACTGCTGCAGAGGGACTGCCCATGTGTCTACTCCATTGTCACTAACCACTCAGAGGAAGGGAGAGCCAGGAAACTCTGAAAATACAGTATTAACTCAGTCCACAAATCTGTGGCATGTAGAAGCCTGCCTGTAATAGTCAATAGACTCTGTCTTCCTCAGTACTTCCTCATACTCAGTACTCTCTTCCCACTCAGTACTCCCATCACACTCAGTACTCCCACTAGACTCAGTACTCTATCACACACAGTACTCCTAGACACTCAGTACTCCCACCAGACTTAGTAGTCTACCACACTCAGTATGCCCACAACATCTTTCAGCACGTGCACAGACCACACACTCAATTCACAGACTTTGATCAGAAGCCCATGCTTGTCCATCACCTGACACCAGTTGTGCTCCTGGAGTCACGTTTGCCGAATATCTTTCAGAGCCATAAAACACAAAATCTGGGTCTTCTCCTGTTGGCCTTTGGAACAAGAGGTGGAACTCTCAGCTCCTCCAGCCCCTCACCTGCCTGGATGCCCCATGCTCCTGCCCACCTTGATGATAATAGACTGAACCTCTGAATCTGACACTTATGTTCCTTCCCCATAATCTGAAATGTTTCTTGAGACTTGGAAAAGGTGCAATGGTGTCACTGTTAATGATGGATTCTCAACAATCCCTTATTCAGATACCATAACCAATCATGTGTCTCCACAATAACTACTGTTTCCTGCAAAGAGAAAATTATTTGATCAAGAAATATCACAAGCTCCGCAGCCAGTCCCACAACACCCAGAGGAAACTCCACTCCCAGGCGCACTGACACACCCAGGATCAGAGACCTTGGTCACAAGATCTGCAGCCAATCCCAGAACACCCAGGATCAGAGATTAGACCTTGGGCGCAAGCTCTGCAGCCAGTCCCACAACACCCAGAGGAAGCTCCACTCCCAGGTGATCTAACAAGCCCAGGATCCCAGAACCACAGGATCACAGAGGCAGCTTGACTCTGAGGAGTTCTGACACAACTAGGATCACAGGAAGGACAGGCTCCAGTCAGATTTAGCAAGGGCAGGTAGCACTAGAGTTAACCAGATGATGGGGGGCAAGCATAAGAAAATAAACAACACAAAGCAAGGTCACTTGTCATCATCAGAACCCAATTCTCCCACCATAGCAAGTCCTGGACACACCATCACACCAGAAAAGGAAGATTCAGATCCAAAATCACTTATGATGATGATACAGGACCTTAAGAAGGACATAAGTAGCACCCTCAAAGAAATACAGGAGAACACAGGTAAAGAGCTAGAAGCTCTTAAAGAGAAAACACAAA
>NW_022196911.1:13622471-13622642 GCF_008632895.1 Mastomys coucha
GATGTCATACAGACCCTACAAGAACACAAATGCCAGCCAGGCTACTATACCCAGCAAAACTCTCAATTCCCATAGATGGAGAAAACAAGATACTCTATGACAAAAAATTTACACAATATCTTTCCACCAATCCAGCCCTACAAAGGATAATAGATGGAAAACATCAACATA
>NW_022196911.1:13622895-13629959 GCF_008632895.1 Mastomys coucha
AGTGACAATTACCTTTTCTTAATATCTTAATATGAAAATTAATATTACCAACATATCCTAAGCAATTAAAATCCAAAAATATGAAGAATTAGAAATTTGTTTATTATCATCCAATGGTCTCTCTAATTTGGTAATTGGAGAAGTAGGTCCAATATTGTACAATCTATATATACTTTCAGCTTGTTTGTGACAATGTCTGGCTGTGTACAACATAAGGGTCTTGAAATCTTGTTTATTTCATGTTTTTACACTATACTATAGTTTCAGAACAGCTTATATATTTCAAAAGTATTTATATACCCAAGGGAGACATAGACAATTAACTTGGGAGGTGGCTTGTAGGAAAAAGAACAACAAAGAGTGAATCTGAATGCTTTGCTTGACATTTGTAGCTCTTGTATCAAATTTGAAGAAGAAGACTTTACAAGTTACTCTTTCTCTGAGATGAATGCTTTTCCAAATTATCACAGTCAACGAACCAGATTCTTACCCTCACCAGATTCTTACCCTCACCTAATGTCTGTGCCACACTCCAAGCCACACTCCACTGTTCATTGAAACAGTTGGTGAATGAGTTTATGGATAGATTATCTTAATACATACACCATTTCTTAAATGAATGTAACCTGTTCTCTGTGGCCTGAGAATAAATTCACTCACTCAGATCAAATAGTTTTGACCAGAGCAGAAAGTCTGTATTCAAAAATCGAGCCTACAATTCATTCCTTGGCCCAGCAGAACTGTCAACTCTCAGTTTAGCTACGATGGAGGTAAAATCCTTTGGTGATTTGAAGGTCATTAAAATACAGCCTTATTACAATGAAATCCAATATCTAAAAATTGTTCTTATTTTGGGCTTGTACCACAGAAAGAGCCAATATTTTAAACTACACTAAATACAAAACAAACAAAAAGACTTTATATGTTTATGTTCATTTAAGAAAATACTAGTAGTGATGTATTATTTTGAAATATACAGTTAATATGTTTGAAATTATTTGAAATTTATATTGAGAAAAACGTATGTATTTTCAGTATTTCTGTAGACAATCATCTATATAACACTTAAATTGATTGTTGTTTTATATCAAACAAGTTTTATAATACTCATTTTCATTGTTATAATATTTTATTAAAAAAGAAAACTAATCAAATTTATATTGAGAAAAATAAAAATTAAAAAAAAATTTAAACACACACACACACACACACACACACACACACACACAATCTTTACCGTGTTGGGCTTCTACCAGGGATGCTGGCGCAAGCATCCCTGGCACAAGCAGAATTTCTTTCTGTCACGAGGGCTTCTCTGTGGGACACCTTGTTTCTCTGCATTGGCCTTCTTCCTCGAATGCTTTCTTTATGAACACATTGTCATTTTCTAGGTGCAAAAGGCCAGAGACAGCACTGTGGATCATCTTGATCTTTGGTTTCACGGATTTCCCACCAATGGGAGGCAGTGTTAACTGGGCCTGTGGTTTGTATCTCCTTACCACAGGGCTTACGGGTTTGGTTTGTTCCTGGACTTGGTCCAGGAGAGCTGGTGTCTGGGTTTGACCTTGAGGGATGTTCCAAGCTGCCGAAGCAATCTGAGAGAGCCTGGGGCTCTCAGCAAGCCAGGATGGTGGCAGGAGGAGTGAAAGGGTGTCAGATGAGAGACTAGAAAATCAGCCAGCACCCTGTGACTGAAGCCTGGGAGGCAGGGAGAATTTGTGTTCCACTGACATTTGCAAACAGGCAGAAGGCCAAGGCTGTATTTTGTGATATTGACCTCTGTCTGACCTCTGTCTGACTAGCTGTTTGTCTCTTAAATCACGGACAGGTTTGTCTGTTTGTAATAGAAGTCAGCTTGCCCTATACCTTTTCTGCTGTTTGCATTTTAATTTACTAAAATCCCTGGCCATAGTTGGATATGATACAGGCCCACCTCTTTCTCTGTGAGACTATGTGGCCACTGCACTGAATGGAACTAGCATACTTTACCTTTTGGCCAGCTCTCTCCTTATCAGCATGAGGCTTCTGACGGCAGACATGATCCTGTGCCCTTTGTAAAATGTGCACGTAACTTAGTCAAGGCTTACAATCAATCGTGGAGCTGCTGAGCAAGTACCCGGGAGAGGGCTCCTCCCAGCCCACAGCACCGGTCTGCTCCTCCAGGCTCCTCTGCAACTCTGCAGCTCCATGCAGCTCACATGCCCTCTGTAGCTTCTAGCACTGCTATTCATGGCTCTTGGCTGTCTGCCTGCTGGCTAGAAGACGTAGCTTATTGTATTATTTCATGTTGATCAAATATTTTAAAGTTAAAACAAAAATCATGACACAAAAGCCTGGGTGTAAGAGAACAGGGAGATGGCTTGTTTGGTAAAGTACTCTCCATGCACTCTTGAGGACCTGAGTTCAGATTCCAAAAAAATTATATAAAAAGCTTGGCACAGAAGCTGACCTGTAATTCCAGCACCAAGGGGGCACAGACAGGATTCTTGTGGCTTGCCAGCCAGTTAGCTCCAGGCTCAGTGAAAGACCCTATCTCAAAAAAGATAATATTGAGAACAATAAATTGGCTCCCAGTCTGGTAGGCATGGGCTGCTCAAATATGGTAGCCTCGCTGGGCTCGGAGCTGTTAGAAGCAAACAAAGAACACACACACTTAATGTAGCCCGACAAGGCAATTTCTTTTTGTAAGAAGTGTGCTGCAGAAACCAAATAGGACTAGCAAGCTTGGGGTGGGGTGGGGCAGGAATCGCACGTGGTTCTGTTCTAGCCCACGTGACACCTGTGCCTTTTCCCCATTGGCTGTGGTCCGACCTCACAATCTTTCCCAGGTGCTAGTTTCAAATGAATGGTACAAAAGAAATGAAAGAAGGTCGGAATGGACTGAGTAGTGCCACCTTCTCAATTCTGGGAATGCAGTGGGGTCTTTATACAAAAACATCTGATTAGGTGGGGAAGATTTAAAATTCTGTGTGCAAGTTTTACAGGGTGAGAAGATCAGCGGTGAGGGAGATTTATGGAATACAGGTCCCTGGTGGGCTAGCTACCTTTGATAGAAATAAAAAAATAACAAAGTAGAAATGAATAAACAATAACAACAGAACATTCCTCACAGTGGCACACACCTTTAGCCCCAGTACTCTGGAAGCTGAGGCAGTGTGAGGGCTAAAGTTATGCTTTAAGTTTAGATGACGTGATTAAGAGATCAGAACAAAAAATGTAAGTAACTTTGTTCGCCCCAACTGCATAGGATGTGCTTGATCACACGTAGGTGGGAGGTACGTTGGCAGGAGGTATGAAAGGGGTATGTCAGGCTGTGTGCTTGCCCCCACTGAAAAAGGGATAGAAGAAGTACGTAGCTTTATGGGCTTTACCTATATAAGCACTTAGCTAACATGATGTCTAGCTGTTCTCTGGGCATCCCAGATATGGATCTGACCATTGTCTATTATCCTGGCCAGTATTGAATAAACCTTGCTTCGAATTTGGCTCAAAAATTGTGGTGGAAGTCTTACTGCTGCCTGATGGGATTAGCAGCAGGTGGATCCTTGTGAATGCCAGGAGAGCAGGCGAGCACAAACACACACACAGAGACACACACACACACACACACACGGAGAGAGAGTGACAGAGAGAGACAGAGAAAAAACATAACTATGATCTAGAGAGCAAGTCAGTGATCCTCTGTGGTTCTTGCCCTGACTTCCCTTAATGATGGGCTGTGGTACAAGTATAAGCTGAAATAACCCTTTCTTCCCCAAGCTGCTTTTAGTCAGAATGTTTTATAACAGTAACAGATTAACAAACTAAGACAGGGCTGATCCTGTACCACAGCGCTCCATACCCAAATACCACTGGGAGAGGGCTGGTCTCCCAGGAGTGAGGACAAGTCTGTGAGCACAGGTAAGACCACCACTGCTGCTCAGAGGGACCCACCCCGACCCCTGAAGTCACAGGAACCGAGGAGCAGCCTGGGACAGAATCCTTCCAGTTTCTGTCTGCAACTGGAGCTGATCCTTTGCCACAACTGTCCATACCCAAATTCCTCCTAGAGAGAACTGGTCTCCCAAGAGTGCTGACTCAGCTGTGAGTGGAAGTAAGACTACAACTTTTGCTCAAATTCCTGGCGCAAGAGTGACCCGCCCTGAACCAGCAGGACACGGAAACCAAGGAACAGCCAGGGACAGGATCCTTCCAGTTTCTGTCTGCACCCCAGAGCTGACCCTGTGCCACAGCTGTCCATACCCAAATTCCTCCCGGAGAGAACTGGTTTCCCAGAAGTTCTGACACACAGGCTTGCAGGAGAGAAGCCACAGTCAGAGACAGCAAGACTAGCTAACACCAGAGATAACCAGCTGTCAAGAGGCAAGGGCAAGAACATAAGCAACAGAAACCAAGGCTGCTTGGCATCATCAGAACCCAGTTCTCCCACCGCCGTGAGCTCTGGATACCCCAACAAACCAGCAAGACTCTGATTTAAAGTCACATCTCATGATGATAATAGAGGACTTTAAGAAGGACATAAATAACTCCCTTAAAGAAATACAGGAGAACACAGGTAAACACCTAGGAGCCCTTAAAGTAGAAACACAAAAATCCCTTAAAGAATTTCAGGAAAAGCTGGGCAGTGGTGGTGCATGCCTTTAATTCCAGCACTTGGGAGGCAGAGGCAGGCAGATTTTTGAACTCGAGGCCAGCCTGGTCTACAGAGTGAGTTCCAGGACAGCCAGGGCTACACAGAGAAACCCTGTCTCAAAAAAAAAAAAACAAAACAAACAAAAAAAATTGCAGGAACCAAACAGGTGAAGGAATTGAACAAAGCCATCCAGGATCTAAAAATGGAAATAGAAACAATAAAGAAATCACACACAAAGGGAGACAACCCTAGAGATAGAAAACCTAGAAAAGAGATCAGGAGTCATAGATGCAAGTATCACCAACAGAATACAAGAGATAGAAGAGAGAATTTCAGGGGCAGAAGATACCATAGAAACCATTGACACAACAGTCAAAGAACATGCAAAATGTTCCTAACCCAAAACATTCAGGAAATCCAGGACATAACAAGAAGACCAAACCTTAGGATAATAGGTATAGAAGAGAGTGAAGATTCTCAACTTAAAGGACCAATAAATATCTTCAACAAAATTATAGAAGAAACCTTCTAAAGAAAGAGATGCCCATGAACATATAAGAAGCCTATAGAACTCCAAATAGATTGGACCAGAAAAGAAATTCCTCCTGTCACATAATAGTTAAAACACCAAATGCACAAAACAAAGAAATAATATTAAAAGCAGTGAGGGAAAAAGGTCAAGTAACATATCAGACATATCAGAATTGGGCAGACATATCAGAATTACACCAGACTTCTCACCAGAAACTATGAAAGCTAGAAGATCCTGGGCAGATCTCATACAGGCCTTAAAAGAACAAAAATGCCAGCCCAGCCTACTATACTCAGCAAAACTCTCAATTACCATAGATAGAGAAAACAAGATATTCCATGACAAAACCAAATTTACACAATATCTTTCCACAAATCCATCCCTACAAAGGATAATAGATGGAAAACACTACACAAGGAAGGAAAATACACCCTAGAAAAAGCAAGAAAGTAATCCTCTTTCAACAAACCCAAAAGAAGATAGCCACACAAACATAAAAATAACATCAAAAATAACAGGAAGCAACAATCACTATTCCTTAATATGTCTTAATATCAATGGACTCAATTCCCCAATAAAAAGACATAAAATAACAGAATGGATACATAAACAGGACCCAGCATTTTGCTCCATACAGGAATTGCACGTCAGTGTCAAAGAAAGACACTATCTCAGAGTAAAAGGCTAGAAAACAATTTTCCAAGCAAATGGTCCCAAGAAACAAGCTGGAGCAGCCATTCTAATATCGAATAAAAGCAACTTTCAATCAAAAGTTATCAAAAATGATAAGGAAGGACACTTATACTCAACAAAGGAAAAACCAACCAAGAAGAACTCTCAATTCTGAGTATCTGTGCTCCAAATGCAAGGGCACCCACATTTATAAAAGAAACTCTACTAAAGCTCAAAGCACACATTGCACCTCACACAATAATAATGGGAAACTTGAACACCACACTTTCATCAATGGATAAATTATGGAAACACAAACTAATCAGACACAGTGAAACTAACAGAAGTTATGGACCAAATGGGTTTAACAGATATCTATAGAACATTTCATCCTAAAACAAAAGAATATACCTTCTCAGAACCTAATGGTACCTTCTCCAAAACTGACCATATAATCAGTCACAAAACAGGCCTCAACAGATACAAGAGGATTGAAATAATCCCATGCATCCTATCAGATCACCAGGGACTAAGGCTGGTCTTCAATAGCAACAAAAACAACAGAAAGCCCACATATACATGAAAGCTGAACAATGCCCTACTCAATAGTCAAGGAAGAAATAAAGAAACCAAAGACGTTTTAGAATTTAATGAAAATGAAGGCACAACATATACAAACTTATGGGACACAATGAAAGCAGTGCTAAGAAGAAAATTCAGCTCTAAGTACCTCCAAAAAGAAACTGGAGAGAACTTACACTGCCAGCTTAACAACATACCTGAAAGCTCTAGAACAAAAAGAAGCAAATACACCCAAGAGGAACAGACAGCAGGAAATAATCAAACTCAGGACTGAAATCAACCAAGTAGAAATAAAAATAACTTAAAAACCAACAAAACCAGGAGCTGGTTCTCTGAGAAAATCAACAAGATAGATAAATCCTTAGCCACGCTAACCAGAAGGCACAGAGATAGTACCCAAATTAACAAAATCAGAAATGAAAAGGGAGACATAGGAACAGAAACGGAGGAAATTTTAAAATAAAAATCATCACATCTTACTACAAAAGCCTATATTCAACAAAACTGGAAAATCTGGATGAAATGGGCAATTTTCTAGACAGATACTATCCCCGACCCGTGGGATCTAGTTATTCTGTGGGTTTCGAGGGGAACTAGACCTGGAAAAGAAATGGGTGAGAAAGGAGAGGAAGGCTAAGCAAGTCT
>NW_022196911.1:13630254-13643965 GCF_008632895.1 Mastomys coucha
AAGAAGCCACTGATTGGGCCGGCATGCTGACGAACTTGTGGGAGGGGTTTTGCCTCACCTATTCTACCAGTTGGCTTTTAACAAAGAAGGCATTAAAGGTCAAGATGGCTGAGCGATCACGACTCCCGTCTAATTTTTATAAAACCTTCCACGTGGATAGGTATAATTTTGGCCACCCTATTTTCTCCCGACTCCTTATTCCAGAAAACAATCTCCTACCGTTGCCTTTCCTTCTAACTCCATGTCCCAGGTAACCCTTTCTTTAATGTTGCCGCTGGTCGGTAACAGTCCTGGAGTGAGGGAAACCTTTTCTAACTATTGTGGACTGTCCTAAGGAATGTGTTTGACCTTTATTGCTGGTTCTAAGGAAAACCTGTCTAGCAAGGCAGAATCCCTGAGAGAAATACCAAGCTAAGGATAGCTTGGTATTAGGATCCCGGTTCTCAAGCCTCTCGCTCCGGGGCGCCAAGCCAGAGAGTGCTCAGAGAATGCTTTTGGTTTCCAACAAGATACCAAATACCAAAGTTAAATCGGGATCAGATAAACCTTCTAAACAGTCCCATAACCCCTAAAGAAATAGAAGCAGTCATTCTCCTAACCAAATAAATAAATAAATAAAAATTTAAATTTTTTTTTTAAAAAGCAAGCTCAGAACCAGATGGTTTTAGTGCAGAATTCTATCAGACTTTCAAAGATGACCGAATATCAATACTCTTCAAACTATTCCACAAAATAGAAACAGAAGGAACACTACCCAATTCATCCTATGAAGCCACAGGTACACTGAGTATTCTCCCTTGGAGATTGAACGGTTTCTGTTTAATCAGGAACTTGTCACAAATTTCTTTCATAGAGGACTTCATAAGAAAAGTCTACTTTTTTTTCCTACTTTTATCATGTTTAGTGTTCCAAATAGACTTTAAAAACTGGTTGAGTGCATATTACTTTTAGCTTCAGAAGATAATATGTATATTTAAGAGGCATTTAACTATTATAAATTATTTTGATGACTTAAAAAGATGTCAACACTGAGTTGTATATTTTAAAATAAATTTTATTAGCTTAATAAAGACTAAAAAAATAAAAAATAAAAAAGCCCCAAACCAACAAAACAAAACAAAACAAAAAAAACCCCACACAAAACAAAAACAAAACAAATAGCCTGAAAAACAAAAAGCAGTGACCAATCCAAACTCTGATTCACAGCTGCCCCCCTCAAACAGGACTTTTTGTGCATCTGATGAGCACACTGCAGCCAACTGGGGGATAAAGTTAACCTTTCACAGATAGTGTTCTTATATTTTGAATTAAGGTCATCTATAGTTTCAAAACTCTAAAAAAAAATTTCTGTTAAACAGTGTTTACTAGGATTGGTTAAAAGTCAGATCCAAATCACCAGATAGGGCTAAGATTCTGTCTACTTTTCTTTTTCTTTCTCTCTCCTTTTCTTTCTTTCTTTCCTTCTTTTTCTTTCTTTCTTTCTCTTCTTCTTTCCTTTCTTTCTTTCTCTCTCTTCCTTCCTTCCTTCCTTTCTTTCTTTCTTTCTTTTTTTCTTTCTTTCTTTCTTTCTTCCTTGCTTCCTGTCTGTCTGTCTGTCTGTCTGTCTGTTGAGAATGTGGTAGTACACACCTTTAATCCTAGCACTTGGGAAGCAGAGGCTTGCTAATCTCTGTGGGTTAGAGGCCAGCCTATCTAGAATGTTAGTTCTAATACTGCCAGAGCTATATAAAAAGATCCTTTCTCACAAAACAGAACATTCAGACCCAAAACAAAACAAAATGAAAAGCTTCTGCTAACCACATAGGCAACTTTCCTAAAAGCCACAGCTCTCAGGATAGGGCTTCCGTTGGTCATTGTAGAATCCTGTTTGCATACAATACAGAAAAGAAATAGAGATGAGGTGCAGCCATGTACACTCACAGTCCCAGATACTGGGAAAGTCCAAGGCCAACCTGGGCTACAGAGTGAGTTCAAGATCAGCCTCAGCAATTTAGAGAGATCATGCCTCAAAATTGAAAAAAGGAGGGCTTGGGATATAATTCAGTGGTAGAGCATTTGTTTAGCATGCACAAAGCCCTGGACTCAATCCTTAGCAGGAAAAAGAATGAAGGGTGGGGAGAGATGGAAAAAAGAAAGAAAAAACGTAGAGTGAGGGAGGGGGATGGAGGAGGGAGGGATTGTCATCCAAATGTTCAGAGCCCCCTCTGAAGATCATCCCACAGCCTCTGCGCCATAGCCCAGGCAGAGTGATTCACTATCTCCCACCAAGGGGTGTCAGGACAACACAGAGCCTCCCTTCAGTGTCTCTTTTAATGAGTGGAAGCTCTTGTCCTCATCAATCATTCCCTGGTGGCCACAGAGTCCTTTTCTTTTTGGAGACGGACACTCTAAATTCTTCCCTATTGTTGACAATCCAAATTCTAGAGTGGGCACTAGTGAGATTTTTTTTTTCCTTTCTCCCTTTCTGAAACTTGGAAATGGAGCAGAAGCACCTGCAACAGTATTCTAAGAAAATCTTACAAATGCACAGGAGAGCAGGACAAGCTGTGCCTCGGAGCCTCATGGGAAGTAGAGGATGCACAGGAATTACTTTGACTGAGCTGGGCTCGGCTGCTTTCAACCTGTCCAGTAGTGAGTTCTATGACAAACGAGTCCTGGTTCCTTTGCCAGTAAACAGGAAGACCAATGCTATTGAGCAAAGGTTGAAGAAACTGGAGATAAAAAGTGCCTCCCTTAAGTGGGCCTTAGTTTCTAAGAGTGGCACCCAGGCATCTGCACACAAGGTTGCTCCAGGGACACATAGGGTCTGGATGACACAAACATCCTAGGACTCTGCCACCATGAGGCGACAGTAAAGTTTGCCCCTGGGAAGAGCTGGGGCCTAGCAGCCACTATGGTCACTGTGAGAGTACCCTTCCCTTGCCTGTGCAGGAAAAGCACCATCCTCCCTCCCTCCCTAGTGGCACAGAGGTCTTGAGACACATTTGTGGATGACCCAAGAACTTAGTGTGCTGGAACTCAGAGTTACCAAAGGGTGGCCTGGGACAGAAAATTAAAGATGTAGACTCTTGTCGTGGTATGCAAAACATAAGTAAGCTGCATCAAGAGTTATTACAGGGAAGTGGACAACTGAGGAAAGACAAAAAATTAGGGGAAGTGAGAGAAAGTCTGGGAGCAGGGGGTTCCAAGAGAGAAGAAGCCATGAACTTCCTTGTCTGGGGACTTTTGGGGGACTATGGCAGAAATTGGACAAAGGCTGGTTACTCTGAGCTATCATGTTCATGCCTGGGCTGCCTACCCAGCTGGGGTGTTGAAGCCCTGTCCATCCCTGCCTTGTGACTTGGTAGCCACTGACCTCAAATATCTGCTGTTTAGTCACCTGGTCAGTGTTACAACCTCAGAACTTCAAGTATCTCAGGCTCTGCTGTTTGTACTAAGCTCTGCTCATTCTCACAGTTGGATGAGCAGCCTATAGCTTTACCATGGCAGGGAGTTAACTCTAACACAGCCACCAAGACATAGCTGCAATCTTTCTTGGTTACTGCATAATTTGCCTCTTGTCTATGGGGTGGTCTGGGTGGTCTCCTGAAATGGGTAGAGGATTCTCATTAGAAGCCATCCTTAGATACATTTACCTGTGTGAGAAATAAGACTATGTAAAAATGACTTACCCATTCCTCATGGGCTTTGGGGCACCCACTGACCTGCTGTCACTGCCTCAGAGCCCCATTCTTCATTGTTTAGCTTTGCTATCTCACATCCAGCTACGGATCCTCTTATTCACCTCAGAGTTCCATGTCTTGCTGTGTTCACCCATAATCATTCTCTAACCCCAGTGTCTGTGCTCACTGTGTGAGCAGCTTGTGTTTTTCACCATGGCCCTTCTCTTTCCACAGAGAGCAGCTCCAGCCACAAGAGCAGAAGTTCAGAACTGAGGCAGGAGTAAGTCTACCCAAGACTGCACTGGTCCCAGCTGTCCCGCAGCCAAGGGTAGTTGTGCCCATGAACCCAGAAAGCCTTTTGAAGGATGATGTGACCTTTGACCTATGACCTTTGGCACTTGCTCTTTCATTTCTTCCCAACTGTAAGATAAGATGTACCCGGTCCTAGAACAAGGGAAGAAGATCCCTAGTCCCTGCTGACACCTGGAAGCTGTGTACCAACTCAGGCTGTTTACCTCCTGACTCTTGGTTACCTTACTTTTGGAAGGTGGTAAGGATTTGTGGTGAAAGTTTAACTTGCTTGTGCGTGTTGCAGCGAGACCAGACAGCACTGTGCTCACTGTGGGAATCTACTGTCACTGTGAGACTGGAATACCTCCCTCAGTATCTGGCACTCTGACATGGGGTTATTTTGAACTGGTGACAATTGAAATGACATAACAAGGGAGCGATCTCTGCTCCTCTCTGCTGTGGTCAAATTCTAGTGGTTAGACTAAAGCCAGAATTCCTTAGGAATTTGGGAAGCTGGTTCCCCTCTACCATAGGAGCCATCTCCTTATTACTAGCAGAGGGGATAAAAGGCTGTCCATGGTGCCTACTCGCATACCAAAGTGTACGTTGGTCTCCAGGCTTCCTCGGCATCACAAGGACCTGTTACACATTTCAGAGTCCATACTGACATCCTGGCTGTGCACACCAGACCCTTCCACTCTAAACTTCTTCAGCCCAGAAGCATCTCTCTCCACAGCTTCTTCTTTTTATGACCCTGCTGTTTTGGCTGGGTTCTAGTTTTTGTCTTCCTCTCTTACCCCTCTCCCTTGGTCGTTTCTTTCTTTCCCCTCATGGTCAAGTCCAGCCTATATTTTCTCTCTCTGCTCTGGACTCTTCTGGATGCCTCTGGTTGGTCTCTCCCTCATATCTACAAATAAAACCTTCCACTTAACCATACCTTGGAACAGTCATACACTCCCCATCCACCCTCACCACTTCCTGCACTAGAAGAACCACAGCCTACTACAGAAATGAGATGGCAACAGGAAAGAACATGTGAGCCCATGAACACATGTGAGCAATGAACATGTGAGCGCATGAACACATGTAAACACATCCGAGCACATGTAACAGTTTGACCATATAGTATGTACTTTTCACTAGTTCGCTCATGTTTGTATTTGTCAAGGGAAAAAAAAAACAAACCCAGAATGGATTAGAATGAGCTCAAAGCACATCAGCTAGAGTCAAGAGACCATTGCTGGCAAGACATCAAACAGCTCTAGCTGATCTTCTGAACTGGACCTCAGACACCCATATACTCCTGTGTAAGGGGACTTTGAGACTGGGTCAGACCACAGCTTCCTGAAACACTATTGGCCTCTGCTGACCTTACATTTCAGACACACACACACACACACACACACACACACACACACAGAGTAGTTAAAGCAAAAGCAGGCTCCATTGTCTTCTTTCTTTTAATCTCTTTTTATGCCCCTTAAGTCAAAGTTTTTCTATTAGAAAGAAAATTACCTCATAGCCACAAGTTACACATTTTCTAAAAAACAGTCACCACAAAAATTATTTTTAAACAACAGATTAAAATCATTACAAAAGTTTCCTCTTACTCTTACAACAGGGATATTGATTATGTATTTATTTTTGGAACTTATATCTAAACAATTTCTCATCTATCTTGCCATTTCAACTCAAAGGCAATAATTCTCTGTTATAGATTAACAACGTTTAAGCTGACTATAGTAGTAAGCTTCTCCTTGTACCTTGCTGAGGACAATCTGCATTTACTAAGGAATGGGTCATCTGTCTTGGGTCTTGTTTTTGACGTCTTGATCAGCTAGGCTGTCTAATCATCTGTTCTCTGTTCTTATACTCATTGTAGAACTGTATGCTCTTGATTGTAACCCCTGTTATTTCCTAGTGCACACTGAGAATTCGTTACCTCATCCATCCCTAGGTCACACGATGAGGGAACTCAAGCCCTATCTGCAGTGAATGTTTCCTTTGGTCATTAACTTGTCCCAAGCTTATTTTTCTTGCTACTATAATTACTTACTTGCAATGCATGAATGCTCACTGTGCTCCTTTCTCTAACTCGTGCATTATGAGGAAGGGACTCATTCTATTCTTGATTCCAGCTAAATTTTCTATCAACTACCCTAACTTCCCAAAATTATTTAACTCAAGCTAACTTTCTAAGATTATTTAAATCAGGCCTGGAGAGATGACTCGGTGGTTAACACTGCTCTTCCAGAGGTCCTGAGTTCAGTTTCCTGCAACCACATGGTGGCTCATCTGTAAGGGGGATCCAACGCCCTCCTATGGTGTGTCTGAAGACAGCGACAGTGTACTCACATACATGAAAAAAAAAATAAATCTTTAAAAAAAAACTACTTAAATCAAATCAAGAATTCCTTAAAATCATTAATTCATCTAAACAGCACCATCTCAAGAATGTTCATCCTCATGTTGATCTGTAGGAATCTTGCCCAACAATCACACCAGGCTGTAGGCAGTGAGGGTTTCCCTGTATCCACTCACATCAAGCCAAACCAATGAGGAGTATGGCGGTGACCTGCAGGAGAGAGCACTTCAGTAGCAAGAAACAATGCTGAGATGAAGCTCCTGGGGTTGTACCTTTCTAGAGTGCACCCACTGCAGCTGAGCAAGACAGTAGGACATCTCGGGGGAGTTCAGTTGCCTGTTGTAGCTCTTCCAGGTTATGGCACCCACCATTGACCTGTTTCACAGAAGGAAATCTGCCTCCCTTCTAGTCACTCTTCCAAGAATTTGGAGAGTTGCCCCATTCTGCTTTGGTTAAGATGTAAAGCCCAAAGAGTGTCCATGCCCTTATAAAAGGGGTCCCAGAGGAATCACTTTGCACTGTAAGGATACAGCAAGAAGACAGATATCTGCAACCTTGAGGAGGGTCCTCCCAGAGCTTGGCCGCCATACCTTGACCTACAGAACAGTAAGAAGCACGGATCTACCTGTAAGGCACTTGGTTGCATTGCTGACCAGGTTATGACAGCCACAGTCAACCAGGGCAGAGCCTCTCACATCAACAGCCCCAAGAGCTACCCATATTTCTTCCCAGAGAAAGTCTTGCTTTTAGTAACATAAAGAAATGTTCTGCTGTTTGAAGCCTTGTGAATGATAATATTATGTTCTTCACAACCTTACTGTGCCCAAGCTAATACTTGCTGATATTTTCCCAAGCCTCAGAGCAGTCTACTTGAGTCCAAATCAAAAGGAAGATGATTCATGACATGAACATTAAAGAGGAACACAACATTCAAAAGCAAAGGGAGCACAGGATCATTGTCAGAGCTGGACAAAAAGCCTGCGAGAGTCTAGGAGCAGAAGGATCACCCCTCAACATAATAAGGGTAGCATATGACAAACATGCAGGATAACATTACACTGAGTGGAAAAGTGGGAACATTTATCCCAAATTCGGAATGGAACAAGGGTATCTACCCTCTCCACTTTCATTCAATACACTGCTTGAATTCTTAGCTAGATTGATTAATCAAGATAAAGAAATACAAGAAAGATTCAAGTAGGATAAATCACACCATCTGTGGTGGTCTGAATATGTTTGGCCCATGGGAAGTGGCACTAGAAGGAGCTGTGGCCCTACTGGAGGAGGTGGAGCCTTGTTAGAGGAAGTATGTCACTGTGGAGGTGGGGCTTTGAGGTCTCATACATGTGCTTAAGTCTGGCCAGTGTGATCCAGACCTTCCTCATGGCTGTCTGCAGAAGACAGTCTCCTGGCTGCCTTCAGATTGAGTTATAGAATTCTTACCTCCTCTAGCACCATGTCAGCCTGCATGCTGCCATGCTTCCCACCATGATGAGAATGGACTGAACCTCTGAAACTGTAAGCCAGCCCCAATTAAATGTTTGTCTTTATAAGAATATGCCTTGGTTTTGTTGTCCCTTCACACCAATGAAACCCAAACTAAGATATCATCTGATTACTGGTGGCATGATCTTATATTTTGAAGACCATGGAGACTTCATCAGAGACTCATAGATCCAATAAACACTTACAGCAAAGTACCAACATGAAGAAAATAATCTATTTATATACAAATTTAACAATCAGAAGCCAGGCAGTAGTGGTGCATACCTTTAACTCCAGCACTCGGGAGGCAGAGGCAAGTGAATCTTTGTGAGTTTGAGGCCAGCCTGCTCTATAGGGGGCAGAAATCAAGTCTTGAAAAACTAAACAACAACAACAAGAAAATCACTAGAAAATTAAAAAAAATATATAGTCCCTTTAGCAATATTATCAAAATAAAACCTAGGAGCAAGCATGACCAAGAAGCAGAAGGCCTCTACAAGGAAAACACTAAGGAGAGAAAATGAAGATACTAGAATATGCAAAGACCTCTGGTGCTCATGGATTGGCAGAATTAACCATGAAAATGACTCTGTTACAAAAATCAGAATCTTTAATTTCAATGTAGTCTTCACCAGAATTCCAATGATGTGCTTCAAGGAACTAGAAAAACAAAACAAAACAACAAAAATCCAAACTTAAAACTCATATGAAAACACAAACAATGCTAAATAGTCCACACAGCAATCCTGGGTACACACAAAGCAATCCTGTGCACACAGCACTATTGAAGGCAACTTAATTCCCGACTTCAAATTCTGTGACAGAACCACAGTAACACCACTAGCATGGTACTGACACAAAGACAGATGTGTAGACCACTGGAGTAGAAAAGAGGACCCTGAGATAAATCTGCAGAGCTGCAGCTCTCTGATTTTTGGCAAAGATGGCAAAAAGAGCATGCTGGAATAGAGATGGCTTTTTCAAGCGGTATGGGGAGGGGGGGGGGAACCTGGATTCAGATGGAGACTCAGCGCTCATCCTGTACACCATCAACTCAAAATGGATCAAGCAATTTCATGTAAGGCCCATAACAAACCCTGCAGGAAGGCAGAGGCAAGGTTAGAGACCTTGGCATATGCAGTGACTTTCTGACAAGGACATAAACAGATACAGAAATCATGACATTCGGTATGGGACTGCATGACTTTGAAAAGCTTCTGTACGGGAGCCAAAACACTGGTGTAAAGAGATGGCTGACAGAACTGAAGAATTCATGTGTGTGTGCATGGGGAGGGTGCTTAATGTCCACACTACATAAGGAACTAAATAACTAAATACCAAAAGGACAAACCATTCCATCAACGAATGGTCAAATAAACTAATCAAACATTTTTTAAAAGAAGCAATAAATGCACAAAGGGGTCCAACATCTTTAGAAACTGGGAAAATTAAATCAAATGTTATCTATCAAGAGGCTATCATCCCAATTGGAATGACTACTACCATGAAGAAAACAAAAGATTGAGGAGGATATCAGGAAGGGACAATAAATGTTCTGGTGTAATTGTAAATTAGTGGAGCCACTGTGGGAACAAGTGCCAGTGTCTGAAATATTAAGACTGAGCTATTGTATAGTATTGTATTGTATTTCTGGGTCTATTCTCTGAGGAGTCAAAGTCCACTTTCTTTAGAGACACCTGCACACCAGGGTCTATTGCTACTTTGTTCATTGACTACACTGTAGCCAAATTATAGAATGAGCCTAGATATTGGAGTGCACCAATGGATAATGAAAATGTGGTCTATTACAAGTGGACTTTTATTAAACCACAGTGAAGAATGAATAGCATTTGAAAATCAGGGAGTAGCTATAATGTAAGGGTTATGGGAAAGCATGAGTAGAACCACTGGAGGTGGGGATCGAGAAGAACAGAAAGGGCAATAGAGGGCTGGACATGGACAAGATTATTATATACTGTTACAATTCCCCCAGACCTTGACACAACCAGCTTCATGATGGAAGAGCCATTCAGGCTATGAAACCCAGCATGTAGACAGCACCACCTGCCAGAACAAAAACAAAGACCTTATTCATCAACACCCATAGATGTAGGAAAGTGTCTGAACATTCTAACCTTGCCTTTTGCCTTCTGTAGTTCTGCTTCTGGGTAGCTGATTTGTTAACTGAAATTAGTAAACTTGGGATATCTTTTTCTGTGCCTAAAAGCTCACCCTGAGAAAAGCTTGGGGCTACACTGGGACACCAAACACCCAGTAGAGTCACTGGCTGGATAATAGACTTTCTATTGGCTTAAGCCCACGTCTGAGTAGTCTTAGAGAAAAACCACCTCACAATAATACATGGATGATAATGTCACAAAATCCCCTCTTCTGTCTACTGAGGACATAAAGGTCCTTGCACTCACAGAGCACTAGGGAACCAGGAATGTTAAACATGCAAGGGTCCTCCTCAAAGGAGGAGATAAAATACCTATTTTCCAACCAGAGGGTTGGGAGTGGATATTGTAAATAACTTGATGACCTTTTGCTATCTGTAGAGGCATAAATGCCTCACCCACCTTTTGCTATAGAGGCAGGCCTCACCTACATTCCCCAGAATACTTGTCCCAGACCCTCCCTCCCTACCCTTACCTTCTCTCCCAGTTAATAGAGCCCATCCTTAGCGGAGATGTCACACGTATTCTATGGCCTGCTGACCTCTATGCTTTCTCCACCAGAGACCACACTGGATTATAGATCTTTCCCTCGTGGTCACACGTACATTGCAAAGGAGTCTCTATGTGCTCACACCTTAAGCCTTACCATGCTTCTGGAATGGGAATCATTGTAGCCTAGACACTTTTTTTCCAAACTGTGCTGTGTTTTCAACATGCTGACAGTGAAACACCTGGCTTCAGATTCCCAAGTCTGATCCACGGTGACTAAGTCAATGTGCACCAGAATTTTGTTCTCATCTCTTTGGTTTTTTTGTTTGTTTGTTTCTTTGTTGTTGGTTTGTTGTTGTTGTTGTTGTTGTTGTTTTTGTTTGTTTTTTGTTTTTTGTTTTTTGGAGACAAGGTTTCTCTGTGTAGCCCTGGTTGTCCTGGAACTTACTCTGTAGACCAGGCTGGCCTCGAACTCAGAAATCTGCCTGCCTCTGCCTCCCAAGTTGGATTAAGGCGTGCACCACCACCCTTCAGCTTGTTCTCGTCTCTCTGACATTTACTTCCCTGCCTAGATACTTGCGGGGTTTGCCCTGGTGTCTGCAGATACTGACTGACGGATTAGAGCTGCTAGTTGTATTATCTAGTTCTAGCCCTCAGAACTATTCCTTAGCCACCTCAGAGTTGGAACTAACACCTTACAAGTAAAACAAATAAATTTAATCTATTAATGTAGCAGATCCCTAGCTTCCACTAACCTAAAAGCTCAGGTGGTATCTCAGGCCTACAGAAAGTCTCCCTACATCTTGCTGAACCCGCCTACGAAATACCCTCCAACGCATTTTAAACTTGCCTTGATGTATGACTTTCTCTGTTCTATAAAACTTTGAAACTGCTTCCCTCACTGGGACACGGAATTTGGGGTGACTTAAACCTGTGTTCCTGGGGCCATAGCCAGTCAAAATGGCCCCCGAGTAAACTCTTATTCCCGTTAAGATGAGAGTTGTGGTTTTGTGTGGACATGTCTTAAAAAAATAAATATTAGAATGGCAAACTTCTTGAGGACAGTATGTCATGGGCTTTGGGAGCAGAGCATCCCACAGGCTCCAGTGTGAGCTGGGGCAAGGAGAGAAGTCTGGCCAGGAAGAAACCACTTGTAGGAAGATTGTGTGGGCTGAACACAAAGCCAGGGGTGGCCACACTGACAAGACACACACCTGGCCGTGTTTGTGCTGACACGGCAGTAAATTACCCATCCAGCTCCAGCAGGTGCCAGGAAGATGTCTTCCCTGTGCCCTCTGACTGCTGACTTCCCCGGGGCATGGCTGAGCTGATCTCTACATGCCAGAACCCCCAGTGGGATTCTGGTTCAAGTTTCTCATCCTTGGGATGACCTTTGATCCTTGGAGAGTCAGGGATGAGGAGGAGGTGGCAGATGACAAGCTCAACCGGCCCAACAGGAACCTCAGACACCGAGCATTCTCTGTGCTTTGCTTCTGTAACCTTTGCGGTATGGCGGGCAGCCCAGAATCTCTTTGTGCAACACCTTCCCCTTGGTTCTCCCAAAGCCCTGAAAAAAACTCACGGGCTCCAACTTGGTGGTTCCAGTGGTGTGGCAGTAGGAACCAGGGCCTGGTTGGTCTTAGTGCCTCTGCTGTGACTACAGGTGATAGCATGGGTGTGACTTTTCCTTCTCATCTGGAGATGCTCATCTCTAAAGAGCTGTCTTAGAGACTTTTCCCAGATGGTACCAGCCACCATGATGACTGAATCATAACATTGGCAGCTGGTCTCGCCCACGGTCAGGAAGCAGAGAGTAACAGGAAACTGGTCTGCAAAACTCCAAGGCCCACCACCCACTTCCTCCAGCTGGGCCTTGCCTCCCAAAGATTTCATAAGCTTTCTAAACAGCGCCACCAGAAGGGGGACCCAAATGTTCTGACACGGGAAACTGTGGGGGACAGTTCACATTCAAACCAGGGCAGGTGTGGAGGGAATAGCCTGCTAGAGGTGGATTGCATAAGTGGCATACAGTGGGCTTCCTCTATCCTTGTTGCCTGCATGCCTAGTGCAGACACTGCAACTCTGCACTGAGGTGGCAGTGGCAGTGGAGATGGTGGTGAAGGTGGAGGTGGCAGTGGTGGTGGTGGCGGTGGTGGAGGTAGCAGCACTGCTGGTGCTGCCGCTGCCGCCACCACCACCGCTCCTGCCTGCACAGGTGCCAACTTTAGAAAAGAAGGCCAGAGCTCAGGAAGCCCTGATACAGTTTCCAAGATCCCACATCTGGCTAATGATGGATCAGGATGGGAACCCTTCTTCCAAGGCTACAGGTCAGCTGAGGTCGCTGAGGTGAGAAAAAAAATATATTTGCTAAATCCTGGCCCAACCCCAGGCTAAAACTGAGCTCAGCCTGATGTTGGGGCACACGCGGTTCTTACAGGAACTTTTGCTAACCTGCATCGTTCTGCTCTTGTAGCCACAAGGCTTTCTACTCCCAGATCAAACAGAAACACTATGTAAAACTCCTGGGCTCTACCCTTATTAAAACTTCATGTCCTGTCCTGCTTGGTAACAGCCATCATGGCTACATCAACAGGAGCTTCCAAACTTGTGGTTTTACCTTTATAAATTCAGCTTAGGGTGACTCTAGGCTTGTAGTCACGAGGGCATGTGATAGGCTCAGTCTGTGTGGCTCGTCCTGGTCTCCTTTTCTTGGGTGAGGACAGCCCAGCCACTGAAGTGCCACCGAGGAAAGTGTCACGTGCTCCCAGATCCCTGCACTTTCAAGGTGCTTCCGCTTGTCAGTCAGTGTGACAATGAAACAGGACCTGTGGAGGCAGTGGGAGGTGGGCAGCAGAGGAAAGAATGAAGAGAGCAACCATTTCCTGCCTCTACCCTGTCATCTGTCCTGAAGTGGCTCAGTGGAATCTCCTGTTTCCCAGTCATAGCTAGAACATTCCTGTGCAGGCAAAGTAGTGTTTTCCTTCATGTCTATTCATCCAACATCCTTGACATGATCTGCAAAGCAGGCAGGTTAATGAGGGAACAAAGAAACTCATTAACCGGTGCATTGTGCATGCACCCACATAGGAGTACTCAGATCTGGGCTCATGAGATCAAGAAATCCACCCACCCTCCCCTGGGAGTGTGTATGTGTGTGTGTGTGTGTGTGTGTGTGTGTGTGTGTCCGTGCGAGTGCGCGCACGTGTGCGCGTCTGTGTATATGTATGTATATGTGTATATAT
>NW_022196911.1:13693037-13695667 GCF_008632895.1 Mastomys coucha
AGAAGCAGTAGCAGGAGGAGGAGAAAAAGGAGGAGAAGAAAAAAGAGGAGGGACAAGGAGGAGGAGAATGAGAAGAAAGAGGAGGAGGAGGAGGAGGAGGAAGAGAGGAGGAGGAGGAGGAGGAGGAAGTGATGGAGGAGAAGAAGAAGAAGGAGGAGGAAGAGGAGGAAGAGGAGAAGGATGAGGAGGAGAAGTGTCGAGGAGGAGGAGGAAGAAGAAGAAGTAAAAGAAGAAGAAGGAGAAGGAGAAGAAGAAAAAGAAGGAGGAGGAGGAGGAAGGAAAGGAGGAGGAGAAGAGGAGGAGGAGCACCAGGAGCTAAATCCCTGACTTCTCTGTCTCTGTTATTATTGCTGACTGACTATTTCTGGAGCCAGATAGCACACTGAGAACCAGTTATGAAAATAATTTAACTGAATATTAACATTCATGGAAAGTATAGCAATATTCCTGAGGGGTTTCATCCTTGGAGACAGAGCTATATGGCAGAGGCAGCAGCTTAATATGTTCTTAATGAGGAACACCTTCTCAAAGCTGATGATGTAATAGGTCTGAAGGAACATTTCTTGGGAGTCCGGGTCCCATCCCCTTCTGTCAGGGATCACAGTGCTCCTGTCCTTGAATACTGCTTGAGAGTGGTGGTATTGCTTGCTTTCATTCTAGCAGCATGACCCTGACCACTGCTCCCTGCTCAGTCACCAAGTTCCTGGTCTTTCCCAGCCACTGACTGGATAGGAACAGCACAGACATTGCAGCTACATATGGGAGCTCCTCCCCTGCACTGATAACCAGGGAAGACATCAGAGAACTAACATAGTAGGACCACCCGAGTTGGAGGCTCAGGACAGTCGAGTCTTGATTCACTTTCTTCTGCATGAGGCAGTAGACAAAAGCCTGGCTTTGGGAGAGCCCTTGTGTGGTGAGCGACAGAAACAACACCCAAGACCCTGAGATGAACTCAGAGCTCAGGGACATCCTGGTACTACTGCCTACCTTGGAACAACTGTGGTTGTCAGTGCCAGTAAGCAGGGTGACAGACGGGATTCTTTTTTTTTATTTATTTAATATTATAAATAAGTACACTATAACTGTCTTCAGAGGCACCAGAAGAAGGTATCAAATCTCATTATGGGTGGTTGTGAGCCACCATGTGGTTGCTAGTATTTGAACTCAGGATCTTCAGAAGAGCAGTCATTGCTCTTAACCCCTGAGCCATCTCTCCCATCTGGATTCTTCAACCAGAGGGACAAGGTAGGGAACCCGGGAAGGCAGGGAAAGGTGACAGCAGGAATTGTGTACAGGAAGATCCAGGTGCAGGGTACATGGGGCTTCCCCTTCTCTATGAAGTACTCCATGCAGCATTGTAAGCACCAACCCTACCAGTCACCTGGAATCTTGGCTTTCTTGGTTCCCACAGGATCCTGGGTTGCTTGGTTCCCCCTCAGCCATGGTCTTCCCTGTCCCTCATGGTGTCTGGAGCTTCTATGGGCTGAATTTATTATGTGGGCTGCATGATATCTAAGAAGTACCATGTGCCTCCCATTATGCAGAGAGTGACTATATATGAGTTAAAGAACACGGGCTGGGTTTGCTATGTGGGACTTGTGTGATCTCCAGGAAGAGTGCCCTGTGCCCCATTACCCAGAGAATGACTGTAAATGGGAGAACTTGCCTTCCCTAGAGGACTCCTTTCAACCTCTTGTCTTTACCCCTGCCACACCCTGGAGTCTGACAGATCTGTAGCTTCTAGTTAATTGATCTTCAATCTCCATCATCTTCATCACTGTCCTGTCATCAAGGATGCAAGTGACATGGAGCACATCCTTTCCCAGGCCACACATTCCTGCCCTTCCTTCGCTCTTAGCTTTGGATCTTCCTGTGTGATCCAGGCCATCTCTGGAACAGGGCCTTGCTAGCTGCAGTAAGGACCCCTCACTTCTACCTGGGAGCCAACAAAGGCTATGCTAAGATCACCATTGTTGTGTGGTTACCTCTAATATCTGGTGGCAGCACTGAGCAAGTCCTGAGGTGTGCACTGACACCACAGCAGGTGACCATAGATTATCAAGATGAATGTGTGCTAACAGCTGTCCTCTGTCCACATCTTGGGCCTCTACAGAACCTTCCCAAGGGGGAATGTTTTAAAAAGTCAGCTGTGTAGAGAAATCCCCTCAGCTACAGGGAGTATCTAAGGAAAGAGGGCATAGCCTCTCTGGGATGGAGCACATCCTTTTCCACTCCCACGGCTGTTGTTTTGGAAAACAATATTTAAATTTTTGCTCTGGAGCCAAATTGGCTGCCTAGGTCCTGGTCCCTGGCTCCAGCCCATGCCATGCCTGATCAGGTAACACTGCACCCTTCCTGACCTAGTATCTCTTCCAGGTCTTATGGGGAAGTTCTGCATATGGCTAAAACCTTTCCTCTATTCCAGGTCACAGCCACAGGACAAGAGCTCTTCCAGAAGGTGTGTGACATGGCACACATTAAAGAAGCTCACATTTTTGGCCTCAGTGTACTCAGAGGTAAGCATTGCTTGACATCTCCTATATAGACTTCCCCAGGCCAAAAAAATGAGGGTCCTTGGATTTACATGTATCTTGTCACAGACCCTGCCCACAGCTGAACCAATAAGG
>NW_022196911.1:13696483-13698801 GCF_008632895.1 Mastomys coucha
TGCTGAATCTGAGAGAAAATGTTTGCTCAGACTCTGCTGTCTCCCAAATGTGGGGACACTCCTAGAAAGGGCTAAATTCCTGCCAACCAGCTTTACCACACATCTTCCTCCATATCACATGTCTCAAAAACTCAGGGAACAAATGATCAGGATAAATGCAAGAAAAGAAGCCAGGGTTCCCTTCACCACTGTGAATTGAGTATGCTTTCTGAGCAAGGGGGACAAGCTCAGAGCTCACCTGGGGACTGGAAGAGAGCAGAAGGCTGCCAGCTGAGCCAAGCATGCGGTCCTTCCAACTGAGTTGATGGACACCCTTCCATGTATGCCCTTCAAATGTAGACCTGCACTCTTAGCATGACCTTGGGTTCACTGCTTTAGTTATTTCAGGACCTATAATTTCACCTTTTGGAGACAGAGATGGGTGCCAAGCAGCAAAGGACAGTTAAATGTGGAGAACAGGAGAGTGATAAGGTAAATACACTGGTGTCAAAGACACTGAGGGTGAAATGCCTTCCAGTGTGCTCTGAAAAAGGTCCTATTTTTGGTTGTGAGCCTAGCCTTTAACGGCTGAGCCATCTCTCCAGCCCTGAAAAAGGTCCTATTTTTAAGATGTGATCTTTTCAAACCCAGACAGGCAGCTCCATCTGGTGGTTATAGGTGAGCCTCAGAGTTCATCTTTAAACAGGAACTGTGCTTCTTTCCAGGTGTGCTAAGTCATTAAGCAGAGCTGTACTGAGGTATCAGCAGAGCATTGGTGTCCTTAGAATGTCCTTTGGTAAGTGCCAATCTGGTGCTGTTGCCCAGCAAAGGTGAATGAGTGTACGGAAGGTTCTGGAGCCATAGGTATGTGACTACAGAAGGCTCTAGAGAATGAGGGCTTCTGGGAATAAGTGAAGAAGATTCTGGAGAGTGAGGATGTGTGCTTATGTGGAAATTTCCAGAGACATAGCAGGGAAACCAGACGTAGGCTTGTGGACATAGTTCCCTAAACCGGTGGCCAGTCAGGTGGCTATACTAAAAGTAACAGAAGAGATTTTCAGGAGGGATGCACTGCTTTGGTCTAGTGAATGACTTTGGATAGGTAGACAGGCTGACTGGGAAACAAGTTTGTGGCATGCGTTTGGCCCTGTGCCTGAGACTTCCAAGTTCCCTTATTCAGGAACTCTCTCAAATGATGCCACTTGTTCCTGGGATCTCAGCTGCTAGAAGACTACACCTGCAGGGACAGCCCTTGTGTTGCTTACAGCCTCTGACTTCATGCACGTATAAGGACCCTGTAACAGGAGATGCCATGTGTATGAACAGACTAGGAAATGGCCCCCAAGAGTGCTCAGAGGCCTGTGGACCAAAAAGGCAGGTCTAGGAAGGATGAGGGTGCAGAGCTAGCTGCCATAGGGAGTTGCTCTACCTGACCCTCTGCCCTGCTGCCTTCCAGCCCAACACATGTACTTCTGCCACCTGAAGGAACAGGTACTGAGGTCCAGGTGCATGCACAGAGAGGAGGTCAACTTTCTGCTGGTCGCCTGTGGGTTACAGGCTGACCTGGTCAACCACCAGGAGTCAGTCAATGTGGGTAAGTACTTCAAGCCACACACCTATTTCCCACAGTAGGTAAGGCTGTGTGCCAACCTCCTTGTGTATGTTAGAACAGCGGAGTCTGATGTCCACTCACCATGAACAGAGGAGTATGATTTAGAGAGGGAGAAGGACATGAAGGCAGAAGCACCCAAATTCAAGAGTGCTCACCAAACCCAACCCCAATACTGCAAAGCCTGGCAGTGTTGTTTCGGAGCTAAGCCAGAGTAGGCCATGCCTTTGGATCCTATATAAGTCCAGATGGCTTGACATCTCGGAGTCCTTGGCCCACTCAGCTGCAGAGTGTTATCCACCCAGCCTCTGTAAGGAAGAACAAACCCAGGTACCTTAGGCTCTCTGTGACTCTCTTTCCTTACTTGTACCCTGGAAAGGGACATGGTGAGCAGCAGCTAGCTCTCCTTGCAGAAGCCTAGCTTGACTGCCATGTAGAGCATAGGGTTCTGGGAACTGTGGGCCTGGCTCATGTACTCTGTAACTGGTCCCCAATCCACACTCCTTACTGTGCTCTATGCCTTAGGCCTCACACATCTGCCTTGTAGAGCTCTCTTCTGTCCCAGGCTGGAGACCAGGCAGCTCTTTTCAAAGCTTCCATCAGTCCAAACTCACACAGTCCCTCACTGGAAAGTTTTCCCAAGAATAGTGGCTGTGAGGCCGAAATGAGCTCCACAGTCCTCTAAGGAGGGCTGCTTCTGTGGTCCATGTGGGCACCTGGGTGACATGAG
>NW_022196911.1:13700075-13701167 GCF_008632895.1 Mastomys coucha
ATTAAGGTATTTCACACAGTATACAGGCAGGAGTGTGTGCCTGTTTCTGTGTATTCTCTTGCATGTATATGTGTTCATGCATGTAGGGTGTGTAGGCTTATGTGTGCATGCCTGTGTGTGTATGAATGTGTATATGTGAGTGTGTGTTTGTGACAGAGAGGGAGAGAGAGAGGGGGAGAGAGAGAGAGAGAGAGAGAGAGAGAGGGAGAGAGGGAGAGAGGGAGAGAGAGAGAGAGAGAGAAAGAGAGAGAGAGAAATGAGTGTGCCTGATTAAAATTGTGAGGCTTGAAAGAGTAGAACTATGTGCCCATGTTACAAGGGATGCTGGGAGCATATACCACAACCATACATCCTCAGAAAAAACTGATGGGCTCTGTTTTCATTTGGTCTCTCTTAGGTGACAGACCACCATGACTGCTCAGAATGGCTCTGTAGCTAAGAGACAAGGTGTCACAGCCTAAAGAACCATTACAAGGGGATGCTAGGAGACTAATGGGGACAAAGTCAACTCATGGTTGCCTAGCTGTAATGAGAATGTAGAGCTCATTCACCAAGAGTGATTCGTTGCTCTAGGTACCTATGGTCTGATGTATCTCTAGGTTGTCTGGACGCTGACCACCACTGTGTCCAGGAATGCAGGGGTACTTCATGCTCCTCCAACACTAGCTCTTTTGTTCCTTTTCACACAGAGAAGAAGAGCTTTCAGGAATCCTGTATCAGTGACCTGCTGGAGCTGCACCTGGACTTGGAGCAAAGCAGCAGGAACTCCCTGGACAATGAGGACAATAAGAGCAGCAGACAACATCTCTTCCACTACCTCTCGCTCTGCTCCAAAGGTGAGGCAGCTCCCACACAGCGGGCATCAAGCAGAACTCCCAGCAGGGAGAGTGTGAGATGTCTGTGGATGAACCTACATGGACTTGAGCTTCTGTGGGAAGACATCTAGTGGTTCCTGGAGCAGCTGCAGCAGGCAGGACACATGGAACTGTAGTGGAGGTGAGCTATAGGACCAGGTAACAAACTGCTAATCTGAATTCCTGGGCACAGGCTAGGATGGTCACTCAGGGCTACACTGAAAGTCACTCATGGACA
>NW_022196911.1:13702105-13704894 GCF_008632895.1 Mastomys coucha
AGCCAACCCATTTAATAGAGGAGCATATGTCATCCCAAAAGGCTCTCAGCTCAAGGCAGTACTCTGAAGAACTGACTGAATAACAAGCCCTGTGCATGGCTCTCCTACCTGCGGTATGTGTACAGTCCTCAGAGCAGAGCCTAAAGTCTGACAAGGCTGAAAACATTAGTTTGCCCATCAATGTGGAGGCAACTCTCAACTGATGTGACCCACACAGTCAGTGTGAGTGGTAAAGTTTGCTTAAGTGAAAGGTGGCCCTCCTAAATTCTCAGATGCTTCCAGGATAGTGTGTAGTGACTACATCTAGAGCCATTCCTGAAAGACATAACTGCAAAAAGACAACAATGGCAAGAGAACCCTGATCTTGCCAGCATCTCTTAAGCCAGTGTGGACCCAAAGAGGTACTATGTCATGGCATGGAGACTCCCAAGAACTTCTAGGTCCCATCTGAACCACACATAAACCCACACCCCAGTATGGGAGAATACAAAAGCATCAGGAATTATCAGGGTTCCTAAGGTAGGCTGGGATATGGAGCTGATGTGTGTTGAGATGGTTGGAAGAAACAGCATGAGGCAACCTATAGGGAAGTGTGTCATGTGAGCTAAGACAGAGCACACCAAAAGGATGGCTGGATCATATATGCCAGAATTAGGATTGGAAGTCCTGGGATTGTAGAAACACCAAAAGCACCAACAGTCAGGGTGAGAACTAACACCACACTGGTGTCTCACTCTGCAGGTTGGGGAGACTGAGGCTGACCACAGTGGTGACCAATATGTCCTCTGCTTGGACAATGTGTGCCTGCCCATTCATCCAGACAGCTCAGGACTAGCTCACTCAGTGACACCTGTGGCTGCGCACTGGTTGAGCTGCTGGGTCCTCAAGAGATTAACTCCTCTCAATGGCATGAAGTTCATGAGCTGCCTCTCCCTGTATTGGCCTGGAAAAGACTCACCCCTGCAGGACATTGTGGTGCAGGCAAGAGCTGTACAGCAGCCCTGTCTGGGCCAGCTAACCTTGAAGGTGGATTCTTAACATTCCAGCACCACCAGCCTTTGGCCAGATCTGGGCAAGGCAGTTCTTGGCCCTCAACTCTTCTGCCCACCCATATCAGTCTCCTTGGCCTGCCCACTTGTAGGAGATGGGCAGCCAGTTCTGGACGCTAGCTGAGGGCGTAGGGCAGCTCCTATTCTCCCTGCCCCTGGCTCTAAGCTCCTGAGATTCTCAGGAACATAAGTGTCTGAGAGAAACAAGTGTCAATGTTAGCACTGAAACCACTTGGACTCCTGTCGTATCTGCTAGAGAAGGTGTCATGGTGGGACTTGGGCATTAGAGGGAGCTCTATGATTGCTGAGCCAGCCTAGGCTCCAAAGACCCAGGGCTGGCTACTGCTGGATCTTCTAGATCACAACTCTGTAGTTCCTCTTCCCATGTCTAATTTATAAGTACTGCAACCAACACAAAGGCCTCCTGTATGACCAAGTTCCACAGGAGACCCTGCACTAGCTATGCAAACAAGACACAATCAGATACAATGGGAATGAACCCTTACTCCTTTCCTCAGGCTGTGGAGGCTGCCTCCACCTGCAGGACGGTGTGGCTGCTGCTGGGGTAGTGGTATAGAGCTGTTTAAGAGTTTCCTCTCCTCACCTTAGTCAAGGAGGTCCAGGGCCATTAAGCAGGTGCAGTTCATGGGCTCTGGGTATAGGATGGGTTAACTACCCATGGAGGCTTCTGGATTCCTTTACTGCCCAAGATCCAAAGAAGTACTTTATTTCCCTTTACATGGACAAGAGGAGACATGTATATCACTGCTGATCACAGGTACTGAGTAATTGTGCCCAACAGTGGACCCATTGATGCCTTCTAACATTACTTAGAGTGGAGCTCAAGTCTGACTGGCTGGGTGGGGCAGCATCTCCTCATATAACCATTCTTCTGTGTATCCTGAGCTCAGCTGGAACAGGTAGAGTTGGGACAGCCAGCCAGGATATCAGCTAGTGCAATGACTCACACAGGGGTGCTGGCTGAGCTGACAGTTCTATTCCCTAGACAGTGTCATATAGAAAATTCTGGGAACTACAGGCGCAATAGGGCCCCCAAGGTTATTTCAGGCTTCAATCCTAAAAGATCAGCATTCCCCATTGTTACAAAATGAGGTTAACTAGCCCCAACTAGGAGCATACTATATTCCATTAGAAAACCTTTGAGAACAAAAAAATGGTACTATCAAGTGAGGTCTTGGCCAACTGTGGGTGCCCAGCATGGGGTAGGACAGATGTCAGGGCATGCCCCACCCATACACACAGGCACACATGCAGGTGCATATACAGGCACACACATACACACAACCATGCATGCGAGCACAAACACACATACACACACCATATTCATATACTCAAATGTAGGCAGTAATTATTATGTTGGAAGGCTAGCATGGGGATGTGTCCAGCCCACCTCACCTTAGCTTCCCCTCATCACATATGTCCCTGAAGTGTGTGAGCCAACGGTAGTGCCTCCCATTGCTGGGGTCCCTATCCCTAAATCTCAGGTAAGGTCACTCTGTTCTTCCTTGTCCTTTCCTGGCCTCAAGCTGTCACCTGACCCTGTGGTTCACAAGTGAACCCAAGGAAGAAAGTAGTCCATGTCCCCATTTTTACATGGCTGCACATATTGCTGACTGCCAGCAGGAGTCAAGTGTGGCTGTCCACTTGACTTGTACTTGGTATGTCTAGGTCCTTGGCTTTGTCAGTGTCTTCACCACCTCAGGGCTCCTGTGTGACCAA
>NW_022196911.1:13705529-13720755 GCF_008632895.1 Mastomys coucha
AGGAGAAACACAGGCCAACACAGATCATCCTTAATGTGTGTGCAGCAGCTAGGGGTGCATGGAGGTCAGGACCTGTGCCCTGTGTCTTCACAGACAAGAAGGAGCCAAGACCATTGGCTGACCCTGAGAAGCCACATGGATCCCATAAAGATTCTATTTCTGTCCTTCCTCTGGACCCGTGGAGACACATGGGGAACTATGCCAAGTTTCTCTGGCTGCCAGGCTTTGCAGAGCTACAGATGGTGGTCATGATCCTTAGGGAATGGAGAGGACAATTAAAGGCCAGGCTCTCCCAATGCCTCTGCCCAAGAGGGTGCAATGGGGTCAAGGTATGGGCATAAGGAGGGGTCCAGGCAGAATCCCAAAGCCTTCTTACCATATTCCTCTATGGCATTGCTCACAGTCCCTGTGGTCCCTGACCATAGGCTGGAACTCTGTTAACAGTTCTCTCATGCAGAGTGTCCTGATGGTCCTATGACAGGATCAGGATGATGGTTACAGCTAGGTATCCAGCAAAGAGACTCCCCCTGGGAACACACTTGGTCAGCTTCAGCCATGGAGTATTTCTGCAGGGCTCATTGAGACTAGAGCCCAAAAGCCTGCTGTTAGGCCCTGGCACCCACTGGGTAAGGGGAATGGGAAGGTCTGGATGTGGTGTGCAGGCAATGGTGTCTGTTTGTGTGACATGGCCATCAGAGAAGAGTGACCACACAGAGCCTTTGACACCCTCCTTAGTTGGTGGAAGCCAGAACTCTGCTCCACATTCCACTTCTGATGGGAGTGCCTTTGCTTTATGAATATCACTTACCTGAGAGTCTCATAGAGGTAGCCACCCTAAGGCCATGTGACTGGGGGACAGGCAAGGCAACTATGCCAGCACCAAAGGAGATGAAGCTTCGGGGCTCCCATTGTTTATTGACATGGTGGCAGGTTTGAAAACTTGCTGAGGAGGCCATTAGTCTTGTGTTGCTGGGGTCGTCTCCCTTTTCACTTGATATCATTACCTGTCTGGCTATCAGTGGCACTAGGGGACTACAGCAGATGGGAAACACCCCGAGCCTGTGATGGAGCTGTCTTAGCTCTGGGATGCCAGAGACAGTCTCCAGTTAAATGTATTATGGCTCATTGCATTATATGGCTCAGACAACAGACTTCCTGGAACTTGGCATCCCTGGCTCATTCTATTCCAAAATGGATAACACAGTGTAGACACCTTGTCATGATGGCAATGTGTCAACCCCCTAAACCAGAGCATATGGTATTATGGTCACACAGAGTCAAGACACAAAAGAACCAGCCTCTAAATAATACAGCTCCAGGTTCAAAATCTTAAAGTTGTCTGTGTCCTATTAACAAGCTGTGGAGCAAAGGCACCTTTGAAACGTTCTAGGAACAAAGTACATTTGACACACCAGGAAGATGCTGTGTGTTCCAGTCATATGAGGGGGTGATGGACTAGGCCCAGCAGGCAACCCCAAAAGGGACCATAAATTAAGTTGTTGCTTAGGAGCTGATGGCAGTCATAAGGGTGCTGTCAGGCTTGGCAAGTAGGTCAGTGGCACTACTTGCTCAGCACATGTATGTCCCTGCATTTGATCCCCAGCACCATGAAACAGAAGACACTGGCACTTTGAGTCTGGTGCCTATTTGCCCACTTTTTAGAGGCAAGGCCTTGGTGGTATTTAATCTTGACTTCATTTATCTTCAGAAAGATTATATATATATATATATATATATATATATATATATATATATATGATTATATATTTTATATATATAATATATATACAGATCCTGGACCTCACTATGTCTCCTGAGGTGACAAGCTCAACCTGGTGTCTCTCTGTCCTTGCGACTGACAATACAGCTCCTTTAAAGCAGTGAGCTCAGCAAAGCTTGGGATTCAGGAGGAACCTACTCTCCAGCCACCTTCCTGCCCTATCATTCTGGGTTCAGAGGATCTGGGGTGAGGCTGTGCAGGGGCCCCATCCAAACTCACAACCAGTCTCAGGGAGCAAACAGTCCCCTCATGGGAAAGAGAAACCTGGTTATTTCTAATGTGTGTGTACACAAACACACACACCTAAATCAATGACAAGAAGCACATCTCAAGGAAGAGCCAGTTCCCACACAGGGCCCATCCCTGGCTTTCCCATCGGGGAGCTGGGAGGTCTCTTTTAGATGGTCTTTGTTCAACTTTCTGAGGTCAAGCCCCAAATTTTAGGCCTCACAGAGTCTCAGCCATGTGCTTCAGCCCAGGGGATACACACAATGACCAGTAACTTTGCATCACCACCTTTTAAAATAAAAATTAAAGATTCCAGATGTAAAGCATAAAAATGGTATCTGTGAGTTCTAGACAGCTGTTGGCATGGAGGGAGTCTGCCCACACTCCAAGCAGGATCTACAGGCACAGAGTGTGTCTGCCTCCTCTTTGACTAGAGATTACATGCTACCAAACATTAGCACAGGCCCTGGGTCTGTGAGCCACTGAAAGCCACTCATCCCTCAGTGGGGTTCTCTCTCTAATACCTTAGAGACTCATCCACAGACTGGGCCTGCCAGAAAGAAAACAGCCATGACAGTCTCCCCCAAAGAACTTTATAGCCTGGCTAGGAAGTCAAGAGGAAATCCCACCATCTGTGCCAACCTACACCACTGTTAATACGTAGAGTAAGCTCCAGCGACTCACAAAGACAGAGGACAGAACACGGCAGAGGCCTGGCAGAGCTGTAACCTTGCCAAAGGTTTATGGCTTGGGCAAAATAGCAAGCATGCCTGCATTAGTTCCCTAAAGCCTGGCTCTCGGAACCCTGTATTTTGGGCTTTCTTAGGAAGACAAACAGATGGAATTCTGGAGCAGGATGGTGAGCTTGCTGTTCCTACATGGGATGTGGTCACAGTGCTCTGACAAGGTCCCAAGGACATCTGGGAGGGCAGCCACACTCCTGGTAATAATAGAGGTCTCCTTCACTACCAATCCAGTGTCCCCAGACACAGCTGGAAAAATATGGAGACCAGCCACTTGTGAGCATGCTATAGCAACAGGAACCAGGCAAGCAGAGATGGATCTTGGTAGGGACCACGTGACCCATCCAGTTTCTGGAAAGGCACCATGGCCTTGTAGTCATTGAGTACTCTGGTTGGCTAACACAGTCCTTTTACCCATGGGTAGGCATTCCTTTAAGCACAGACTACAAGCATGAAGGCCCATCAGAGAGTAACAGGGTTCTAACTTGGCCTTCTGTGCCAGTTCACAATCTGCCTCTACCGTGTTGCTCTTTCCTGATGCTGGCATTCATGCGAGGGCAGATCTAGTCTGTGCTCACTTGTGTAATCACTGCCGGCCAAGTCCATGAGTCCAAAACCAGGAGGTGCCCAGCATGATCTGCAGAGTCCACTAGAATGGTCTGCAGAGAAGAAGCCCATGCAGGGGCTTGGGGGGCGGAATCCAACAATTACCAGACCCTGCTTTCTCATGGAGGGAAGCGTGCCTGGACTTTAGGACTGGAGTCAGGAAACTAGGAAACAAACGAGTCACAAAGGTCTCCTCAGCCTCAAACAGAACTGAAAGTCTCTACACTCTTGGGACCTCACTTCTCATTTCACACATAAATACAGGAAGCTAAGGAGTAGAATAAGAGTCCTTGTCTCTCTGGGGGAAAACAAATTATGTTACTCTAAAGAGGGTTGGACCAGTGTCTGATCAGGACCCACCAAACTAAATGATGCAGTTGTAAAGTACAGGTTCTGGTGTGAACTAGAACCTCAGACACAACAGTTGTCTGCCCTGCTGCAAGCAAACTTGCTGCCCTTGTTCAATAAGCTCTCAGAAACTCTGCATGAGCTCTTAAGCTCGAGCAAACCTCTTAGAAACACTTTTCAAATCTTAACCAATCTACCCTCGTTGTGCAAACAAAGAAAACACTCTCTTGAAAGAAAGAAAGAAAGAAAGAAAGAAAGAAAGAAAGAAAGAAAGAAAGAAAGGAAGGAAGAAAGAAAGAAAGAAAGAGAGGGAAAGAAGGAAGAAAAAAGAAACAAAGAAAGAAAGAAGAAACCAGAACTGACTGATAGTTTCACTACACAAAGGACAGCCTTCTGCACTGTGTCTGTCTGGGAATCCCTTGGCAGACAACTGGGGCTCCCTAGGCACCATGAGGCAGGTGTTCCTCAAGCCCTGACTACAGTGGGCAAGTCCTGGAACTGGCTGTTGCTAGTTACTACACTATGGTGCCCTTACCAGTCTTTTTCCTTGTAGAAGTGTCACTGTGGCAAGACAGAGAACATCCATCTATGCTGGCTTTCCATGAGCATGAGAACTGACCTGCCGTGTGACCTGATGTGTCCAGGACTCTGCATTCCTGCAGTATGATGTGGAAGCCCAGGGCAGCAGCTGTCCAGCATACTATGTGAGGCTGTGAACTCCCAGCATTTAAGTCCTGGAGTGAGTCTCATGTGGTCAAGTTCTGTGTGAATCAGGTGGCTGACATCTAACCTCCTGACCTAGATGTCACTGGTGTTTATAATGTGGGTGTTGGCTTCGTGGCTATGTTATATACTGAACAACTGGCAACTAGAGCTTGTGTTTCATTTAGGATGCATGTGTGTCCTATCAAAGTGTAAGTACACCATCCTTTCCTGTTTCCTTCCCTCCATTCCCACATTCAAAGTCTGGTATCCAAGAGTCCTCCTTGATGTGGACTCTAGACCAACAATGCTCACTGCAATGCTCAGTTGGGTTTTCCAGGAACAGACTTTATACAGGGAACTGTCCTAGCACAGGCGTGAACTTATATTCCTTGCTTCCTGAGGAGAAAGCTGCAGTCACAGTTGCCTTGATAATCAAGTGAGACCTGGCAGAGTTCTTGGGCACTGTGGAGGGGTGCTATACTCTGAGCTGCATGCCTCTGTGAATGAGTCACACAAACTACATGGCACTAGTGACAGGCCTGGCAAAGGACAACATGAGTCAGAGGAATCCCAGGTTCATCTGGCCAAAGACTTGAGCTCTGTGTTCAAGTTAACCTAAACTTACTCAGCTGACAGACAACTCTCATATGAACCAAGTATGCTAAGTTCAAGAAAGTAGGCTGGAGCTGGAGAGTAGGTTCAGTGGATAAGAGCCTGGCTGCTCTTCCAGAGGTCCTGAGTTCGATACCAGCCACCACAACATGGCTAACCATCTATAATCTGATCTGATGCCCTCTTCTGGCACACAGGTGTACCTGCAAATAGAACATTCACATATATTAAGTTAAATAAATAAATAAATAAATCTAAAAAGAAAGGAAGGAAGGATGAAAGAATGAAAGAAAGAGAGAGAGAAAGAAGAAAGAAAGAGAAGGAAAGAGGAAGGAAGGAAGGAAAGAAAGAGGGAAAGAGAAAGAAAGAAAGAAATGGAAAGAAAGAGAGAGGAAAAAAGAAAGAGGGAAAGAGAAAGAAAGAAAGAAAGAAAGAGGAGGAAAGAAGGAAAGAAAGAAGAAAGGAAGGAAGAAAGGAAGAAAGAAAAAGAAGGGAAGGAAGGAAGGGAGGAAGGAAGGAAGGAAGGAAGAGAAAAAGAAAAAGCAAGCAGCAAGCTGGCCAGGTCTAGAGAAACAGGCCTGTAAAGCCAGATACTCAAGAAGTACAGTGTGGGTAGTCACAAGTTCAAGGCTAGCCTGGTCTACAGCATGAGTTCAAAGCCAGCTCGGACAACTTAGTGACACCCCTTAAAAGTGAGGAGGGCTGTGGCTACTAGCTCAATGATAGAGCATTTGTGTGGGAATCATTCTGCTGACTATTGATAACTTGCTTGCTCTGAAATACACAATAGTGTTAAAATCTACTACTATATTGCTACATCCTTAAGGATCCAGTTTTTAAGTATTTTGGGCAGCAGATCAAATCTATGAAACAACCTTAAGCTACACTCTCATTGCTGTCAGAGTGTCAGGTGGATGATGAATGCTTGCCTTAGCAGAGCCAAATGTTAACCAGGGTCCATCAGTAAAAAGCTGGTTCCAACTACTTCTTGCAAATGCAACACAGCTAAAGTTATGCTTTTGTGTAGGCTTTTCCAGCACTGTACATAGCTTGGACACTTTCCCTGCTGTGGATCTTTTAGTGGCTAGCCTATCTCTCATTCTCAAAATGGAGCAAGGACCCCCTAGTCATCTCTAGACACCAGGTCAGGTGCCTCCTGCATCCCATGGTGAGCAAGACTAGCACAGCTGCACACACCTTGAAGAATGAACATACTAAAACATTTAATAAATAAGATGGTTCTCACTATCCCCAAGTGATCCCTTATGGCATCCTATAAAATGCTGATATTCACAGGTGTAAATAAATAAACTTATCCTTGACTGAGTGTGTGTATGTGTACAGGGGTTGGGGGTGGGTAATTCATTTCTCTAAGCCTCTTCCTCAAAACTGATGGAGAAGGAGAAGAATAGAAAGACACTTGCCCCCAACATACCCATCGACTCTCATGTAGACTTTAAAAATTATACAGTATTTAATTATTTTTTTAAGATTTTTACATTTTTCCACACTTTCTGGCATCTCTGTGTGTGTTTGTGTGTGTAATTATGTGTAAATCTCAGGTTCAGTACATGCAACAATTGAGCTTACCCAACACCTTTTATCTTTATTTTTTAAATAGCTTGATTACTATCTCTTTGATATATAAAGTCTGTAAGTCTTGGAGGGGAACATCTTGAGGTTCTGATAGACATGTACATTGTGAGATACAGCATTCAGGCTGGCTAAGATCCCTGTTGCTTTGGCAGATTAGCCATCTCATACACTGAATCTATGGAGCATACACTAAGCACACTCCATGTGCTTAGAATCTATGGAGCTTCTTTATAGATAGGTTGGTAGCACTGGCTCCATCCTAGGCAGAGTTGGAGTGGGCAGTTGTAAGGTTGAGTACCAGCCTTTAGAACACTAGTCCCCAGGAGCACCTCACCTGAGGGTCAGCTTGGGTACCTCTGAACATCCCTCCTGGGTTGTTATCTCTTGGCACTTAATCCCAGACATCACTGTAGAATTGTCTTTGGGCAGAAGGTCAAAAACGTGGTTGTTATAAATTTCTACTATGGAAACGTCAACCTTTGGGCTTCTTGAAGGGTTTTCTGAAATGAGCCTGGGAGAAAGACAAGACATAAGGCATGAAGGAAATCCAGATCTCCTCACAGAAAGGACCATAAAAATAGCTTTCGAGGGCACATGGTTGTAGCCCCAGGAAACACAAGGCATTTGACCTAGGAAATGGGGTGGCCCCTCTGGCAACAAGGCCACTGGGGAGAAAAAATCTGGAACCCTGTGGGTGAAAGCTGTCTTGAGAACAAGAATACCTCATAGGAGCTGTCTGTCACCTGCTACCATAGTAACAGGTGCCATTGGTATTCGGCACTCACTATATGAGGTTATAATGAATACAGAATAAACCCAAAAGCCTGCACTGCTCTTGCCCCTCACAGGTGCCCCCAGAAGGCAAGTTGGCATTTTAGCAGTTCTCCCAACCCAGGCTTAGTTCATTTGAAAGTCAATTTGGTGAGCAGAAACTGGGACCAGAGCTCCTTCCTTATACCCATTCCATCCATTTGGGCTACTAGCCTATGCCTCCCAAAGGCTGCCTAAGAGCACCTCAGGCTCACAGAAACTTCATGTCTTAGAGGGAAAACATCAAAACTCAACATGGCAAAAGTGGCCACCAACACTTGCCTTTCTTCTTCCCTCCTCTATGTCTCTCAGCTCCCACTCCTGGCTGAGATGGAATCTCAGGGGCAGAGATCACACACAGCTGTTCTTGGTCTTTGGGGGAGTCTTGGTTGCCCTGACACTTGAACAGTAAAGCTAACTGCCCTTGACAGCTGGGTCTTCTCAGGAAGTTGCTCTGAGAATGAGGCTGAAGTCCAAAGTGGCCAGAAAAATGCTTTGGGTCAAATTCAGCTAAGCTGAGACTTCCCCCTAGAGTTCAGCCCCTCATATATCCTACTAAGATACACTGCTCTCTCATTCTGCGTTTGGCTTTGATGATAGAAAGCTTTACCACACACATCTATGTATTTCCGTATTTCTGGTCAATGCCTGGCACATAGGAAAATAGAATCTGTTTTGGTTGATAAGGATGACAAGGGAGATTAATCCAGAAGAATCAGTGCAAACATCCAGGGTTAGAGGGATGGAGAAGGAGAAGAATAGAAAGACACTTTCCCCCAACTCGTGTGTATACACAAACACACACACACACACACACACACACACACACACACACACACACACACCTGTACTCACATACCCATGCACAAATACAAATGAACACACAGGTCTGGCATTATAGTTCTGTACATGGGCCAAAGAACAGACAGCTGGGTTTACATAAGTCACCCACACATGCCCTGAACCTGTTGCTTTCAAAGTCTGTTCTACTGTGAATAGGAAGCAAAGCATAGAAGATTATCCATATTTTAACTAAGATTCTCCTTGTAACTGAAGGAGATGAGTCATGGGGAAGTGGGGCTAGACCAATCTCCCAACTGGAAGAAGAGAGACTCCCAACTCCGTCAGGTCTATCCTGACCCAGCATGTCCCTCTACCCAGTGGAAGACTTCAGACAGGGCTAGATACAAGTTCATGTAGGGCTATAGTGTTGTCACAGGCTCCTGTGCTTGAACAGTTGTCATCAACTGATGGAGCAGTTTCTGAGGGTCTAGCCTGGTTGGCAGATGTAGGCTAACAGGGGCAGGTCTTGAGAATTATAGCCCTTTCTGGCCTGAGCTCCCAGCTTCCTGAAGAGTGCCTTGTGCCAAAGTCACATGGCCAGCTCTTGTTGTCCCAACCACCAAGCTTTTCCCCCCTGATGGACTATGACCCTAAAGGCATGCTGGTGAGTTCTGTGACTTGCCATGAGGAGAAACTGGTGATCTCATTTCTAGATAGTTCCCTGGGTTTTCTACAGCCAGCAGGTCTTTACAGGGTTCCTCAGACCCAAGGTCTTGGGATGCATCTGAGTTTCCTTGCTGCCCTGATCATAAACTGCAGCTTGTCAACAGAAATGTAATCTATTGAATGTGAATGCTTGTTTCAGACTCACCAACATGAACCTAAACATACAAGTTAAGGCTGATCAATGGAATCCTTTAGGCAAGTTCATGGCCCATGGAAATGTGGTGAAGTAAAAGTCAGAATGTTAAGAAGACAGGTTTATCCATTTATGAAGATTTAGTTTCACTATTGCCATATGAGAAGCAAGCCTGTGGATGTGGGTGCATGTTCTGAGGGACCACTCTCATCATCAAAGCTACATATCTCTGAGGATTGCAGATTGCCTGTCCCTGAAGCACAGTGATCCATGCTGGCAGGCCTTCTGGAAACAAGGATTTTGCAACATTTGTTTCCAGAAGGAGTTAGTACTTGCAAATTGACAAACACATCTGCACAAATACTTAATGAACACTGGTCTGAAGAGGCAGAGGTGGGTGTCCTTACATCATTGCCTGACTCTGTCCTTATGTCATTGTCAGGCTCTGCTGTTTAGGATATGAAAGGGCAACACAACAGAAGGAATCCCCAAACCAAAACCACTCTAAGGGCAGGAGCCTAAGGGAACCGACTTCACTTCTCCATGGGATTGGTGCCTTCGGGGTGTGATCTCAATTCTCCATGGGATAGCTCTGTGCAGGGTATGACCCCAGGAACCAGCAATTCCACTAGACTTGGGCAATATCAAGCCTCAGGTCTATAGTGACAAAGAGATTGGAAGCCAGGAAAGTGGCCTTCCAAATGGGCTCCAGCAACAGCCATGGGATGGCTCACAAAGACTAGAGTATCCAGGCTTTCCCACTGAGACAGTCTACTGAAGGGCACTTTGCTGCCTTTTTTCTAGGACTTTGGTTAGTAGAATGATTAGCAGTAGCAGCAAGCATCCTTTGGGGATGTGCAAATAAACCCGGGAAACCTTGACGGAGAAAATATATAGGAACCTTTAGGATGGCTGAATTTAGGTTCCCTAGGAATGTCAGAAACAGAGGTGTATATGCTCTGCGCTCCCTCTCCAAACTCAACCCTACCCACCCCTCTACTCTGATGAGTTTTACTTGGCGCTCTCTCAAGAACTCCTCCCATGTAAACCCATGGGGAAATGATGAAGCGTATGTGTCAAGAACACACAGAAGCAAGTTGCACCTGCTAGGGTTGGCTGAGCTAGGGTTGGCTGCTCGGAGCAGCAGCTATGTCCAGCTTTCAGCCCAGGCTTGATTTCTAGGGGCTCACTCTGCCTGACTCAATTATTTGCACAGTACCCTTCTGCCTGCCCTGATTCCTCACCACAGGGTATACCTGAAGAGTTCCTCAGCTGCTCGGGGGATGATCCTGCAGTCTTCGTCAACACGTGAGAGCAACCCAGACTCATCCTCAGAGTGCGGTCACAACATGGTGTAGCCATAATGCATACACTACCTAAAATTCAAAACTTTTTAGGATACCAAAATGTAAATGGAGTCTGGAGAAATTGACTCCAGAGAGATTTACCAAGTTATAGAATGTCAATGCTCCCATGCATCTCTGTTCCTGTAAATCAGGTTTTCATTTGCCCACACTGCCATTTCTTTCCTCTATCCACTGGACCTTGTATGACCTCTCATAACCTAAGCTCACCCAACACACTCCTCCACAGGTTCTCATCATGGCCTCAGATGGCCTTCCCCAGGTCCCATTCTGCATCTCCTCTGCTGGTCTGTGGGTTAGTTCCAGTTATCACACTGTTAGCTTTCAGTTTGGTTGCTGAGTCACCTTATATGGATTCGTTTTCCCAATTCAGGCTGTTCCATATGATAGGTGTAAAGCTTCCATGGTGTCCTTAGAAGGTATGCACTACAGACCCAGCAGAGTGGCTATAGTTGAGCTCATAATAGCCACGTTTTCACTGGTTTCCTTTTTAACATTTATTTGGTAATTTACTTTGTGTCTGTTTCATGGCTTGTGTGACACAGCATACATGGAAAAGTCAGAGGACACTTGTAGAAGTTGGTTCTCCTCCTCTGCCATATGGCTTCCAGGGATCAAACTTAAGGTTCTCAGAATATTTTGACAATCATCTATACCCACCAAGTCATCTCGCCAACCCATTTTAAAATATAAATATAGCCATTTTAAAATATAATTGTCATCCAAATGTCTGTGGCTTCTTCCTGCCAGTGGACATATGAGCCCTGAGGCCCATAGGGCAGCATGTGCTCCAGCACAGTCCTGTGATGTGCTGTTTTATAACAACAGTTTACTTCACATAAGACCAGAGTTATTGATAGATTCCTTTCTTTTTTAGCCATTTTATCATACTACGAAAACATCAATCAGAAGGCTGGAAACATTTAAAGGAGTATTTACAATAATTTTTGAATTAAAATTATATTTAAATTTTAAGGTTTTCTTGGTTGAAAGGAAGCAGGCCTCCTGGCCCTACCTACTGTCATTCAGAGATCCCCAGTGGCACCTTGGAATCACATGGGATGTTCAACAGCCCATATACTCTTCAACTGAGGAACCCCGACCTATCTACATCAATTCAGAATTATCTGTTTAGACTTGCAAGTTAAACAAGTGTGTGTCACTCTTTGATAAATGGTTTCATGATAGTGTTCTGATTAGGAGCCATCTGTGTCACATCTGGAGCCACTAGAAGTAGAGCAGAAGCCCACCTCCAAGACTTATAACTCCATTCTGACAGAGCTGTGGAATGCTGAAGAGAACAGAGCAGGCCAAGCATCTTGAAGCCATCACCCCAGGTGCTAAAAAGACTCTATTTGGACCACATCCCACACTTCTGCCACCTTCTTGAAGCCTACTTGTGCACTTGTCCCAAGTATAATGCCTTCAACTGCAACCTACAGAGGTTCCTCCCAGGGCTCAGCTACTAGACATGTGGGTTTGGATGAAGTACCACACTTGAAATGATGCCATGGTTGCACTGAAGATGGAAAAGCAAATCTGGTATACGGCCTGACCACTGCACTCACTTAGTTAAAGGATGGATGCTGGTCAGGCCCATCCTTGTCATTTCTGGTGGAGGGTCTATTTTGGAGAGATGCAAAAACAGCACTGAAGCTATAAATGCACCCAGAGGAAGGGAAGATTGGCTCAAAGACAAGAGGCAGTGGAGAAGATGTGGGTGTCCCAAAGTGGATCTTCCTGGCAGTTTGCACAGCTCAAGCCACACAGCACACTGGCTAAAAGCAAATGTGGTGGCAGAGCTTCTACTTTGCTAGGAAAGTCTCCTTTGGGACGTTTTAGGAGACTCCCTACAAAACTGAGCTTCTCAAAATGCCCTCAAAGTCTCCACAAAGTCTTGGCTTAGAGGGCTGCAATTCAGTCTCAGAACCACGACTCTAAGCACTGCTTGTAACTTTCCAAGATTAGAAGACTAGTTCCCAAAGGATACAGCTCCAGTAAGGCTGTTGTTCCCAATTGTTGTTAAACTGGTTAAGAATTTTAAAAGAACCTGGGTGGAAGGTTCTGCAAGCGCCTGTTAGATCTGTCTTATCTGTGATGTCACATAACCCTAATATTTCCTTTTTTGTGGGGAGAGGTGTCTGGATAACCTGTGTGCTGCTGTGTGGTGAAGTTACCTGCTATTTCTGGTTTGTGGCTGATCTGAAGCTCTATGACTTAAATTGTTTCAAGTATTTGTATAATGATGGGTACACCCAAGTTCGGGCATATGTAATGTTCTTGGTGGCCTGATTTTTTTTTCTTCTGCTAAGTTTTGGCTTTCTAATCTTTCAGGTATTATAGTAGCCAACACCTGCTTGTTTCCTGAGCGTTTGTTTGCAATACTTTACCATACCTTTACTCCAAGGTACTCTCTGTCTTTGAAGATGAGGTTTATTTCTTGTAAGCAACAACAAAAACAGCAAGGTCCTGTTTTCTAATACAATAGGCTAGTCTGAATTTTTTGGATGAGGAATTGAGGTCATGAATTTTCAAGGTCATTACTAAAAGGATGTGTGTTCTGTATGGTCCTTTACTTATTGTATGGCATTTGTTTTCTTAGGTCTGCTTCTCCTAACTATTCAAGCACTGTTTCTCTTCCACTTTTAGCCTTGTGAGAATGCCCATCCTTCTGTCTAGAACTAGGTACTCCTTTCAGAATTCTTTGTGGGATCAACACGGTGGTCATAAATTCCTTTATTGTGGGATGTTTTCCTTTCTCCTTCATTTATGGCAGATAGTTTTGCATGGCAGAGCAAGTTGACTGGGTTGGCATCTGCGGTCTCACAGAACTTGAAGTTCATTGTTCTGAGGCCTTGTGGCTTTTAAAGTTTCTTTTGAGAAGTCAGCTCTAGTACACTCAGCCTTAAACATTTATATCACATACAATGAGGTGCAGGGAATATCCTGGAAGAGAAACCAGAAAGAAAAAATGTCTTGTGGGTAGGGGAAGGGCTGGCAACAGTCTTCTAAGTATGCCGTAGCCAGTTTGATCATGAACAGACTGCATTTGCCTACTCCAGGCCTACATGAGCAGACATGATGTGTTTGAGGGGCTCAGTGGAACCATCCTCTCTGCTGAACTGATAGCTACTAATGGATTGAGGAGAAAGGCTGAGTCATTGTCAGTTGTGGGCCCAATGCTGAGCCCACTAGCTCCACTGGCTAACTCCAGATCCATTGTCATACAGATGGTCTTCCTTAAACTTAGCAGATCACAAACAAAACAAAGGCATAAACATGAGAAAGAGGCTTATAGAGAAGCAGGAACTGACAGAAGTAGAGAAGAATAAGAGACTGTGGGGGCCAAGATTAATCAGAATGCTCTGTGTGTAGGGTGTGTGTGTCTGTGTGTGTGTGTGTGTGTGTGTGTGTGTGTGTGTAGCTTTCTAAAAAGACTCTTGTGGTGAAGAAAACATCTTCTCCAAGCTGACAGGGAACATGAGCTAATTTGATGCTAGTCAGCATATCTCTATGCTCTGTTCCAAGAGAAAGTCTCCACTGACAGTCACTGTGTCATGCTGGTGATGTCACCAGCTGCTAGGCTGTCACTGCCTCAGTCACTGAAGTTCTAGGCATCCTATGGCCAGAATGACGAGACCTTATATATAAATGGTCTATTTCCAAGGGCTTCATAATGGTCAGATATTTCCAAGACCATGTAACTATGGCACTGGTCTTGGAAATATCTGAACTCACCCAACCAAGAGAGATATGAGGAAGGGATGTGCACATCTCCAAATACTATGGCCTGAGATTCTGTTGGGCCCTACATTCTTGGAGTCAAGGAGAGGTGTCACATTAGTATAAGCGGCAGAGAACTATTGCTCAGAAACCTAGGAGAATGTGCCCTCCAACTTCCCCCATGGAATCCCAATGGACAAGATCATAGGAGAGTTTAGTGCCTATTGATTTTCAAGCTGGCAGTGAAAGGCTGGAGAATCTTAGAATGTATAATGTATAACTTTTACCTAAAAGCAGGCATGGAAAACCTCTGCTACAAGCCAAAAAAAGGTGGAGTAGCTAGTTCCAGGAACTCTGCTAATCCAGAGCCTCAGGGCTCTGGTTCCCACTACCTGCCCCTCTGGTTCCCACTACCTGCCCCTCCTGGCGGATCCACTATGAGGGCAGAATTAAGAATGAAGGTCTAGTGGTTTATGAGACTCTCCACCCTGTCAACCAGTAGATGGAGATTACATTCCTAGAATGAATATGTTCCCCTCCCTAACTGAACACCTTGGGTTCAGGTCCCTCTGAAATTTTCCACTGTTTATGTTCTGTAACCCTCTCTCCGCCCCCAGCTTCCTTTAAATACCCGACACTTCTTGTGTTCGGGGTTGAACTCTGGCCAACATGGTCATGAGATCGACCCCGGTGTCGAACTCTGGCCAGCAAGGTCATGAGATCGACCCGGTACTGGTATCCCCAATAAACCTCATGTGATTGCAGCAAGTTCGGTCTCTCGTGAGTCATTGGGTGGTCGCGTCATCCCGAGACTTGAGTAAGGATCTCCCCAGTTCTGGGGGGGGTCTTTCATTTGGGGGCTCGTCTGGGATTTACAACCACCCTTGACTCTCCGAAGACCCCCTTGGAGGTGAGTTCCTACATGTGATCCGTTTGTCTGTATGTGTGTTTTCCATTTGTCTAGGAACTGCTTGCTTGTTTTACAACCTGTAGATTTGTAATTAGCCACTTCCCGAGATGGCAGGGTTTATAGATGGCAGGGTCTGGGGTTCGAGTCCCCAGAGAGTTT
>NW_022196911.1:13721353-13721635 GCF_008632895.1 Mastomys coucha
TGGGTCTTTGGGCTGCTCCTGGGGGAACCGGGAATAAAAAATGGTGTCGGCAGGAATCCCGTGGTCCCAGGTTTCCCGAGAGGGTAGTCGGAAACATGGAGTTGGCCCCATAGTTGCCAAAGCGTTAGAGACAGGGGCCTGGACCCAGGTGCTGCAGTTCTAGTTCTTTCCGGGCCACATCTAGATCCCTGGCCTTTTCCCCATCCAGGCTGGTCACCTGGATGGTGACCCCAGCCTCAACCCCAGACATAAGCTGAGGCAGAAAGGTTATGTCTGTGGAGC
>NW_022196911.1:13723355-13723561 GCF_008632895.1 Mastomys coucha
AAGAAGAAACTGAGCATCATTTGAGCTGTTCCAGCTGTGGCGAGACAGCCACTGGGCAAAAGTTGCCTATTCATCTGCAGATGATACTGTCCAAAAAAGGACACACAGGCCTAGGACAGCATATATCTGCCGAGACACATTAAGCTGGTCCTTAAAGTTCCTGTCCTCAGACATTCACGGGCCAGAAGGCTGAAGATTGATGCTCC
>NW_022196911.1:13729553-13762734 GCF_008632895.1 Mastomys coucha
TCCCTGGTCTCTGTCCTTGGGCAGTGAACTGGCAGCTTTCCACTAACCCTGCAACCAGTTCCTGTAGTACAGCTCACTGTCGAGATGGACAGACAGCCTTCTGACCCATTTAACATCCTGCTGACATTGGTGGTGTACCAGTGTAGCCTTCTCAGCTTTGAGTAGGTCTTTCCCAACCTTGGAAAGGCAGAGCAGCTTTCCCAGCCTTGAGCAGGCTAAGCAGACCTTGAACATTCGCCATGACAGGTCTTATCAACCTGGACAGAGACATCTGTCATGGCTGCAGTTGCAGGTTCCATGGGAACTTTGATGTTTTGGCTGCTTGAGCTGACCTTGCTGTTACAACATACTCCACCTGAAGAAGGGGATGGGTTTTGTGGTTTTTTTTTTTTTCCCTTTATATACCCAAAGCTATTACTAAACTTTGAGCCTTGATCAGAACTTTTGTGTTGGCTTCATCCGTCTCTCACCCCATTACCCTATTTCCAGCTTCCCTTTCAGGTAAACCCAGTTTGCCCATGGTTGCTGGGCAGCTACACACCCGGGCTGTGTTAAGCAGGATCAAAACTCTGATGGGTTGTCCAGACCAACTTCTGGAAGCTTCATTACCATGAGCTCATGCCAGTACGAAGCAACTGTCAAATCCACCTTTGTGACACAGTTCCAGAAACAGTAGGCTTCAGAGTGTTCAGGAACTTTGGAACAATGAAGCTGATTTCCTGTATGTCACACGTGCTCCCTGTCCAACCTCAGTAGTTATCCCAGGGTCTTTCGGTTGATGACTTGACAATAAATAGTTGGGAGGATGTGGCCTGGTCTAATATTTACTATCAATAACACATCATAACTCATTGTTTGAGACTGAACATATGGTTTTTGTCTTTTAGTTATGAATAATGGAGATCCTTCCATGCTTGGGAAACATGTTAATAAAATGGCAAAGCTAAGCTGAATCAAACTTTTATTATACAGAACATAGACAGTTATGTAGCTTATTCAAAGACAGGCTGGTCTTCCACTAAGTTCTAAAGAAACCTATTCTAAACATAGTTTAAGGCTTCCCATCTGAACGTGATGGTTAATCCTGTCTGCAGATGGTGCTTACACTGTTTTGTTTCCTGTTTCCCATCCTGGCCACATTGTTTTTAACACAAAGTAGAACAATGTTTTAAATTATTGGTATAAAAATACCCACCACAATCTCTTGGAGTCTTGCCAAATACACTAAGTGAAATAACTGTTTTCCTGGTCTTTCCCTTTAGAAGCCACTGACACCCTAAGGACTGCTTGAATATGATGCTGGGGCATGGGATGCCAACCTATCACATCTGACATATACAAATATGTTCTACCTTTAAACTTTAAAATAACAGCTGTAGGGGCTGTAGAGATGCCTTGGCAGTTCAGGGAAGTCATGGTTCAATTCCCAGAATTAATATGGCAGTATGTAACTGTCTGTAACTCCAGATCCAGGAGATGGGATGCACTCTCTGACTTGAGGGCAAAAACATGCATGTGATGCAGACATACATGCAGGCAAAACACCCACACACAAATCGAAAAGAAAACAGCAATGATTTCGGACACTTGGCTTTCATCACTGCTATCTCAAGTCATTTGTCTACTGGCTAAAACTACCTATGTCTCAGTTATGCTCAGATGTCAATATAGGCTTTGGTACTTTATTTAGTGAGCATTGGGATGAACTCTCTCAGTACCCTGAGACAAGCCCCCTCTGACAGAGCAGGGCTCTCCTTATCCTGAGCATGAACAGCGATTTTGGCAGTGCTGAGGAGGCCACTTCTATCCTAGCTGTAACCAAGCTAAAGGAAGGCTTCATGAGTGCTTGCTTGCTGACACTGCCTCATCTAGAGCAGAGCACAGTGCCAGGCCTCATGGCTACTTCTGCTCATCCTTCCCTAGTACTGTATAGAAAGAAAGAAGACACAGTTAAAAACCTTGAAAACCCTCCAAGAAAAAGAAGTTGCTGATGGTCTATGATACACACTTCAATGGAGAGATGTTGATGGAGCTCAAACTATAGTGAGGAGAGACAGGTAAGGAATTCTAGAAGTGTGGACACTTTATGTTAGGGGTCTTATGGTTAGGTCTTGAAGATGCTGGTCAGGTAGAAGGTCCAAGGCTGAGTGACAGACCTCAGAAGAGAAATGGGTACAAAACCTGCACAGAGGTCAAGGGCCTGTAGATTCTCTTAAGGCAGTGACAAGCCTGAGAAGGGTCTTCAATAGCAAAGATTTTCAACAGACACACATTTTAAAATGGTCTTTCTGGATTTTTGTGGAGCATGCGGGAGGTGACAGGAAGAACTACTTGTGGAGTGCTGTGGGAACTATCTGGGTCTTAAGGAGCACAGAGAAGGCATCCAGGCTCCCAGACTGCAGAGATGCCTGCAGGGTGCGTTTTACACTTGTCTCTGCAGGAGTCAGTGGAAAAGCTCCAAATGAAAAAGGTGGCAACTGTGGGAGGGGAGAGGTCTATCCTTACTCCTTTTTTTTAAAGATTTATTTATTTATTATATGTAAGTACACTGTAGCTGTCTTCAGATACCCCAGAAGAGGGCCCCAGATCTCATTACAGATGGTTGTGAGCCATCATGTGGTTCCTGGGATTTGAACTCATGACCTTCAGAAGAGCAGTCCACACTCTTAACTGCTGAGCCATCTCTCCAGCCCCCCTTACTCTTGATTTTACAAACAGTAGATGCTAGCAGGCCCAGCCTCACTGAGATACCAGCCACACATCTCACAGTAAACCACACTATGTCCACCATGGCCAAGTACTGCAGTCTAATGTCAAGGTTAGGAGCTCCCAATCATGTGAAATAGCAGATCAGTGCTCAGTTCTCAAGCAGATGTGCCCTCATTTTTCAGGACAAAGAAGGAAACAGGGCCCTGGTCTCTGATGTGCTCCTGCAAGGAAGATAGCATCTGAGCTCCTAGGGAGGTCTCTGCCCAATAGAGACTGCTAGATTCTGGCTTAGTCCTTGCTTGATCCTGAGAGCAGAGAAGCTCCTTCATGAATGTTGGAAGAAGGTGCTGAGGATGCTCAGCAACCTGTTATACATGGGTCAACTTGATAGAGAGGTATCCATGTAGAAAGGGCTGTGGCTGGCTCAGACTGTCAGCTCAATGAGGAACTGCTCAGAAGTAAAAAGGATCAAAGGGAAACTGAATAACGGGGCCTTGGGACTAAGCTTCCACAGCTTGGTTAGGGTTACTGCAGAGTAGAGTGCCCCTCTATGATTCATGCTGACAATGTCCATTTCAATGGTATTAAGGCAGGCCTTGGGGAGGTGATACACTCACTAAGGATTCTATCCTCATGGGAGGACAAGACTAGAGAGCTTATTTGCTCATCCACTCCACCAGGTGAGGATGTCTAGCCAGTAGCAATTAGAGAAATGAGCCAGCCATAGATATCAAACCTGCAGTGCCTTGATCTTGGACTCCCAAACTGAAACAAATGCTCTTTGTAAATTATAGAGTCACAAGCTTTTGGTTATAGCCACATGACATGACTGTACAATTTGTATATCTATAGATTTATTAAACTTGATATGGATGAATTCATGATGCATAAAAGGTGCAGCCCATCTTTCAGGAAATAGTTGTTGGAAGTATCATTAATGAATTATTCCTTAAATACTTGTGAGCACAAGGATAAATAATTTAGGACTCATCTCTGTTCCAGTATAGGATGACACTGTAAGTGTCCAGCTCACTGGATGGGACAATAGATCAAAGGAAAGCCACTGAAAGACCCTCTGAAGGGACCCTCACTCAAGTCCCAGGAGACGCACACCCAGTGAAACACGAGAGGCCGCCTTGATGCAAAGCGCACAAGGTTTTTTTTATTCGGAGCGCTCCAGGCGGACCCCCAATCTCACGCAGGAGACAAGGAATCGCCTGGAGGCTGAGGGGTTAGGGGTTTATATAGGAAAAAAGGTCTGAGGGAACAAAGGAATCAGGGTGGCTGTACATGATTGGTTATTTTAAATGTAGTTCGTGCAGATTAGAGTTGAGAATTCCTAATAAGGGGAGTGAAATTCCTAAAAAGGGGAGAGAAAAAAGGAGTGCTATTCAAAGTTCCTAATGACCTTTAGCTAACACCTAAGAAAACCAAATGGCCCATGGTTCATCACTCAATGTCTGCCCGAACATGTCCCAGGAGCCTGGGCTCTGGACAATCTTTGTGTTTTATGTCTTCCTGACCTGGGCACTGGACACGTCCTTGCATTATTGCCCTATCTCTGTGTTTTATGTCCCCCTGACCTGGGCTACGGGCATCTCCTTGCATTTTTTCCCTATCTTCGTGGATTTATGTCTCCCTGACCTTTCAGTCCCCTAACAGCTTGTTTGTCTCCTTTTTGATCTGTTTTCACAGGCCTGGCCCCTGTGGTTTTCAGTAATCCTTCCCTTTGCTAACACCCCCTTTGCTAACACCAGTTTCAAATTTAACTCTTTCAATCCCAGGCTTTTCTTTTCACCACCATCCTTTACATCTTTTGCAACTACAGTAGCTGACTCAAACTCTCACATGTGGCTCGTTGGCCAATCAGTCTACAGGACAGAGCAAAACATTACCTCTGCTATCTCAGGTACAGAATAGCATTTTCTGGTTCCAGTTAAACTATCCTTTCCCCTTTTAACCTACAACCAAGAATCCAAAAGGAAAAATCCATCAATGTAGCACCTACCTACCCATTCTGAAATACTGTGAATGCACAGAGTACAAGAAAAGATAGAAACCCTCTGAGCAAGGAGAAGGTCAACTGTCAGGTTGCTCAGACTCATACACATACTGCAGAGACAAGACAAGCTGGCCTCAGCAAGGCCTGGCTTGCTACCCACACACACTCCATGGCTCTGAGTCCCTGTCAGCACCAGCCCCAAAGACTACTGGAGATGCAAGTCTTAAACTCCAGACTCTTTATCCTCTGGTCAGTAAAGCATCAGACAGCCTAGCTGGGAAGCTGAGAGTTTATAGAGCCATATAAACAGTCCAGCTTTAAAAAACAAAAAAGACCCCTACAAAGCCCCATGTGTGTATGCCTATGTGTGTGCATGTGCGTGTGTACATGCATTTGTGTAGATGTTCATAAGACATCAGTAGTCTTGGAAGGTCAAGGAGAGAAAGGACTTTATGTGAAGATGAGATGGTAGGGAATGGAGGTTGGACATTGGAAAGAAGCTAAAGTATGGTGGGATTTTATGAGCCAAAGAAGTGAACTACATATTTAACTCTCAGAGACAACTGGGACAGGTGCAGTGTTCCTGTTGGTGGCTCAGGGTTGCAGCTGTGGATTCAGGGAATTCAGACCATTATGCTGAAAACAGTCTCTCAGACTAAAGATTCAACATCCTGTTGGTGCTCCAGACTCTTCAGGGAAGAAATTAAGTCCCTCCTAGGGATCCCTTCATTCTCTCCTGCAGGAGATTCAGTCTTTCCTTTTATGGGTCTAGTCATTCCTGTAGGAGATTCAGACTCTCTTGGAGGGAATTCTGTCTTGAGATAGGAATGCAGTCCCTCCTGGTAGGTAATTATCCAAATCTTCTCACAGAAAATGTCATCACCTGGAGACAGCATTTTCTGCACTTTTAAACTCTTATTGATAATGGTAACCCAATACCTAGGAGTTATAGTATTAATTGCTAAATGTATTTAGTTCATTATGAAAATCTCTGCAATATTTTGATGAAATTCACTTAATTCCTAGATTTCAAACTATAATAGCAGCTATAGTTATAAGTTTAGCATGTGTTTAGTCAAATTTATTATAAAATATTTTTTATTTTCTTTTAAAGACAGTGGTCTACCTGGAATTTTCCCCCTAAGTTTACTTTTTTTATTGATAGGATACAGAAATGTTTATTTTTGTTGACAGAACTTGTATTCATTGGTCTTGTATAACTCAAGTTTTGGTGCAAAGGTTTTAGCAGATTGTTTAGGGTCTCTTCTACTTATATTATGGTTCCACCTACAAGTAGACTGAATTGTTCAATTTTCTCCCTTAAATGACTAGGTTATACCACTAGAACAATACCATACAACAGTGCCAGAAACACCTGGGTTCTAAGCACTTCTGAAGTTTGGTCCAATTAGAATGGGGCTCTGTGAGAAAGTTTGTCCATTTTGCTCTGATTCTAGAAGTCTCTTTTCAGCTTGGCCATGGTGTAACCCAATTCATATGGCGAAGTATTAAGTCTTAGTCTCTCAGCAGGTGACACTTGAAGACAATGCCTTCAAGGTGATCAATTCAAAGAAGCCTTAAGGGTGTGTAATGTCATTGATGTTCTGAAGGGAACCCTGGAGCCACAGACACTTGAAGGGTGCCCAGAAGGACCACAGAACACCCTGGGGAAGCAGCTATCTACAAACTAAGGAGTCCTGGGGCCAAGACTTCCGTCTCTCGAGCACATAGAAACCTCTGCTCAGTTCTGGGGGCAGCCCACAAAGATTACAGTGTGCATTCTTGGTATGCCCTTGAGTCTGCAACTCACTGCTGTAAGCCCAGCACTATCTTGGGGTGGATGGCACTAGGTGTATAACATTTGACTCTCAAGGTGAGATAAAGTGGCCCTGAGTTGGGTGCTAAGGCACAGTGCCAGGGTGAAGATTCTGTATAGCTAAGCTGGGGCTTGAAGCAGGCAGAGTTGTGCTGTCCTCAAGGAACTTAGAACTTGTTACCATAACAAATGTGCTTCCTTTAAAGTACACTTAGGCAAATTTGCTAAAATCCAAAATGCTGCTTGTGGCTCTTACACTTTTCCTTGGAGCATGCCCACAAATCTACTTGCATTCCAGCAGGAAGCCAAGCCTTATCTTATAAGGGGCTGCCCATGCAGTCATATGATCTCTCTAGCCAGGAACCACTACCTGCTACAAACTCACTTTTAAGAGGCAGATCAGATCATCTTCTCTCTGGTTAAGATCACTTCTGTAATGTCTTCATAACTGGTAGAGCAAAGACTTTAGGTGTTAGCCATTAGCCTGTGTGGCCTAAGCTCAAATTCCCTCAGCCTCTACATTGTTTCCAGTATACCACAAAGCCCTGGCTGGTCACATATCACTTTTTTTCAGAGACTTCTATCTTCTAAGCCCTCACTCTCCCCTGTTCAACAGGACCTTCCTGTCCCTGCAGTCCCTGTGTGTACTCTCTAACTTTTGTGGGGGCTGATTTTAGATCATGTAAGGTTCAGAATTTCTGCTCTGCAGCCATTACTAATCATGGCATTTATATTTGTGTTCACGTTATCAATCTATTTGTTCTGCTGTGTGCTCTAACAGGGCAACAACGTAATTACTGGTTGTTAACAGCTGTACTTAACCTGCTCAGTATGCAGATGTTCAGCAGAGCTGAGGGAGATCCCAAGTCAGGAGACCCTAATGTGCAGAAGCAGATGAGAGGTCAGAGATGCACCAAGTGGGAGTTGGAGGAAGGGACCTTAAGGGCTGTTGGCCGCCAGCCAGTGTCTATCCAAAATGGCGCCAAACTTCACCTCAGTACCACGGACAGCTGCTTGGTGCAGGCGCGCGGTAACAGTGACACATCTCTTGGCTCTCCCCCTCCCGATGGGGATATGCTAATAAGGTGCTTGCACTAGACTAATCAGACAGTAACACGTTTGCTCGCCCCCTCCCGCGGGAGTAGGTTAATGAGGTGTCTGCATGGTGCACCAATCAGACAGTCTCGCTCGGCTATATAAGCCAGCAGCTCCAGGGTATCAGGGTCCTTCGCTTCAAACTTCAAGAGGAGCTCCAATAAAGTGCTGCTGAGAAGAATCCTGTTGCCGCGTCGTTCTGCGGGCGAGACTGGTCGCGACAAAGGGCAGTTGGGATAAAACAGGCCAACCTGCCCTAAGATCCTGAAAACAAAGCAGACCGATTTGGTCTCCATTCCGAGGAAGCTCAAAATGAGACTCACAGTACAGTGCCACCAAGCCAACCCCCGGTCGCCTAGGTTCCCCACAATCCTGAGAGCAGAGAGGGGCGGTTTCAAACTCCCTGGGCTCCCTTCACACTCACCAGCATTTGATGCAGAAGCTGCCACAACCTCTCTTCTCAAAAGCCCTGCAGTAACCTAAGGTTTCCTGGCATTTCCCTGCCTTCTCACAATGACTGAAGGGTGTGGCTAATCTCTGGGGGGTACCTTTCACAGGCTCATATGCATGCACTATGCCTTCCCACAGCAACTTTTGCCAGGCTAGATACTGGTGCATAGAACTTTGGACATTGCTCCTGCCTTCTCAAGAACGATGGGATCCCCAAAGTGCTTGTAGAATATAAATCACCTTTCTGTGGCCTTGAATACTCAGCTCACCTGGAGGTATCTCTTTCCCAGCCCTCACTAGGGATCCTGCCTCCTGAACCTCCCCATGACAGAGACCCTTATGCTTCTCCTTCTACCATCTCGATAGTATCTTGTAGGGTCCTTCAATCAACCTCCACAGGTCCTGTGTTCATTTCTCACACTGTCAACCAGTATACACAACTGAGGACTGCTTCTGACTTCTGTTCCACAACCTGCCCTGGATTCGATGTCCTGGGATCACAGGGTGAGTAGGGGTAGTACCGGTTGAATACTGCTTAAAAAGTTAAGGCAATCTTGAGACTGGCACTTAGTTCCCAATTCTGTGAATAAACAGGTGGAAATACTTCACACAGGAACACAATCACCTGAAAATTTAGGAGTATAAAATTTCTTTTGCCAAGTCAAGCAACTCACATTCTGCTTAATTGTATCACAAATTCATAAGTATATGTGCACCTAAAATCACTTTATTACCTGGGAATGCACAGAGCAAGTCTTACGTAGGGTTTGGCAGAAAATAAAGTGATAGAGACCAGGAGACACAATAGGCCAGGGCCATAATCTCCCTAATAGGGAGGGGTGCATAGGAAAACATGGCCCTGGGTCAGCACCATTCTAAGTTTTTAAGGGATGTCTCTACAGAGCTAAAAACCACAGCAAATTAAAATATAGAAACACAAACACTAATTCCAATATATAAATTCTATTTTTTCAAAAAAGTTCCCCACAAGTTCCTTTAACCCTTGAATATGCCTTCCTGTCTTTAAAGTTCCTTTGCATTTTTACAGGACACTGCTGACTCATACTTTCACACATAGCAGTACTCAAGGTCATTCCCTGTTCATGGAAACTGTATGTCCTTTAACTAGCAGCCCCACAACTCCTCATTCCATTTCACCCAAGCCCTGAGGTTTGGATGTTGCTTTGCTCCCCTGCTAAAGCACAGTAGGCAAGAGGGTGAGGGGACACATCAGCTCACTGACCCTTCCAGCCTGCTGGAACTGGTCAGTGTACCTTGTGCAATGACAGTAAAACATTCTTCATTCCAGCCATCTTGAGTGGGTTCTTCCACTTGAATGTTTATGACCAGGAGACCTTTTAGGCAATGTGCTTGTCAGTGAGTATGTTCAGGGATTCCAGGGACCAGGATGGGGCTGTGAAAGGAAGCATGGTCCCAGCGGTCACTTTGGATACTGAATTCATAAGATGCAGATATGTAGACAGAGGTGACCAAGCTCTCACAAGGACTCTTGTGAAAAGCCACCCTAGTCTGCAGCTGGTTGCATCATCAAAGAGCACATTCCCAAAGACAGAAAAACAACCAAGGGACAAAGGAAGGAATGACTCAGCAGTTTAATGAAGGAGTGACAGATGGAAATGGGGAAGAAGATGTTGGCATTACAAATATAAACTTTGTCAGCACTTTGAAAACAATAGCAAATACACTTAAATAGATACAAAGTTTATTAAAAATAGGTTGCAACTGAAATACAGTAGAAATGAAAAACAACAGCAGTTTGGGTGTTTCCCCACAGTAATGCACGCTATTCAACGTGCCGTTACAACACCTATTCACATCTGACCTCACTGTCCAGGATGGCCAAGTCTACTTCACTACGGGTCTCACAAACACACATGCAGAGTTTTCAGATGCTTGCTGGTTCTTTTGTGCATCTATCTTCCCATGTACTAGTGACAGTAGGTACCTGCCCTTCTTTGGGATGGATGATTATGACACCCGAAGGCTGTCAGTGTGCTCAGGTCACAAGGAGACTGTACTTCCTAGGCAAGACAAGTTTGCAAATCCTTCATAACTCTCAGGGCCATTCTATTCTCTTACAGAGGAAACAACAAAGACACACTTTCAAATAGGAAACTGGATAAACATAAAAAATATTTACACTTATATTTCAACAATTTATCATACAGCTCTTATTAAAAGTGGTTTTTCCGGTTGCAAATACCTCTGTTCTATTTGAAAGTGTGCATATTTTCCTGAAGCACAGATTTGTAAGAGAATAGTATGGTACAGAAAGATCCTCTGGACCCACATTAGGGGTTTTCAAATAGAAAGTGTGCTTGAAATTATAAAGTCAGCTTTCACACAAAATAAGCAAACTGAGGTCTGTCTCCCACAACTCAGCTGAGGAATGACTGCAAAATCCAGAGATTAAAATTAAATAACTCTATTATGCTGAGAAAGCACGTAAGTCACCGGAGGCACAGCAACACACTCCTTCCTTTGCTGACAGTGGATCTAAATCTCTTTACTAAATGTAGAATTTCTGAGACACCTATGTTTTACTGCCACCCATGAGCTCCCATTCTTCTCAGATGTCTTTGCTCATACCTACACGAAAACTGTGTAACTAGAGAGCTCTAGATCCTTTTCAACCTCTGAAATATTAGGTAACTTTCTAACATAACTGTCATTACATTAATTTCCACCAGTGATTATTCTAATGAGGATTTGGTATTTATAAAAATAAAATCCCTAGGCTTAAATCCTCAAAATTTTTCTTGAGAATTTTCAAAATTGAATTGTTAATTAGATATTCAATCTCAAACATTTAAATTGATCAGGAGGCTCACATTCATCAAGAATTATGTGTTGTGCACCTTACATAAGAAACTCCATCTAGCCGTCTCATGTAAATGATAGAAGGTAGGTAGCATTCGCACTGGGCTGAGAGGCCTGTCTCCTTCAGACAGAGTCCACTATGACACAGTAGTGCTCTGAACTGTTCAGCTGTCACTGTCTGGTAACCAAATAGAGTTTGGAGAAAAAACAGATAATTTCTTGGCCTACTGCCCTTGGAATGACAATGAAAGAAGCTAGGGTAGCGGGAACACCCCATCATCTTTACAGCCCTTCACTCTGCCCTAAGAGTCCAAAACTCCCCCAAAAACTAACAGAAACAGGTAACTTCACAGATACAGATCACTAAGAACTAGACAGGATTTTTCTTGGTAGAGTAAAACAAAGCTTCTTGGAACTGAAACATCTCTAAATTACAACCATTTCAGAAACAGAAAATAAACATCACTTAGAAGTAGAATTGTTCCTTCCTCTTCAGGCTGGCCCCCACCAAGCCCCTGCCAAGGGCAGACCTGCTTGAGTAAAGGTGTCCTCTCTCTCTTCTCACTTTGTGTTCAGTTCATTCTCAAGCTCTGTTAATTTACGAGAAGCTTTCACTTTGTCAGACACATCTTGCCCTTGTGAAAAGAGGCGCTGACGCTCTTTAAATGTCAGGTTTTCAGGGGCTCCAGAACTGCCAGGTAAGTCTGCGTCTTGGCTGGACAAGAGAGAAACACAAAAGATTATGCATCAAAACACAAGTAACTAGCTGAAGTAAATGTTCATAAGAACTGTAACGGTTCAGTGAGACTTGCTCATTGTTGCACATTATTGCAGTAATTTTATGTACTGTGGCTGAGGAAAACAATACCTACACTATGGTCTGAACAGAACTTTAAAAGCCAATCTGTGATCATAACCAAACCGGGCCAAATACTCATGATTAAAACTTTAAAAAAAAAAATCAAGAGTAATAAACCAACAAATAATTTCATGTAGAAAGAGGCAAAATATCTCTTGACAGTGACTTTCAAAAATGAATAAGGGAAGCAGACATTGCTCAGTGGGGAACCAGAGATCACATAAGTACTAGGAAGACATGGCAGCCTGCATAGCCATAGGGAGACCCTCTTTCAAATGAGCTGGTAGAGAAATTTGAGGATAATTTCTGTCAATCTCAGGCCTCTACATGCACAAACATACACAGATGTGTTTGTATGTCTGGTGTCAGACACCCACACTAAAAATGGAGAAAGAAAATAACAAAGCCAGTGAATACAATTTCGGCAAGCAAGCAACTCTTGCCAGTTAAGCAAATTTAATTGTGGTGGTTTAGAAATACAGTATTCCCACAAACATTCCCCAATAGAATACTGAGAGCCAGACCAGCACTGGTTAATGGAATTCAATGTTACAAGAGCAGAGGACATCTAAGATGAACAAAATGTCTAGCTAAACCATACAGGAGATCAGCCTGTGCTAACAAGAAGCCTGCAATGGCAGGCCTGGCTTTCTTGCCTCTACTTTAGTCTTACAACAGGTCCAGAGTACCACCTCAAACAGACCCACGTTAGCAACATTAACTTAAAAAAAGCCTACATGTACAGGTCTGATTCACACCTGACATCAAAGTACTAGGAACAGCAAAGAATGATGCCTACCAAAAGTATGATGCCAGCCTGGCTACACAGTAAGTTCTAGACCTACAGAGGTTGGGGGTAATGGAGGGCAGAGGGGAGAGACAGACAGACTACATTCTCACGTGATTTTGTGTAATAACAAACAGCTGAATCCTAATAAAGTCTGATACAATACAGTAACCACATGAAAATGAGAATAAGGCAGCACAGGTCGGACCCAGCTCAGCCCAGCCCGAGTACCTTCTAGTTTGTTTCTCTCTTGCTTCCCGAGGAGCATCATAGGCTCCAGCAGCTGTGCCTGCAGATCCCGAGTAAGAGTTTGGTCCTTTTCCAGAGAGGAAAAAAAAAAGTCCAAGTTAAAGTATTTAATTATCTCTTAAACTTTACTCATATTAAGAGTGTCAGTGTCCGCAGAAAAACAAGATTCCCTTAATTATTGAAGAATAGAAAAAAAAATCAAAGGCTCTTTATATGCTCAACGATTCATTAATATAAAATCCACTATAACTCTTAGTGGCCTAGGTAATCCAATCACTATGTTCAATAACTTAGAATGGAAAAGCTATAAGGTATCCTTTAAAAATTAATCAAATCAAAATAAAAACAATAAAATCCCTGAACACAAAAACAAGGCACAATAACCACAAATGCAGAAGACAAACCCACAAAAGACTGACTTAAATGGGAGAGTAAGCAAAAATGTTTAGACATGCTCCTGACAAATGGTAGGCGTTTTTGCACACAATCACTGAGAGCAAATGTAACCCCAAAGTTTAAAAGGCAAACCTGTATCTATAACTAAAGTTCCCTTGTAGAGGGTAACTACTAGATTTCTTTTTCAAGATAGATGTAATTATTAAAAGTAAAATAAAGCCTTTGAAACAAATGGGCTACCAAAATGAAACTCCGATAAAATTTCTAACATTCCACATTAGTGCTGCTGATAAAAATTCCCAGAAAAAAACAAAGAGTGAGGGCAGAGTTAAGTTGGCCCTGAGCAAGCACATCTGTCTTAACCAAGAAACCACAGCTGAGCTTGATGCCCAACAGTTGGCCAGCATTTGCCAAGATTTCAGGAGGCATTAAGAAATGATGCAAATAAAGATTTACCATGTATCCAAGTCTACAGTAATGCTCTAATATAGAATACTTCAGTGCTATTACTGTATCTACTGTAACATCACAAAATATAGTAAAGGGCTCAGCAGTTAAGAGTACTTGTGGCAACTGCAGAAGCCCAGGGCTAGGTTCCCAGCTTACAACTGTATCAAGATCCTGGTGGCCCAGACATACACGCAGACAAAAAACTCATAAAAGCATATTCATATCTGAAAAACCAGCTTATAATATACAGAGTACAAAAGACTCAGAATACTTGGCAAACAAGGACAAGATTGGATTAAATAGGCCACAAAACTATCACCATGTTTTCAGATTACAAAACTCCACTTCTTTTTAGACAAGAGAAAGGAGCATGAATATTCTTCCATATAAAGAGCCTATAGTTAGGATTGGTTGGTGTCTTTGGACAGAGTATAGTGGCCTTCAAACTGCAAGTTCAAGCACCCGTTGTTTAGGTTTCCCAAGTCATCTCAGGGGGTGTCAGCTCCAGCAAAGACTGTCTTCTGTCTCCTAGACATCTACAGTGGGAGCTAACATGGTATTTGCACAGGTGGTCTCAATTCCCAACTGTATATTCATTTTGTCTGAAATTAAGAACAGTGCTTTGTACTTTTGTTCTTTGCTGAGAGTGACACTGACTTCTTCCATGGGCAAATCTTTCAATATATTTAGAGTTCGCTATGACATTAAAACTTGGAGCTGACTATATATATCTCATGTATATATACATATATACATACATATATATATATATATATTTCTACTTATAATTAATTTTTCAAAATCTTTAGTGAAACAAACACAGCCTTTAAAGAATTCTATCATCAAAATTCAATTTTCATCATTCCAGCTGCATAAGCGCTGTCTCATGTGAACCCTTGGAAGAGGCCAAGTCCCATCTGCAGAAGCATGCTTCATCAGAGAAAGGCCAGACACAGCACACAAAGGAGATAGAAAAGGCACAATGCTGCTGCATGTGTGCAGGTAGCTCCACAGTGGTGCTTTAGGTGTGACATAAAATAAGGGTTGGTGGTATGACCGGGGGCTGAAGTCTACACATGTGGATCCTAATGATAATGAGACTATCCAGTTTGTCCTGCCATTCATAAAATATCAAACAATAAAATCCAATAAAAAAATTCAACCATAAAATCTGATATATGATCAACAGCACTTTGCTTCAAAATGTATTGTTATTTCAGAAATGCCTTGAAAGACCACCAAGTTCTCAACATTTATAATGGAAATTTTCTAAAAAGATTAGATGTGGGCTTTCAGAATGATTGAAGATTATTGCATACCAATTCTCCAAAAGAGATTAAAAGAGTCTGATACAGATGTGGAAGAATGTCATTATTCTAGCAGAACTGCTCTGCTGTATGTAGGAAACAAACTTTGCTGAGTCAGCAGCCTCTTTCAGAACTTCCAAGTTCACATTCATGTAAAAATCCCACAGGTTACTCACTAAAATGACACGACTGGATGTTTGATGTCAGAATTCCACTTCATTTAAGGCCAAGACAGTTTGAACTCTCAATCTGAATTTAAATGAGCTAAATCTTCTGCTTACAACCTCTCTGTGGGCAACTCTTTTGCTGTCATAAATAGGGGAACCACTGCACTCAGTAGTCAGTCAGAAGGGTTTAATTACCAGAAACTGCAATGTATACTAGTGTATGAGGTGCAAGAGAGAAGGGTAATGAAACAGAATGGAGCAAGTGAGAGTGACAGAGGAAGAATTTCAAGAGTAGGATCTGTGATCAGGGCTTGCCTGTGTTAGTCAGAGAAGCCTTACTGTTAGCTACTTCAGTGCATGTCCCAATATCCCACCAAACTTCCACAAGGTGCTTGAGTCACTGCATAGGCCTCAGGAACAGAGCCACATGTTCTACTCACATTAAATGATGTAAATTTAAAATGCAGCTGGTTAGCACTCTGCCTTTACAGATCATGTTTGAGAAGGCACTTGTTTGACCAAAGGTAAGAACTACTTTTAGAGGTACAGAAAAAAAGCCAAGACCAACAGTACTTCAAATAATTTGGTGATAGTGGAGAAATGACTGTTGTCAGTGGATCAACAAGATGGAATACCTTTAAGTATAAAAGAAATTTGAGAAGAAAGGCTAAATTAAGAGAGGATTAGCACAAACACCACCATCAGAGGCAGAGGGAGATCACATGCTGAGAGTGATCAGATAAAACCCAGTGCCAAGGCAGGCGTGGTCTCCATGTACTTTGCCAAGTGGCAGGGGTACAGAGATTCCAGGCTCAATCATCAAGAACAGAAAGGTCCAATTCACCATTCCCTCTTTTACCTCTACCTTTCCAGTGGCCAGGACGGTACAGGCTTGGTTTGCCTGGCAGGGGTGGGGGCTGGCCTGCTATGTAAGCAGTACTGTTGGCTTTGGCCAAGGGTGGCTGGAATGAGTTGTAGAGAGAGATGCCATCCGAGACTGGGCGTGTCTGGCAGGGGGGCTGCTTCGGCTTAAGGGTGGCAAGAGGAAGGTGCCCATGAGACTTCCTTGTACTGGGGTACTTATCCTGACCTGCTGGACTGTAGTCTTCCTCCTCCTCATCATCATATGCAACAAACTTGGCAGTGAACAGCGAGTCGGGGGAGAGGACCTGTGTTTTGAGGTAGGAGGCGTTTCGCTGAGGTGGGGGAGGAGGGGCACTGGGTGCTGAGGACAGGGATGGGGGCTCGTAGTCCCGTGGAAGTGGAGGTCGGTTCAACCCTGGCTCTTCAGGCTCCAGCAACCTGCGTGCAGCCTCTTCGTGCTGTCGGCGCCTCTCAGCTTCTAGGCGGCTGTAATACCCTTCTTCCTGTCGCCTCTGTAGGCGGGAATAGACAAAGAGTGCAAAACATCAAGGGTCAGGGGTATCAGTGGACTCTTTGTGCCTTCACAGGGAATGACAGGTACCCTGACCATTACTATGTATCACCTCAAGGACATGCCCACAGGACATGTTTCAGTGTCACAATTACTGCAACAGAAGAGGCAGGCCAATCCTGAGGGCTTCTTGTCTCAAGATTTATGAGAATTTCATGCGGCCCACACAGGCAAGAACTGCTCAGAAGCATGGGATAAGTCAAATCTTAGGACCTTCCATTTGCACAGTTAGACTTAGGATCATCTGCATTCTTTATTCCTCCTCCCCTTTCTCTGGAACTTTTTCTCTCCTCTTCTGTTTGGACAGGATATTAACTTACCTGTTTCTGCTGCGTTTCAAGAGGAAACCATAAACAATAAGAAATATCACTGATTTTCCCAAATCCACAATCTAACAAGTAAGCTTTCCACAGTTAATGTATGTTTCAAATCTTAATATACTCTCTGAGGAACAGAAAATGGGAGCCAAGCATTAATAGTATTAGTAGATATATTCTGACACACACTGTACATTTTCATCCAGGCAAACTACAGTTGACAGTATTGAAATTCTTTTTACATTTAAAAAGGTAACAACACAGTTTTGTTAAGGATTGACAAGAGTTTTAGAGCACAAGAAGGAAGTAAATATGAAAAGGGATGAAAGAGCAAACATAACAATCTGCCTTGACTTAAGCAAACGTTAAATGCAGCCAGGTTTGAATTCATCCAACCACAGAGAACTGACACAAGGGACCATGCTGACTTCGTGTTCCTTGGTCCCTACTATGCCACATTCTTTCCCTGGTCCCTCTAGAGATACACACAAGCACACACAGTGAACATACAGTGCTCCCTGCTTCATATTCTAAGAGAGAAAGGGGAAGACTAAGGCTGGCCCCACTCACTACCCTGGCCCCAATTTCTGCTTTACTGCTTCTTTTATGTTGTAAAATCCTAAAGGAAAGAATTTTTGTCTTCTTGACTATACAATATCAGTACTATTTTAGGTTGGGTAATTAAACTATGATGACTTCAGTGGCTTTTAAGTGACACTATCAAGAATGTTAAGATTACATGAAGAACAGATGTTTGAATAACCCTGTAGGGAGAGACCAAACAAACCTCGTTCAGTTACACCAAGAGCAGATACAATGAAATGACCATGGTGACTTTATCCAGAAAATGAATGCACATATTTCATAAGACATTCTGTAGTAAAAATAGTATTTCAGTTTCTTTTTTACATTGACTACTCAATTATAGAGACAGTTAAAAAAAAACACAAGGATATTTGACATAATTATGAGTTATGAAAACACATATTGGAAAAATTAAATAACGGAGAGTTTCTCAACACAGAAAGCGCAGCTCTCTATGTATGCCTCTCTCTGGGCATTTAACTCTGATGCAATGACCAGGCTGCTTCATCCCGGTAGCTGGCCAGCCCTAACGTGGGAAAGAACATCTCTCTGTAGCCTGAGGACTCTCAGAATAAACAGCAAAGCAAGACCACCAAAACTTAAAAGCTATGTGGCTCCTGTGCTGGGTACTTCCTGACTTCTTGCAGAGATCATCACTTTCCACTTACATTACACATGTTAAAGACTTGTGAGTAAACTGATCCTAATACTCAAAGTCTCCACAACTACTCTGCTGTAACAGAGTCATTGCTTCAGAAGCAAGTGTGTGGCCTCATATCATCCACCCTCTGTTCATTTAAATGAGCCACAACATGTCTATCAATCATACTCTAAGATTGTCTTGTGAACAAATCATTTTCATTAAAATGAGCTTCCTTGAAATTTTTTTCAACTTTTTGTTTCTTGGGCGGGGGTGGGGGTGGGGTTCTATTTACATAGCTCACTGGGACTATCATGGAGATAACTATTTAATAAAAACTAAATTTTTTCCCACCAGTAGTCACACTCAGAGCTTCTACCTTCATCGAAGGGAAGTTACTGAGAAAAATAGCTTCTCTCAAACCATACAGCAACATACAATCCCTGGAGTAGGGAAGAGCAGACCTGGACTCAGGGTAGCAGCCTCCTTGCACAGCAGAACTTCATCCTCATACAAGGATGCAGAGAGATCCTAGAACTACACTGTTAGTTCCTGCTTTGTGGAATGTCAAAAATCAGCTATCATTTTAAAATTTAACTATGGAAAAGTATCAGAATTGAAATCCGCATATAGAAATAACTAGAATGTTTGTTGGGTTACATTATTAATTTTGTGTGTTTTTTACAAGCCATCTACACTCTTTACCATCAATGAATTAAGTGATTTTAGTAGATAATCTATTTGAAATGGCTAATGAGAACTGACTGCCTTCCATGTTACTATTGCCTCCCACAGAGCTCACACTCAATTCTCACAATAACTCTAACACCTTCATAAAAGCCACCTGAACCCTGCCTGGGAAAACCAGAGCAGTATCCTACCCCATACCCCTTCCTCAGGGACACAGTGCTCAAGAATTTGAGGGAGACCAGCAGTGAAGGCAAGGGAGCCTGAAGACAGTCCAGAAGACAGGTAAGCAGGCCAGATGAGGCAAGAGTTTTTGGTCCAATAGAAAAGTTGGAAGATGCGGCCCTGTTCTGTCTTTTGCATCCCAGATACACATAATTTCTAGCCCCTTTGCCCAAGCCAATCATTTGTGTTCAGGCTAACTTGGTAAGAACTAGCTGCCTTTAGAGGACCATAACCTTTTCTTCAGCATCTCTCTTTACTCGATCCTCCTCCTGATGGCGTCCATCTTCCTCTTGTCTTACTCGATCTTCTGCTTCTCGTTTGCGCATCTCTTCCAACTGTTGTTGGCGCCTGCGCTCCTCATCCTGCATCTAACAATAAACAGAATTTAATTTTCACCCAGTCAACCCCACCAGCAAAGACACAAATAAGCACATCCTTAGACAAGCAGACACAGAGACAGAGACACACACACACAGACACAGAAAGTCAAGTAGAAAACACCAGGCTAAATCACTGTTGTAGGGTGGTAAAGCTCGTGTATTAACTAGCTCTTACCATTTCCATGTAAATTACCTAAAAGCTCTGTCTCCAAGTCCCAGTGTTATTCTTCTATTAATCATGACTCAAAGAACCAAGTTATCCCATACATGCATACATTAATCAAGCATGATTCTTTCGCTAAAATAAATTTGTTAGCTACTACCTACAAATCACCAATAGGTTCCACTTTAACAACTGCATAATATGATAACCACCCCAAATGTTAAGAAATTCCTCTTTCTCCTGGGATGTGGGTGGGACTTGCACATCTGCCTGTCCTGAATCCAGTCTCAGTTGGGAGCTGTTAGGAACAGCCCACCTATACTTGGGAGTGGTTTAAAATCTATGGCTCCTCCTCTTTTAGCAAGTCCCTTCCCTCCATAAGTCAACCTGGACTCTGGGAGTCTCTTTCTAGCCTGACATGGCCTCAGACTTGCAGAGTTGGAAGTCATTCTGGCTCCTTTCTGATTATCACACATGGGGATCACTGCTAACTCCCCTAAACAACATGCTCTGCTTTAGGTGACAGCTAGTTTAAAAGCATAAATGCTGGTCCTAAATCCATCAGCTGATGCTTTTCTATTTCTGGTCATTAAGTTCTACCTTTCTGAATCAACAAAAGATCCAACACCTTCCCTTCCCAGTGTCCAACACTACCGGCCACCTTCAAATGCCAGTGATATGCTTCTCCTTGTTTGCTGTGGCTCCTTCAGCCTCCTGGCCATGTTCCTCAGCATCATGAGTTCTAGGGTAGCATAAAGACTCTCCTTTATCCATCCTGATCTACAGCTATGTCTTTGGTTTTGTTACAGACAGTGGTGACACAGAAATGCTTCATAGAGCCGTGCTGTGGAGAAAAAACTGACACCTGCGCTGTGATATGTCACCGTGAGGACTGAATCAAACTCTCCATAATTTGAATCCTAAAACTGTACTGCTGCCCTCTAGCTCCTGCAGAAACTGTTTACATTAAAGAGATTCCTGTGAGATCCAGTTCAAGTTCCATAAAACCACCAGTTTGCCTACACAGTGTTTATAGAAATACTATTTAAACTTCTGAACTTAGATTGTATGTGTATGCTTTAAAAAAATAAATCACACACACAAAATCTAAAATTTCATTCCTTACTTTCAATGGAATAAAACACTAGCTCTGGGGCTAGAGTGACTTTCAGCCGTTAAGCACCTGGCTACTCTTCTAAAGAGTCCAACTTTGATTCCCACAGAACTGGAAATCATCTACAACTCCAGTGTCAGGGGATCTGGTGTCCTCTTCCAGCCTCTGAGGGCACCAGGCACAGACATCTATGCAGGTAAAATATTCAAACATATAAAATAAAAAATTTAAAACTCCACTATATCCAGTAGAAAGGAATAAATTAGCCCTGTGCTGTTGGGGTTATTGATTTCAGTAAATACTAAATTATCTCAGAAAATTTTTCTTCTAAAAAAGACATATCAAGTTAACTTTTTTTTTTTTTAACATGGTAGGTGCATCCAAACAGAAGTTGGGATTTAGGATGGATTTTATAGCAGACATAGACACTGCTAATAAAGAACCAAGGTACAAAGAGACAGGGAAGCAAAAGTCTTCCCTGAGAACTTCAATGAGGGGGGCTGCAGCCAACTCTGCACACCTCAGAAAAGCCAATGTCAAAACAAAGGAGCGTGGTGGTTAGGAAACCTGGGAGAAGCAGAACCCACAAGAGCAACAAAAGCAAACAGCTCAGGGGTGATCAAATCTCAGAGAAGGCAACTTCAGGGCAAAACCAAAGCTACACTTGTCCTTCTCCACAACTGAGCTCCTCCTGTTACCCAGCAGGAAAGCTCCTCACAATGGTGTAGCTGACTAGTTCAGTCACAGAGCTCATAGTTCTAAGTTCAAATGCAGACTCACAAAAATGGCAAGAGACATGTTCTCTAAAAACTATGGTTCTACATTCTCCCAGCTGGTGAGGTGGTTGTCAAGGGGATCTTCTGTGTGTATTTAGTTCACAGGTTTCAATTTTTTTAAAAAGAAAAACTAACTAAAGCCATTATAACTAAAATATCTTTCCTATTATTTAGTAAATTGTGTTTCTTACTTTGAAATGTTTTGTTTTGTTCATTTAAAATATTTTACCTCAGCCGGGCAGTGGTGTCACAGGCCTTTAATCCCAGCACTTGGGAGGCAGAGACAGGTGGATTTCTGAGTTTGAGGCCAGCCTGGTCTACACAGTGAGTTCCAGGACAGCCAGGGCAACACAGAGAAACCCTGTCTAGGAAAAAAAAAAAATTACCTCTCTTCTCTTTTCCATGAGCATTAATTGGAGAGGGAGAGGGTTTCTTAATTTCTTCAAAATCAAAATTACAACTCAAGACAGGACACTGAGCAATAAGGCTTACAAGTGTCCAATAATAGAGGAAGAACATCTTCAAAATCAGTCTCACTGTTCAGTAGCCCAGTGACAAGCTGCCTAACCCAGTGAAACTGAGCATCTGGCATCTCTGATCTAATCAAGGCCAGCAGAAAAGCGTGGCAGGCTCTCTAGCAGTCTGTATTTCTAAAAGGTGCTTTCAGGTCAAACAAATACTGCAGATTGGGATTTATGTGTTTGTACCTTCACAAAACACACTAAGGATGCTGTTGCTATTAAGTCATCAGCCATGTAAAACAGAATCGTGACAGCCTTTACCCTTTGACATGTGAAGTCTGCTAGAGTCTACAGGACTTTTAAAAATCCTTTTCTAGAATATATTTTTTTTTTTCTGCAATTCAACTCCAATATTAAGACACGGGTATAAAAAACTTGAAAGCATTAAGTTATTACTAAAGATGTTTTGAACTGCTTGCAGTCAGTCCTCTGGTGCTCTAAGACCTGGGTTTAGAGCATAGATCTGCAAAACACAAGCTCTCTGTCTGAGAAAAAAGTTCTGTTTGGAGCATCAGCATTCGTTAGAAAACAATGACCCCTCTAACAGTGGCAAAGGACATTAAAAGAGGATCATCTACAACAGAACACAGCAATTCCTCTGAGCAGTTTTCTTAAAGAAATAGGAATTCTAAGCTCTAATGCTAAAAGACAGAGCAGAAAGACTAAGAGGTCCAGGACACATCTGAGTCTTCTCTCTGAGGGCTAGTACTCTAATTAGGTTTGAGGTACTTAAGACAGCTCTTGATTCTACCTTTCTACACTGTGGAGACTCAAAGTCTTATGCCTGAGAACTTCCTGTACAAAGGTCAAGACAACGGTGCAGCCCATGAGGGGAGGCATAACAGTGTTTTGACTAATTAGAAGAGCCACTGAAATCCCTGGAAACAACTTTTCATGTGTATTACCCCTATAGAAACTCATTCCTGTGAGACTTTATGTTGAGACAATGCAACCCATTCATATGAGGACAAAACTAAGACAAGCTTTTGAGGGATAAACGGGCCAAGGGATTATCAAGCTGATAGCCCAAAAGTCACCTCATAAAAAGGAAGTGCTTTTGATGAAACAGAAATACAGAAAATGTGACAGGAAGTGCTGGCCAGAAAACAAACTCATGCTGGCTCTATGTGACAGAGGCTTAAGGCTTATACATTGTCTGAAGTTTTCCTAGGTAATTGAAGATTTGTTATGAAGAAATGTAATATAATCAAGAGGCCTAAACACAGTTATCACTAGGTGTACAAGGACCAGCTTTTACACCTCGACTAGAAAAGGCAGTGAAAAGGAAAAGGGCAGTGAAGCAGCCAGGGCAGGAATGTGGGTAGAGTAGTAGCTTCTGAAGAGTCAAGTGGATCACATAAGGCCGTAAAGCTCAAATGAATACAAGTCTATCTTGGAAAATAGGAGTTATGCGGTGCAGGTAGAAGCAGAGTGAGCTGCAGTGTAAGGGCACAGAAGGAAGAGGGATTTCAATTTTGTAGGGGCTGAATTCTGAGAGCTGCATCTTGTCACCTGGAGGAGATAGAATAAAGGCATGTTGGTAACCAGTCTTATTGTGCAAGAGGGCAAGACTAGAGCCATGAATGAAATGCCACTGGCATCATTACTGTCTTAAAGTTATGGATCAAGAACAAGCAGAAAAAGGCAGCAGGAGGCAAGCTTTGGATCAATGGTGGCATCCAGCCACTGGGAGCCCTAAGGGAAGACTGGAAATCAAGTTAGGCAGTCCTCCAACCTTATGGAACTCTGCTGCTCCTAACAAGATAAAACCTGCCTCATTTGTCCCATGAGTCACCCCAAATCCGTCCTATGATAATGTTAAGAACATGTCTTAAGATTGCAGGGCAAACTGCTACACAGAGACACATGCTTGCCACTACCCACTAATTCCTAGGAAGACGTTCCCAAGATAATTTGCCAATTCTGACATGTTAAGAGTTCTATGAATAATGCATTATTGTTAATAAGACTAATAGTTAATACTAATAATATTAATACTTAATGATACAATTATTTAATATTAACTGCTACTAGGGAATGTAGATAAGTGGTTAATTAACATTTTATTAATTGTTAATTAATAATCAAAATATTTATCTCTTTAAAATAAGAAAAACTGAGAACTGTTGATTAGAAATAAAAATTTAGTGCAAACATCATTTATCACAAATAACTTCACAGGAGAAAGCTATTCTTGGACCAAGAGTTGGCTAGCGTCTGTGGCAGTGCCTCTGGTCAGTACACGCTCTGTAAAGGATACTGATAAATACTTGCTAAATGATGAATAACTCCTAAGCTGGATACTGTGGCACACACCTATAAGCCCCATATGATCTGAGTTTGGGGCCACCCTGGCTTATGCAGTAACATCCTTTTTCAAAACAAACAAAATAACAGCAATAAAAATGTTTAACTAACCTAATGTACAACTTCATACCTAAAGTTTCTGTGGAGGTGCATGTGTATTATCCTTGTTTCATATAAAGAATGAAGACATGGGAGTCAGAAACTAGTCCTCTGTTCACCAAGAAGGGGAGCTGTTTATAAACAGGTTTCTCTGTGAGTGACCTGTCCACAAGCTACAGAACAGAAAAGAGGGGACTAGCATTTGATGAGATGGCTACTAGAGTTAAACTTTAAAGAACTGGCTTTTGTATCATTTAGAAGTTAAGTTAGGATAAATGTGTGTGTGAGAGAGAGACAGAGAGAGAGACAGAGAGACAGAGACAGAGATAGAGGGGGAGAGAGAGAGAGACAGACAGACAGACAAGAGAGAGAGAGAGAGAGAGAGAGAGAGAGAGAGATGGAGAGAGAGACAGAGAGAGAGACAGAGAGGCAGAGAGAGAGAGAATATATATCAGGTAACAAACACATTACTGAAGCTTAAACAACATTAAATGATCAATCAAATATTTTGATAATCCACACGGTATTAAGAAAAACAGGATGTTGGTTCACAGGAAACCTCTTTACTTTACCATAGTCAGTGACATCTTCGTTACATTTTAAGTCTGGGAGTAGTAGCAATGCCCTTTCAACTGAGTTCACAATGAACATACTTAAAATCTATTTCTAATGCAACAAGAAATAATTACCCAATGCAAAACCTATTTCATTTGTTCACATACTTGAGACTAGCTATGAGATAGAATCAGATTATGACTAACACTGTAGAAAAGTTAAACCCATAAACAAACAGTGACACTTACGGTTAATGAGGAAGTAGAGTAACTAGTCTAGTAACATTCAGAGGCATGCTTCTAACCACAGAGCTTGCCTCCTGACCCAGGAGGTGCTAGGGAGAACTGACTACTGAGAACACAGAACAGCCATCACCAAAGAAGGAAAGAAAATCAAGACAAAAAAAAGTACCAAAGGGAAAGAAACAAGAACATACCAAATCTAGAACAGAGATTGCTGGCATAGCAGTCTGCTGCAGGTAACAGAGAAGGGGAAAAAAGAAAGATGAAGTGTCAACAAAAAAGTTAGGTTTAGACCTGTGTTCCACCACCAGCATCTTTGTTGCTGTCATGCGTCATCTGGTTTTAGATAACTTGATGAAAAACTATAGAACCATAGACTAACTTCTACCATTCAGAAATAGAAAAATGTCCTCATGGCATTAAAATTTTGAGATTTTTTTCATTCAAAGACATATTAAAAAAACAAAATTTTCCTTAGTGTTCATTTGGAGACTAAGATATTAAGCTAAATATATAATTATTAAAATGAAATTATTTTTTACTAAATTAATATCAAATTTTTTCCAAGGATCATAATCCATACTAAGAGGCTTTAAAATATTCAAGGTAGTAGCAAACTATGACAAATCTCCACTAAACATTGAACATCACAGAAAATTGAGATGTGCCAACATAGTGGCTAACTTTTTACTCCTGCTGCGATCTGCTGTCAAAGGAAGCCACGCTAATGCTAATGCTGTGTGACCAGTGGCCAGGAATACCAGCTGGACATTAAGAGTATTTACTGTAGCACAGGGGAAGGGAAATCATCCTCTTCGTGGAACTTGGGGTGAGGGTAATACAAAGCCACAAATCACTGTATCTGTCCCTAGCCAGTCAGGGCAGAGAGGGACATACCAGTGCTGGCCAGTCCAGACAAGAGCTATACCAGCATGTCTGAGAGTCCTGAGCATGAGCACAGTGGAAACTACTCAATGCACCCTTATTGTAGAAGTCCCATTCGTCTTATTCTTTGAGATAAAGCTTATTCTTTGAGATAAAGAAGTGGCAGATGCAGTTATTTTTAAGGATGTTTATTAAGGGTACTAGAAAAGTACTAGTAAAATGATGTACTTGCTAAAATTTACATTCTGGTCTCATTCAAGAAAGCCAGTATATAAAATAAATTTTAAGTGAATCAGAGCACTGTATATGCTGAGGCATGTCTATACGAAGAAGTCTATGTACAACAGTCCTTAGGAAAAACTCACTGAAAAGAGACTAGTCACATTACTGGACTGTTACAATATCAACAAAAGTTAACTTGCATCATATGTCCTTGAAGTAAGATGTCTGACTGTTTTAAATAACCCCTTTTCATGCACAGCATAAAAAGTAAAAAAGAAAAAAAGAAAAAGAAATGAGAAAAAAATTATATTGATAAAAAGTATCAATAAAACTCACTAACATGACAAACAACAGCATTCTCAGCAAGTTAATATCAAGTGCCCATGTTAGTAACAATATATGCCTCTGAACAATTATGCCTGATAAGTAGCAAGAATCCAGTTCTAACCCCAAATTTGGTATTTTAAGAACTTATTTGCATTAGGCTAATTTAAATTTTTATTTAAAACAAAGATAATAAAATTTATTTAATCTTTGTAACCACTACAATTAGTAACTTAATAACTATTTGAAATATTAACAGTAAAATAGTTCTACTTCTGGTAATGATCAAACACTTTAAAACTGATGTCCTAAAGTCCTCTCTTCATCATGAGTATGAGGACCAGAAGCATTTGCATTTGCTGTTGCTTCTGTGTGATGTCCTTGGTGAGTTAGCCAAGCTCAGGGTTTGCACACGACTGACTATTGTGCTCACAGCAGAGCCATGTGACCATTACACTTTACATAGCCCACCAAATCTCAGGGATTTACCATCTGACCCTGTGCCTTGATCATGACTGTTAGTGGTCATTACTAAGTACTTGTTTTCTCAACTTAAGTGTAGCAAGGATAACTAACTATACAGCTGCTAATTAGAACATTGAAGCCGTAGGGTCCTGGCTCAACCCCGTAAGGTATCAGCCAAGAGTGAGCAGGAGAAACCAGGGATCTTTTAACTCCTCTTTGTGATTGTGAAAATAGCTGCCTGCACGGAAACACCCAGAAGATAGCATAGGGAACACAGATACGCACAACCGAGGCCTTTCCCCTTTACCCTGGCTCTCCGCTCGGCCTCCAGACGCTGCATGATCAGCATGGTGTCCACATCATCATCTTCCTCTTCGTCATCATCTTCATCCTTCTGCTTTGATTCCTGTAGTCTCTTCTGGAACTGCCACTCCAGCATAAGCTTCCGCAGACGGTCACTCTCCTCTGCAGTACGATCCACCTTGTTTTGCAGCTCATGGATCTCCTTGCTTAGCATGTCCACAATGTGCATTTGCTGCTGCTTCTCCAGCTTCTCCCTGGCATCTCGTTTCCAGGGGTCTGGAGATAGACTATCACCAGAGGACAGCTCCTCTTTACTGATGGTTATATATTGCAGATCCCTGCGCTCAATCGTACGGGGCTGCTGCTGGGGCTGCAGCTCACGAATGACTGTTTCTTGGGGCCTCTGCAGCGTGGAAGGCTTTTCTGGCTTGGCCTGTGTGGCCAAAGGTGAGAAGGAAGCAGGGTTTAGGGACTGAGTGCGCATCTGCCCCAACTTCCGCTCCTGCTCCCTGCGCTTCCTCTCTCGTTCCTCCTCCAGGCGGGCCTTCTCTTTCTCATACCACCTCTGATGCTCCTCTCTCTTCTTCCGCTCTGCAGCAGCCACCTGAGCAGATTGGGGTCCTGCCTGGTTGGCAGGAGGAGATGGGAGGGGCAAATCCATTGGAATACCATCAAAATCACTGGTGTAGTGGACAGGTGGTGGAGGAGGTGGTGGAGGAAGGTCTGTTCGAATGGGCTGAGAGACAGCCACAGGGGTGGGCAGCACCGCTGCTGGGGTTTTCCAACGGCCAGGACCACTCTTAGTCAGAGTGGAAGCAGGGGTAACTGACTTGGAAGAATGGTTCAGGTGTTCCTGGCTGGATGTGCTGGATTCCACCGAGGAGCTCTGATTGATCCACATATCACTGTCACACTTGCGATCCATGCCTGCCTCCACTCGATGCCGCTCAAGTTGGTAAACCTTTTCTTCCCGAAGCTCTTCCTGAGAACGGGTAACACGCTGAGAAAAGAAAAGAGGAAGCTATCATACTTCAGAGACTCACCAGAGATATTACCAAAATTTCATATATGGTTTATTCTCACAGAGAAGACAACAAAAACTGTGGAATGAGGTATAACCAGAAGCTGAAACTGCTTTATGGCTCAAGGGCCAAGTAGCCAGCTGTACATCTATCTACAAAAGAATAAAAAGATTTTTATATATACTGATGCAAGCTATTTCTGGCACTGTCACTCTTGTCTAGCAGGTGAGGGTACCAGCTCAGGTTCCAGGGGGATGAGGCACACCTGACTTCCATAGGTGAGTGAGAACAGTGTAATCCAAGAAGAGCAACAAAACCTTCTGTTATGTAAATCTAACTATTACAAAGTACTCACTGCATGCATCTATGGCTTGATTCTGAATGAGTTATAAAGCTTAGGACTGGCTTTGTTTTCTCTGATTAAGCCAAGCCTCTAGGGACAAGTTCCATTCATCAAAGATGTGTTGTTAGCTCTACTGCTACCAATAAAAAAAGGCATAAGCATTCTTTAATGGGCAAAAAGCCTTTTGGGCTTATGAGGAAGGAGATTCAAACAAGTATCCTTTTCGCTACAAGGCTACAAGGCTACAATGAAGCCTGACTGGAAGTGGCATTTATAGAAGCAGTATAACCTGATGAAGATGACCACTATGATATGTGAATCAATTATCCTTATCCTACCTTTGATAGTGAATATCACTTGAAGATGGAAACCTGAAAAATAAACTATTTATTTTTCCTCTAAAAAAACAGGAGTTACCACTTTAAAACACAATAGCCATTACAGGAAGTTTAACATTATTAACTTGCAATATTTAGGTCCAGCTTCACTTTGAGCAGGGTTCTCATGGTGGCACACAATGTACAAACCACACAGGAGCATCATGATGTCACATGCTCACACAATCTGCAAACCACACAAGTGCATCATGAAGTTATGTGAAACAGAGACCAGGCCCTGCTATAACCCAGCTCTGTACCTTCTGTCTAGTGTCTTACTGGTTATTACTAGAAAAGACACTTTATGTGCAGAGGAGGAAAACATCTAAGACTTAGAAAACCCAGTAGCTAGGGTCATGAGGTCCACTCAAAAAAAGGTAGATGAGGCAGGGCACACACCAGAGGATCAGTTTTTTGCCTAAACAAAGTTTCCTCTTACCTTGGTGCACAGTCTCATGTGAGTACACCTATATCGTCTGTCTGCCTGTCTATTTTTCTCATCCTGTAAGGCTACGTTTAATTCCCATGTCTTTGGTGACCACTATAGTTATCTATTCCCAAGTCTTCTGTGACCTACCTAAGGAGAAATGATTGGTTTGGGGACGCTACATCATTTACTTTCCAGGATATGTATCAATTTTCAGTGTCCTGGATGGGTTTCTCTTTAAAGCACACTACTGGTTTATTCTCCCAGACACATCTGGTAGTGCTTCTCAGTTTAAAGCTGTAGACTGACATCTCTATCTTTAGTGATTTGGACACAGAAGCCCAAACTCCTTAGCTAGCACTGATAACACTTCTAATGAGCCTGCTTTCGTTCAGGCTCCAACTTTGCCTTCTGATGTCCAGATCTTTTCCTTCAGCCAGAAAGCCAAAGCCAGAGGAAGACACCACACAAGCACCAGGGATGGAATCCAGAGAGGCTAGATTCTTTCCCAGTTGATATACCTAGTGATAACCACCTTTTCAGCAACTCTAAGTACATTGTATTTTTCTGTATGTCTCACATCTAAGTCCCACCTCAAGATCCACTGGCAGAGACAGAATCAAGTGCAAGCTATGGCAGTCACTAAATTTCATCTTTCACTCCTAGAACCAGTAAAAGCTTTGCCTTCAATGCTGTAACTATGCCTCACATTACCATTATTTCATTAACCAAATATTACCCAGAACTTGTTTAAAATGTTCTGTATTTGAGCCTACTTCTTTTTGCCTCAGACTTAAAAACACACATACAAAAATAAAAGAACAACCTAGCAATTTGAAGCTACTAATTGTGCCTCAAAACTCACCCACTTTTGGGCTGGCAAGAGGGTAGATGCTGTCAAAGCCAGATGATCTAGTCTGATCCCCAGGAACCCATATCATTGAAAGTGACAACTGATTCTTGAAAACTGTCCTCTGACTTCTGTTCGTGTGCCCCATACACTCAACACAAAATAAATACAAATAAATATTTTTAAAGAAAAAAACAGCTAACAGTCTTTATCCTGCCAACCAAATCTATTATACTCCTGTGAAAGACGAGAAACACTTATGAGCCCCTTATTCCTAACCTGGATTGCAATACTGGAATGATTACTTTCTGTGTGCACATGTGCCTTTTCCTCATAATTTGGCCACTGGTTCTGAGGAGGAGCCATCCGATCCTGCGACTTTGAAGCTGGAAAGGTAAAATACTCTCTGGTGTATGTCTGAGTAGGGATAGGATAGGCTTCAGGTCTAGGTGGAGGGGACTGCTCCTGTAAAATGTAAAGAAAGAGAAAAAGAGATGCTTAAAATTGCATAAAAGGCTAACTTTATATTGGGGGGTCTGTTTTACAATCTTTTTAAAAAGCACATATGGGGGAAGGGTTGATACCCCAAGGGGAGCTTCCCTGCCTCAAGAAGGGGGAGTGAGGGGGACCTGCATGAGGGGGTACTGGGAGGAGAGGACGGGATGATACTGAATTATAAGGGAATAAGTGTTGCCTAAAACAAAAGCATATACATTAAATGCTATGCGAAAAATTGAAAATTTAACCCTATGCTTTGAATGAGAAACATTTTAATTTTTCCAGATTTACTCATTTAAACTAATTCTCATTTTCTCTACAGGTATTAATTTAATATTAATTTATTTGACTAGTATAATAAAAATTAAAAAATTAAATGAACAAAAGTCAAGAATGATAGCTAATGTACTTTGTTGAGAACTGTATCAGACAACTCAGATATTTCACAATAAAGTGTTCCAGCTTATCGCAGACCTCAGTGCAGAGGTTTCCAGTGGAGACAGATGTTATCTTAGCTGCTGTTCCAGATGTATATGGACCCTTCCCTCCAGGGCTAGGAGGTTGATCTGTTGGAAACAGTAAAAAAAAAAACAAAAACAAAAACAAAGTTTCACATTAAATAACACGTAGAATACACATAAGGACTTTGCTTTAAAGGTAGGTGCTGCATCATGTGCAGGATGTTAAGCACAGAGCCAGAGACAAAGATGTACCAAAACCCAGCTTCCCGCACCGCTACAAGTCTCCTGCGACCACAATCCAGGAAAAGGACTTTCTCCAGGACCAGGGTCTAGCTGACATCTGTGGTAGAGACCCGAGAGTAAATACTTAAAGCCTTTTGGAGGTTGGGGTCTCTATTCAATATCCTACATTCTCACTTCTTAGTTAGCAACTATTTAAAGTGTAAAAATGACCTCCGCTAAGTTGGCAACCTGATACCCTTTTGCAGAGACGTTAACAATGCATTTTGATCTGTAATGTCTACTGAGTCAATCAAGGGTTTTCCCAAATAAAATCCAAATTTTGGAGTACTACGATACCTCTATGAAAACTCTAGCTAGCCAAGAGACACAAACAACAACGATCAAAGTACAGCATGCCCCACTGGCTTCTGGAGGTGAAAAGGTAATTAATTCCTCTTACTTGCCACATTGGGGCTGGAACGGTGGTCTGCTCTATTTTTCATCAGCCTGTCATCACCAGGCAGCTTCTTTGGCTCACTGTACTCTGTCCAAGGCATCTGAGGACTCTCTGGGGAGCCATTTTGAGCTGAATTATTATAGAGCTCAAAACCTTCACTCTTTGGTCTGGGTTTACCTGAGCCACGACGATCTGAAACTGAAACCAAAGCAGATTCATTCATTCTCTCTCCCTCTAAGAGTTGAAGAGCTTCAAAGGATGCATCTAAAATTCTTAAATTTCATAACTGTTCTTAGTATAATAGGGTGATTTTCATATACATTCTTTGAATAGCTTTAAAAAACAAAAATAAGCAAGCAAGCAGAACAAAATAAAACTCAGGGTCTCACTAGATAAAACAAGCAAGCAAGCAGAACAAAATAAAACCCAGGCACTCACTAGAAGGTTGTGGTTGGTCTGGAATTCACTACATAGGCCAGGCTACCCCAAACTCACAGAAATCTGCATCCTTCACCATCCTCAGTGCTGGCATTAAAGGTACATGCCACCACAAATAGCTTTAAATGAACATTTTCAAAAGCTTTTAAATATATTGGGTCTAGAAAAACTTTCATTTACTTGGTATGTATCTATGGGGGAAACTGACATTATTTTCTCAACAACTGAACTGTAATTTATAAAAAACAAAGTAACTATTTCTAGATTAATTTTTTTGTTTTGTTTTTGTTTTTCGAGACAGGGTTTTTCTGTGTAGCCCTGCCTGTCCTGGAATTCACTCTGTAGACCATGCTGGCCTTGAACTCAGAAATCCGCTTGCCTCTGTGTCCCAAGTGCTGGGATTAAGGGAATGTGCCACCACTGCCTGGCAGATTAATTTTTAATAAGTCCTCAAAGGTAACTATACTTCTCTCACTTGATAACATACATATTAATATCCATCAGAATGTTGTCACCTGGTGTGATTATCCACACCTGTCCATAGTTTAGTCATTCCGCCTGGTCACCTGGGACTCATTCATTTCCCACTTTCCTCTTTAGGCTTCTAAATGATGTTCTGCCATGCCAACTCATGGTCTTACCACCATACTTTGGTGTTTCCTATGCTTTAGTAAATGGGATTCTAGGCTGTCAGACATTGTTACTGTTGTTGA
>NW_022196911.1:13762806-13800194 GCF_008632895.1 Mastomys coucha
AGAAGGCTCATAAGATTATACTTAACAGACTGTGAATATAATCTAGCAAACCATATCATTAGAGCTGATCTGAATCATGACCCAGTAGTATTTCCCTGCATTCTGAACTCATTCTCAACTAACTTCTTACTTGAAGAGCTAGGCAACAGCTGTAGTAGCAACTACCACGTGGGACTTTTGATGACTGTGTATGAGTGTTTTGCCTGCACATGTACATGCGCATGCTAGACTGGTGTCCAAAGCAGTTAGAAGAGGGCATCAAATCCCCTGAAACTGGAATTGCAGACAGTTGTGAGCTAACGTGGGTGCTGTGAAGTACTGAACCATCTTTCTAGCCCCAGGTTTCGATAACTCTCAAGAGGAGTCACATTCCAGTATAGAATCAGTATAGGATGGCTACCCTGGATTGAGTCACTAGTTCTTACTTCTCTGCATCATGGGGGATGGCTGGTTAAGGAGGGTGGCCAGGCCGTGATAGATGGCACCTTGCTTTGCAACTTCCAGTGTAACCACAGAACTGGTTCTTGTCATGAGTTCTGCTGCCCTAGGAAGAAAATATAAAGAAACTGAGCACTCACTGTCACATGACAGTCTGTGTTCAGAACTCTTGTGCTTAGGTTCCTCAGCCTGATTGCAGTTTGGGGAAATTAGCTTGGCTTTCAGAAAGATTATCTCCTGTCCACATCACTTTTGAAAGTTAATTATAAAAACATGTAAATATATTCTATGCTACAACATTAATATTAAGATATATTTAAAGATTTCACAAGTTCTAAGTATATGTGCATATATTTATATAATTATTTAAAGAAATACTCTATACTAAAACACATACTTATGAATGAACCGAAAATGAGATTCATGGGCTCTAAGAACAAGGATTATAGAGGAAGGTGAGTAATCACAAAGAGCTTTTGCAGCACTACTTTTTGAATCCAAATTTCAAAATGCAAACTATCACTTCAATACACCAAGGCTAACTTTTAAACTAACCAGTTAGTCATACCTTTCCTGAGAAAGTCCAACCAGACTTCGTCCATCCACACTGAGGAGTTGGTCACCAGCAGCTAGTCGTCCATCCTAAGCCAGAGAGATGCAAGTATAGAGAAAAGAAAAAGGAGGTAGCGTCAGTGCACAGTAGCATTCTTCACACCACAGTCAGTGCATAGTTATGTTCTTCACACCACACAGTCAGTGTACACCAGCATTCTTCACACCACAAATTCAGTACACATCAGCATTCTTCACACCACACAGAATCCACAGCTATAAGCATCTGCACAGTATTTCACAATGCTGGAGCACATAAAGTCTTTCACCGTTTCCTTTAAAACAAATACTGACCACATCTGCAGCACCTCCTTTGACAACCGACTTAACGTAGATTCCCAGTTTATCCTGGCCAGCACCCTATGCAAAAACAAGGCCAGAACAACACAATGAAATCACAACACAGGAAATGAACAAAAGTCTGTCCACATTCACACTGGTAACTTGACTAGTTAGGAATCTTTCTATTTTATGGTTCCAAACTTATAAGAAAAATATTCCTGTAAAACTGGACAATTTGGTGAGAAATGCCCATAGACTTGGAATACTCAAAATGATTATTTATAAAGTCTAAAACAGCTTTGAATCCAAATGAATGAGAAACTCTTCAAGTGACCAGCCCTTAACCAGATCAGGCCAGTAAATCAGCTGTGGTAGCCGGGCAATGGTGGCGCACACCTATAATCCCAGCACTTGGGAGGCAGAGGCAGTCGAATTTCTGAGTTCGAGGCCAGCTTGGTCTACAGAGTAAGTTCCAGGACAGCCAGGAAACACAGGGAAACCCTGTCTCAGAAAAAAAAAAAACAGCTGTGATAGTGCATAATCCAGCATCTGCCTTCTCTATCCTCACTCTTTAAACATAAGGTTTAAATTTCAAAACAAGAAAATAACTTCTTATAGCAGCCAGTTAAGAGGGCTTTGTAAGAAAACATTATCCAGAAAATACTATATTACAATTGATACTCTGTAACTGAAGATTCAAACACAATTACATTAGCATTCTATGGAAAACTAATGAAATCTTTGAGAAACCTTAGGTATCCTACATAATTTCAGGATCATCAATACTTTGCTTAGAGATCATAATATAACAACAAAACATGTATGGAACTATTAAACCATGCAGTCATGTGCAAGAAACTTTACTTGGATATTACTGGTAGTAGTACAACTGAGTATATATATTTTTGTACCAACAATAAAAATAAGTTCCCTTAATAACTATGATATTATATAATAATATGAATATCATAAGAAGTGACTTCAATACATTAAATTTTTGAAAGTAATAATCTGGAAGATGTAACTTTATGTGCAAACTATCCACATTTTCTCCATTAGTTAACATTTTAGTTTACAGTTTTCACTGGTGAGACTGGCTCCCTTTTCTCCCCTGCAATAGGGAGTAGGGACGGGAAGTCATCAGGTATGCAGTATGTTATTGTTTCACAGGCATAGAACCTGTGTTTTGTGTGTGTGTGTTTGTGTGTGTAAACTATGTGTCTTACAAAATAATAAAATATGTAACCATACATTTATAAAAATAGAAATTATATAAGATAATATATATTATAATTATAAAGCACAGTATATATTATTATACACATACAAATATATATAAGAATTTGAAAATAGTAAAACATTTTATTAGTATATGTTAACTGAGTAAAGTGATAGATGTGGCTGTGGCATTTGCCTGCATGTCATGCAGACTGAATAGCTAGAAACTAAGGAAAGGCTAAAAGCTTCTCCATGTGAAGCTCTTTTACCCTAAGATGAGGGAAGAAGGTTTTCCAGTACGTCGCCATAGTCTCCTCCTGTGTACCCTACTGAAAGTTTCTTACCAGCCCTGGGCTCTCAAGTGTGAGGCCACTTGGTACTGTCAACACTTAACAGCAGCCACAAAACCACACCTTGGATAGCTGGCAGTGCCAAAAAAAATCACAGGTTAATAAAGGAGAGAACTAGAAGTCTGGAGGCAATTGGGAGATGAGGGGGATCAAGCTAAAGGAAGATGGTATGAAAAAGCCAGATGGAAACTTACTAAAGTGCAACCCAATATAAAAATGTAACTGGAGGGGATAGTAACTGTGTGTTTCACAACACATCTGTAATGAAATATGTTAAAGGGCTTAACAGGGGTGAGGAAATGGGGGAGAGAAAGGTATGGGTTAATCAAAAGTCAGGATTATGAAAGGTCTTATGGAAACCCACAGATAAGAAAGCTAACTTCTACAAGTAATAGTGATGATGACCAAAAGGATATGAGCAGAGGTTCTCTGCATGATGCATTAGGCCATCCCTAGACGACATGGGCAAATAAAGTGCAGGGCAGACATGGGAGTCCTTTTCACAAGCAGGTGGTCAAGGAGGGTCCAGAAGTCTCCAGAGTGACATAGGCTTTTGGCATTGCTCTTAGTCCTCACCATAACGATACAGTCAGATCCAACTTCTATAAGTACCATACTGTGCTTGCAGGATAAAAACCAATCTCAAACCAAAAGAAGAATATTTCTTCCCTGTTCATAGTGTCAGAGGGTGCAATACAAACTCCTGGGGGAGAAACCAGCAGCCTATGGTCTTATTTAGTGCTGGACTCTGGCTTGCTAGAATACAGATTTGCCAAAACAGATGTGCCAAATGCAGCAACAGTGACATGTCTGTGACTGAGGGAACTAAGTACTTTCTGACCATAGCTGCAATCTACTCCACAGAAGGAAATTTAGTGCCTCATCAAAAGCCCATTGCTGGGAGTTCATAGAGCTCCTGCTTGAGAACCTACTGCTATTTTACTAAATGACTGTGATCTCAATTTCCCTTATAAGCACTTGTTTATACCCAGAGACTTCTTTTTCTCAATCTTAGTCCAAGAAGCTTCTTTATGCAGTGGGCAGCAGTCAGTGAGAACACTCACAATTGGTCAAGTGCTGAGGGTAAGTGACCGAAGAGTGTTCAGTCCTAAATAGAATATCTAACTCAAACCTTGTAGAAAGAGCTAGAGGATGAGGAGAATGTGAAATGCTGCTCCAGATGTGACACAGCCATCACATCATGAAGTCTGGACATGTCATGGCCACCACATCTGTGACATCTGGATGTGACACTACCATCACATCCTTGACGTCTAGATGGACATAACCATCACACCCATGACATCTGGATATTACAAGGCCACCACATACACACAGAGCAGCTGCAGTTACCTAAGCAAGACGAAGCCAGATACAATTCCAGCATGTGGGAGAAAAGCTTGTAAGCATAATGAGGAGCTGTAGTTAACAACAGCTAATATAAAATCATTCTTTTTTACGGGTATGGCCACTGGTAGGTTTCCCATACTCCAGTGAATGGCTGCACACACTGTATGCACATATGAATAGCACTAACAGGGCTTAATGCGATACAGAGATGTGTGTGTTTGTGTATACACATACATGCATACACACACACACATACACATATACATATACATGGGGTTGATATGGTGGTACAAGCTTTTAATCCTAGCACCTAGAAGCAGATGCACATGGACCTCTGAGTTCTAGGCTAATCTGATTTACATAGCAAGTCAGCCAGTGCTATAAAGTCAAGAGGGGCATTCTGATGGGAATCTCTTAGAAGCTGGAGGAGAGAAGGGTGGATGTGATCATATTTTACTGTATACATGTATAAAAATTTATTTAGAAAAATATAAATTAACTGAGTGGAACAAAAAAAGTATAATGGCAACTTTTTGAACTTTGTCAAGTAACTTGGCAAAAGAGAAATAAATATGCCTTTACCTGATTTCATCTATGGCAATACCAGTTTCCTTGAGTCAAAACACTTGATATAGACGATTGGAAATGACCTTGAAATCACAGTTCCCCTCAGCAACCATGTGCTAGACTGGAAATTTATAGTTCTGATCAATCAGGATGAAACATATTTCATAACTTTATATTATGCATAATTTTACATTGCATAGATTTATTTTTTTATAGATCTACTTAATTCCACAAGCCAGGTTTTAAATCATTCAATTTTCCCAGTGAACTTCCATAATGCACTCATGATGTCCTAATCTCTTTGGACATGGGCTCTGGTGCCGAGTTTGCCTGAGATAGCCCAATAGCTGCATCCCCTCTTTTCTCCTAGAGAGCTGCATGACTGATTCCCTTCTGGCTGGGATACTAGGCTACACTAACATTCATTCCCATCCCCCATTCCTCCTCTCCAAGTTCAATTCTGTCCACTTCCTACTGACTGACAGGAAAGCAGTAGTTACTGAATTCTAGAGCAGCACTGCTCATAGTATCAAGAGTTGCATTTCTGGGCTGGCGAGATGGCTCAGTGGGTAAGAGCATTGACTGCTCTTCCAAAGGTCCCAAGTTCGGATCCCAGCAACCACATGGTGGCTCACAACCACCTGTGATGAGATCTGACGCCCTCTTCTGGTGCATCTGAAGACAGCTACAGTGAATTACTCTGGAGCAAGATGGGCTGGAACGAGCTGGGCCAGAGCTCAATTCCCAGCAGCCACACACACGATGGCTCATGGCCATCTGTACAGCTACAATGTACTCATACACATAAAATAAAAATAAATAAACATCTTTTTAAAAAAAGTTGCATTTCCACATGGCAGTTTTTGGTAATACAACACAGACCTTAAAATTTATTTAAGTTTTATGTTTAATTACATGCATGTATATATTTCTGGAGTACACCCACAGAGACCCACAGAGACCCCTGGAGCTAGAGTTACTGGTGGTTTAGAGCTGCCCTCACAACTTGGGTGCTGGGAACTGAACTCTGGGCCTCTGAAGGAGTAGTACATGCTTCTAAACTGCTGAGCCCCTCTTCCAACTTCTGACCTTACAACTTAAGTTGTAAAAGTTTATCCTTTTAAAAAGAAACTAACTAATGTCATCTCTAGCAAGAACAAATTTAGCAATAATTACTAATATATTTTAGGAGCACTGCTATGAACAAAACCAAATATAAATTTTAGAATAATAAATCGATCATGTGTCATTTCTGGTATGTTTCAGAATATTAATAAACCCCAAAATAATCTCTCTCTCACTTCACACTCTATCATGAAGAGAACTGACATGAAATAGATAGAAGCAGCCAACCTGGGCCCTCCTGAATACACTGCTGCCACCTGCAGGAGACTAGCAGCACACAGCCTGCCACCTGGAGCTCACTGCCACTGTGGCTGCTTCCTACAGAACTGTCCTAACCACTTAACTGTCTTCAGTGCTCACTCTCCTGAAACAACTGGGAGGCTCCCTCCCTCACAGCTACTCTACATCTGAGACACCCACTACATAATAAGCTCATGCTGAAGATGTAGTATGAGCTGTAAACAGTTATTTAAATAATTTCAAATCCTGGGTATTTCAAGTTGGGCAATTTACCACACATGTGCATATACAATGTGAAATTTTAGTAAACATAAATTTAAATATTCAAGCAAAACTGACCATGTGTTAAATATTCCATGGGACCATTATGAATCTTAAAGTAGCCATGAATACATCTTCAGTGTCAGAAACATTCTGGCAAAAAGAGGCAGTGATGTCTCTTCTGCTCATATCTCTAACTTGCTCCTAACTAGAGAAGGGACCTCTCATACAGCACATGTGAATACCACAGCAGATATAACAGCACACACTCCCTCCTCCTGATGTTCAGGTCTAACTTCCCAGCACCGTTCCCGACTGGACAGTGGGCTTGGCCATAGGCCTCCATCCGTCAGTTTCTAGACTTGCCAACCACACCTTCTGTTCTGTTCTCCCAGAAGAGGTGCTATCTTCTTCTATGTTGGGATTTTCACTGTTCCCCTGAGGAAAGTAGGAATAATATATCCTGTCTTACAGCTTTTGTGTAAGTGAGATGGCCCCTCTTTTCAATTACAGTACATGAGGAGCCCCCCACCTTTTCCTAGAAAAACTGTCATCTGTTGCACCACAAAAATTCCTTATGATTTTGGGAACTCTCTCTCCTTTATGATAGCAACATGTAAAGTGGAACCACATACAATCAAATTCTAGAGACTAGAGAGATAGATAGTTCAGTAGTTAAGAACACTGATTGCTCTTGCAGAGAAGCCTGGCTTGGTTCTCAGCATCTACATGGTAGCTCACAGTAACTCAAGTCCCAGGGGATATGATGCCCTCTTCTGACCTCCTTGGGCACCAGGCAAACATATGGTACACATACATACATACACACATACATACATACATACATACATACATACATAGCACCCACACACATACAATAACTAAAACATATTTTATGACAGTTCTACTCATTTCCTAATTACTAAGGTTGCATGCATGGTCATTTTAAGCACTCACTATGCCCGGGCCCAGCCCTGGTGTGGGGTTCTTCTTTCTTGTTTCTTCTTGAGGCAGCAGAGGAGGAAGAGCATCCGACGGGCTAAGACTTTGTCTTATGAGATATTTAAGGTTGCTGAATTATTTATTTAAGTCTAAGTTACTATGCTATTGTTGTTGACCTGCCTTCTGTGACCCTCTGAGGCACTTAGCACCTCATCCTAAAATAGGAAATTAAGTAAAGGATTAATTGCTAGAGCCTTTTCCCTATTGTAACAAATGCTTCTTGCTTGTCAGGCTAGGGGAAAGTTTGGAGCAATAAACTTCTATGAACCAGGAGAAGAGAATAACACTCACAGAAGGAAAAACTTACATAAGTGAATATACATAATCTCACAGAAATTCATGTACAGATTCATGCATGCATGCTCATTTATTCATTTATACATTCCCATTCAAACCCAGCAGGGCCCAGCTTGCATGCATTCTCATAATTACATACTTACACACACATCCATACTTACATATGCATATGGAGCAAAAGACCATGTACTGTTGCACAAAGAACTCACTAATTCTGGATGAAAAATGAGCTCCAATCTTTATTGCATAGAGAAAGAAAAGGGTTCCACCCTTTTAATGCTAAATGAATTAACCCATGTTTGTAAGAAAAAGGCTTTGTTCCTTCTAATAAGACTAAGCCTGCCTGCTCCTTCTGCTCTCTGCAGTGTCTTCTTTTTTCCCCTTTCCCTCTGCATCAGCACATTGCTCTTAGTATTTTATGTTACCTATAGTTTCTAAGTTATTCCACTCTGCATTCTCCTTCTAATTTTGTTCTCTCCTCCTGCTCTGAAGTCACAGCAATGCTCTTACTTTCAATGCCTTTTCTTCCAAAGCTATGCCTATACTTCTAAGTTCTTCTTGAGTTCAGTTCTATCTAAAAAGTGTTCTGTCTAAAAACTTCTCCTCAGCTCAGTTCCCTCTCAGCTGCTCAGTTCTTCTCACCTCTGTTCCTCTCACCACAGTTCTGAATCTTCTTTGTCCTCAGCACTTAAACATCTTTCAGAATACATGATCACATGTTACAAAGTTCATCACAAGTTCACACAAAAAAATCAAATCATAAATTGAAATAGAAGTTTACAACAGAGAATGTTTACATGCATATCCATTAGGAGGAATTATCTAACTAAACATCCATCACCTGTCTCAGCTCCACAGGTTCATCGAAGGTTTAAAACTATAACATAGTTATAAGTGAAGGGGTTTTTTGTTTGTTTGTTTTTTGGTTTTGTTTGTTTTTTGAGACAAAGTTTCTCTGTATAGCCTTGGCTGTCCTGGAACTCACTTTAAGTAAAGCTTTATATAGATAAACCCAGTCAATATTTTATCTTCTATCCAAGCACCTATAATAAATCGTTAGTTCACTTTTTATGACCTTTGGCTAATTGTTTTACAGCCTCTTGGAATGTTCTCTGAGTAGGAGAAAGCCTGGTTACCATCTAAGAGCAGTTAACTGGTGACACTTGGGAGACTGGCAGAGTCCTCATTGTAGTTTTGACTATCAGAAAAAGAACCTAATAACAGTCCCACTATAAAAGAGCTTAACAATTACAGATGTAATTTTAGGAATTCTTATAGGATCACCATTAAAACTTAAGTCATCTATATGTCTACATAGCAACATTACAAAACAGTACATCTTTGTGGCTCTGCAGAGATCTGCTCCAAGGGGGTGTGCTATTACTTACTGATTGTTTTATATGTTTAATAATAACAGGGAAAGCCTACTAATAACAGGAATCTTTCTGAAAATGAATCCCCTACAGCTTTTTTTGCTTGTTTGTTTTGTTTTGTTTTGTTTTTTGAGACAGGGTTTCTCTGCGTAGCCCTGGCTGTCCTCGAACTCAGAAATCCGCCTGCTCTGCCTCCCAAGTGCTGGGATTAAAGGTGTGCACCACCAATGCCCGGCCAGCCTTGCTTAATAAGGGCGCATCTGTTGTAGATTATATAACAATCTGAAGCAGGCCATTTCAGGATGATAACCTGCTAGTTATTAGCTTGTCCCATTATGGCTCCTGACACACCAGAAGCCAACAGTAGAACATAGAACAACAGTTTAAGGGCACTGGTCAAATGGTACTGGACCACTTACAACCAACCCTGCTGTCCCATATCACAGTCACTGAGCCACATGCGACTACACAGTACTCAAAATGTGGCTCATTCACAATGAAATATCTTGACTTCAAAGGCAGAGTATGAAAAAAGAACAGAAAATGTCTCATTAATCTTTTATGCTAATTATGTATTAAGGCAACATTTTGAAAATGCTAAATTTCAGCTACCCATAAGACACAGTATTTTTAGTGAGTAGCACCTCTTTAAGAAAGAAGAATTTTGAAAGAAGAAGTATTGTAGTTTATTAGTCATCACATTGCTGGCAATAAATTCATAATTATGCACAAAACTGCCAAAATTTTATCTTACTGTAACACATATCCCGACTTCCAACAATGAGAATAATATTAAGTAACTATTTATGGTTAAATAATTTTTTGAAAAAAGCATTTATCTAAAGGTACCTAAAATGTTCTACTTAGTTGTGAAATTAAAAGATTAAAGATAACTACTAAGAACTTCTCATTTCATAAGTCAGTCCCTTGAATTTAAAGGGAGATCTTTCAGAAAAGTTACACATTTGCAAATACATCATGCAGTACCAGTTCTGAAATTTATTAGAGCAAACAAATAAAAGGCATAAACCCCATTTTTCCCTCCTGGAAGCACCTGAAATCCATATCCACAGCACAATGCGCACATCTGGTCAGTGCTGTGCCTTCCTTAGCGCCTAGAAAGCAAGTGAGCAGGTCATGCCCAGAGAAGGCAAAGATCTGGACACCTCGTTATACTCACAGCACTTGACACCCTAACCTTCAAACTGCACCCCACAGGTGGATACTTCTCTTCTGTTTAAGAGGAAAAGTGCGGTGAGGGGAGCTGGGACTAATAAGGGAGGAAAGAAGATAACTATCTGAGCATTACCTATTAAAAGTTAGGAAAGAAAAACAAAAATAAACAAAATCAGAATAAAGAAGGTTAGTGTCCTCTAGATTAGAGAGAGTGACACTCACACAAACCTCTTAGCTGTCTCAGCCTCTGTAGATATGACGCCCAGAGAGAAGGCTGCCTCTCTATTCTTTTCTCAGAAGCTGGAAGAGCTCTTCAGTAGGGAGTCACTACCACAAGGAGTCTGTGCTCCAGACAGCTTGGCTGTAAATGGAGTGTGTGGGAGTATGCCTCAGTAACAGCATTAAAAACATCATTAAACACAATCCAGGAGGGGAGGGAGAGGAAGAGGTGTCTGCCAAGCATCACGGGGTTTAGGCCATTGTTCTAGGGTGGAGGCCCAGCCTGGACTCATCAGCGGGAGCCCCAAACAATTGTGGGCTGGATGACCTAAGAGCATGAGCAGCCCAGACAAACCTCTCATGCCTTAGGTAAGTCTGTTTGCCACTGGCACTCTCCTCACACCTTTCAGTTCAGGTGTTCTTTCAGTACAACAATCAAAGCTCAAACTGTTTTTAAAATGCTCTAAACATCTAACTTAATTTTTAAATTGGTTCTAAAATAGTTTCTTCACATAAATTTCACCTGCAGCAATTCTCAAAATAAATGTTATTCCAACAGACAGGGTGGTAAATAACTGAACTTTAACCTCAGGTTCATTCCTTTACCTTTTACATCAATACCAACACCATTAGCACAACAAACATTTACCACACCATCCATCTTTTCTGTCTCTCTGAACTATAGAAGATGACTCAGTCAGGAGATTCTGAACTGAGATACACAGGTAGGATACAGTTGGCCCACCAACCTCTCAAGTCTGTACGCAATGTAGGAGGAGATCTTTCAACAAAAGAAATTATGCAGAACTTCCTTAAGAGTCTCAAGCATCAGAACTCCCAGAAGCTGCCTAAGGTGTGACTACAGAGTATGCATACACCCGGATCCCTAGGCCTTAAATGAGGGTGAGGTGTGAGGCAGGTGTTATTCTGTTTATATGTCATCACGCAGTTAAAAAGAAAAAAAAAAAAGGTTCTAAAATCAGAAATGAGAAGGGAGACATAACAACAGAAACTGAGGAAATTCAAAATACCATCAGATCCTACTACTACACAACTGGAAAATCTGGATGAAACTGACAATTTTCTAGACAGATACCAAATATCAAAGTTAAATCAGGATCAGATAAACCATCTAAACAGTCCCATAACTCCTAAAGAAATAGAAGCAGTCATCAAAAGTCTCCCAACCAAAAATAAAAGCCCAGGGTTTAGTGCAGAATTCTATCAGACCTTCAAAGATAGACCTATTACCAATACTCTTCAAATTATTCCACAATATAGAAACAGGAAGAACACTACCCAATTCATTCTATGAAGTCAAAATTACTCTGATACCAAAACCACACAAAGACCCAACAAAGAGAGAACTTCAGACCAATTTCCCTTATGAACACTGATGCAAAAATACTCCATAAAATTCTTTCCAATCAAATCCAAGAACACATCAAAATGATCATTCACAACAATCAAGTAGGCTTCACCCCAGGGATGCAGGGATGGTTCAATATACAGCATCCATCAATGTAATCCATTAGATAAACAAACTCAAAGAAAAAAAACATATGAACATTTCATTAGATGCTGAAAAAGCATTTGACAAAATTCAATATCCCTTTTAAAAAAAGTCTTAGAAAGATCAGGAATTCAAGGCCCATATCTAAAAATAGTACAAGTAATATACAGCAAACCAATAACCAACATCAAACTAAATGGAGAGAAACTTGAAGCAATCCCACTAAAATCAGGAACTAGAGAAGGATCCCCTATCTCTCTCTATCTATTCAATATAGTACTTGAAGTTCTAGCTAGAGCAATTAGACAACAAAAGGAGATCAAAGGGATACAAATTGGAAAGGAAGAAGTCAAAAATATCACTATTTGCAGATGATATGATAGTATACAGAAGTGACCCCAAAAACTCCACCAGAGAGCTCTTACAGCTGATAAACTTCAGCAAAGTAGCTGGATATAAAATTAACTCAAGCAAATCAGTAGCTTTCCTATACTCAAAGGATAAACAGGCTGAGAAAGAAATTATGGAAACAACACCCTTCACAATAGTCACAAACAATATAAATTATCTTGGTATGACTCTAACCAAACAAGTGAAAAATCTGTATGACAAGAACTTCAAGTCTCTGAAGAAAAAAATTGAACAAGACCTCAGAAGACGGAAAGATCTCCCATGCTCGTGGGTTGGCAGGATTAATAGAGTAAAAATGGCCATGTAGCCGAAAGCAATCTACAGATTCAATGCAATCCCCATCAAAATTCCAACTCAATTCTTCATAGAGTTAGAAAGAGCAATTCTCAAATTTATCTGGAATAACAAAAAACCCAGGACAGCCAAAACTATTCTCAACAATAAAAGAACTTCTGGGAGAATCAGCATCCCGAACCTCAAGCTGTACTACAGAGCAATAGTAATAAAAACTGCATGGTACTGGCACAGTGACAGGCAGGTAGATCAATGGAACAGAATTGAAGATCCAGAAGTGAATCCACACACCTATAGTCACTTGATCTTTGACAAAGGAGCTAAAACCATCCAGTGGAAAAAAGACAGCATGTTCAACAAATGGTGCTGGTTCAACTGGGGGTCAGTATGTAGAAGAATGCAAACTGATCCATTCTTATCTCCTTGTACAAAGCTCAAGTCCAAGTGGATCGAGGACCTCCACGTAAAACCAGATACACTGAATCTAATAGAAGAGAAAGTGGGGAAAAGTCTCAAACACATGGGCACAGGGGAAAATTTCCTGAACAGAACACCAATGGCTTATGCTCTAAGATCAAGAGTTGACAAATGGGACCTCATAAAATTGCAAAGCTTCTGTAAAGCAAAAGACACTGTCAATAGGACAAAACAGCAACCAACAGATTGGGAAAAGATCTTTACCAATCCTATATCTGATAGAGGGCTAATATCCAATATATACAAAGAACTCAAGAAGTTAGACTCCAGAGAAACAAATAACCCTATTAAAAAATGGAGAACAGAGATAAACAGAGAATTCTCAACTGAGGAACACTGAATGGCTGAGAAACTAGAAGGGCTCAGAAACACCTAAAGAAATGTTTAACATCCTTAGTGATCAGAGAAATGCAAATCAAAGCGACCCTGAGATTACACCTCATACCAGTCAGAATAGCCAAGATGAAAAACTCAGCTGACAGCAGATGCTGGACAGGATGTAGAGAAAGAGGAACACTCCTCTATTGCTGGTGGGATTGCAAACTGGTACAACCACTCTGGAAATCAGTCTGGTGGTTCCTCAGAAAACTGGGCATAGTACTACCTGAGGACCCAGCTATACCACTCCTGGGCATATACCCAGAAGATGCTCCAACATGCAACAATGGCACAGGCTCCACTATGTTCATAGCAGCCTTATTTATAATAGCCAGAAACTGGAAGCAACCCAGATGTCCCTCAACAGAGGAGTGGATACAGAAATTGTGGTACATCTACACAATGGAGTACTACTCAGCTATTAAAAACAACAACTTCATGAAATTCGCAGGCAAATGGATGGAACTTGAGAATATCATCCTGAGTGAGGTGACTTGGTCACAAAGGAACAAACATGGTATGTACTCACTGATAAGTGGATATTAGCTCAAAAGTTCAGAATACCCAAGATTTAATTCACAGACCATATGAAGCCTAAGAAGAAGGAAGACCAAAGTGTGGATGCTTCAGTGCTTCTTAGAAAGGGGAACAAAATATGGTCCATAGGAGAAATATGGAGACAAAGTATAGAGCAGAGACTGAAGGAAAGGCCACCCAGAGACTGCCCCACCTGGGGATCCATCCCATATACAGCCACCAAATCTGGACACTATTGTGGATGCCAGGAAGAGCTTGCTGATGGAAGCCTGATATGGCTATCTCCTGAGAGGCTCTGCCATTTGTCCAGAGCCTGAAAAATACAGAGGAGGAAGCTCTCAGCCAACCACTGGGCTCCGGGTTCCCAATGGAGGAGATGAAGAAGAGACTGAAGGAGCTGAGGGGTGTTGCAGCCCCATGGAGGGAGCAACAGTGCCAACAGGCCAGATTCCCCGGAGGTCCCGGGGACTAAGCCATCAACCAAGGAGTACACATGGCTCCAGCTGCATATGTAGCAGAGGATGGCCTTGTCAGGCATCTATGGGAGGAGAGGTTCTAGGTCCTATGAAGGCTCAATAGATGCCCCAGTGTAGAGGAATCTAGGGCAGGGAGAAGGGGGTGGGTAGGTGGGTAGAGGAACACCCTCATAGAAGCAGGGGGAGGGAGGATGGGATGGGGGTTTCTGGGATGGGGGTAAGGAGATAATATTTGAAATGTAAATAAAGAAAATATCCAATAAAAATAAACAGATAAAAAAATGGTTCTTCAGAGGACTAACAATTTGTGTAATTAATACTCCAATGGAATTCAATATTTCAATCAATCCCAGAAATAAGTATTAAGGTAATAATAATCCTGACAAATTACCCTTTCATGTAACTCACTATTTTCCTTTTAGCAAAAACATACATAATAGTGTTACAAACTCATAAACCACAGCCACAAGAGAAAGATACTTTTGGCATTTATGTGGAAGACACAGCCAGGGCTACATAGAGAAACCCTGTCTCAAAAAACAAAAAACAAACAAACAAAAAGAACTAAACCACCTTTAAGGCAGTAGTTAACCATTTGTTTTTACATAAAATATTGCAATATATAGTAAAAATATATTGTAACATATAGTAATAAAAATACACACAATAGTAAACATTGTAATATATTTAAACTATAAATCGACATTTTTATGTTACTAAAAAGTACAGTACATCAAAAGGCTGTGAAGAAAATCTACTCTGAATCTATCAAATGTAGCCAAAAGTAAGGTTTTTTGTTTTGTTTTGTTTTTTTCAAGACAGGGTTTCTCTGAGTAGCCCAGGCTGTCCTGGAACTCACTCTGTAGACCAGGCTGGCCTTGAAAGTAAGTTTTTACGAGCACCTGACTATGTCTGTTTTCGCAAATTATACAATAGTTACGATTTAAAGCCATTTCTACATATTGTAACTAGTAACGCTAAATCTTATGGTTTTTTTTTTGAATAAAAAAAATCATAAAAACTTCACAATTTTTATGAACCTTAAGTATTTGCAACATAAACAGAGAACAACAACTATCTGGGTATGTAATTACAAGCTACGTTACAAGCTTCACTCTCCATGAGCAAGTTAATTATTAACAGGTTTGAACAAGCCATAGTGGAGGAGGAAGCATTCTTTAAGGATCAGTTTGCACAAGAACATTCAGGACAACACCCTGAAGAAACTCACCGCTGATTCTGTCCTTCCGACAACAGAGAACCACATGTTATCTCTAAGACAACAGCCTTGAGCTGGAGACTGGTCGTCTACTTCTCTCAGTTTCCACAGCAAGCAGCTCAGCTGGCTTTTCGGGAATGGCTGGTCACAAAACTGACTGGGTGCTGTGACACTGTATGGCATTTATCAACAGGAACTGGAACCAACGTAATGCTCAGATTCTTATGCAACACAGCCACTCTGATTTTCATTCCCTCTGTTCTTTATTAAACTTTAAAGGGTTATAAAAATGAACAGGAATTGTTTGTATTTTAAAAATCCATATTAAACAGGAAGCGTAGTGCTGTCCCACAGACAAGTAAGAAGTAGCATGCTGAACTCTCCAAAAGCAATGTCTCAAAAAGTAAACTGCAAACCCACATCGCTTCCAAATCATCTGGATTTCATAATGTTTAACCACCATGTGGAGGGCAAGGAGAAGAACTTAATATCAAAACATGGTTCTGGGTTACAGCAATGGAGACATGCAGCAATTAAAAAAGGGAAGAGGCCCGAGTTAAACACTCAGACTTGCAGCAAACAACAAAAGGGTGTTTGGGGTGACAGGAAAACAAAGTGGGCTGGGTGGAAGTAAGAGCTATATGGAATAAGCAGCTACTGCCCATGTTTTCCATGGCTTCTTACTCAATCATGAGGGAACATAATCATCACTAGTCTTAAAGGCACAGAGACAAGACCATAGTCCTGCAGAGCGGTCAGGCAGAGGTGGGCTGACCATCCCAACACGTACCAGAGGGCTTAACATTCAAAATGTACTCTGGACTCTTTACTGTAAACTGATTCCATCACTTCTATGTATAGAGACCTGAACACTCCCACCTGTGCTGTGCTGTTCAGTAGCTGTACACCCAAGGTGACCCTGTGTTTTCTTTTGCTGAGCCTTCCTTCCTATAACTATAAACATGACACCTACAGAATGAAATAGGCACAGTGAACCGCTATTCATCTGTGTCATTCAGAAAACAGATGTTAGGATACTATTATTCATATATTAAAAACGGCACACTATCCAGCTGACAAACATTTTTAGTTATTTCATTCAGAGTGCCCATATACCAATTCCTAAATTTTATCTCTGGCTCTAACTTTTTGAGCTCCATTCGCCAATCCTCTGATAGAAAACACATTAGTTTATCTTAACAGGCTCCCAAAATTTCAAGTGTGACATGTTCAATCCTGAACTCACAATTCCCCTCCACCAACTCCTGCCTGTTCTTGTCCTGACAGTCCTGCCTTCAGGACCCAGTGGCTCAAGTCAGAACCAGGATTCTCTGTTTCTCCTCTTTGTCCTAGTACACTCAACTCATCCCATCTGAACATTGTCATCCAGTAAGTATCTACCATCACTGACCATGCCCAAGAAACTACCTACCCCTCACCAAGGCAGGAAATAACACAAGTCCCCTCACAATGGTTTGGTACATTTCTGCTATTGATTGCCTTCTGCCACCCCAGTTACTAGGATCTGTCACTGGAAAATGAGTACAGAAACCCTGGGAATTAGTTACTTTTCTCGTGCTATAAAAAGAAAAGCCAAAAAAAACCAAAACAACAACAATAAAAATAAACTAAAAAACCTGATAAAAGCAACTTAAAAGATAGGTTTTTGTTTTTATCTCCTGGTTTGAGGGGATTAAGTCCATCATCATGGTTGAAGGGCTGTGGCAGCGAGGACATGAGGTGCCTGGTCACACTGAACCCACAGTTAGGAAGCAAAGGGAGACAAGTGCTGGTGCTCAGCTGGCTCCTTCCCTTTCCTTTCTCATTCAAGTCTAGGAAGCCAGTCAATGAGACAATGCAGCCACAGAGGTGGTTTCATCCCTTCTCAGTTAAATCTCTGTCCCTTCTCAGTTAAATCTCTGCAAACATCCTCAGACAACACAAAAGGGTCTTGGTGTCTCCTGGTAATTCTAAATCCAGTCATGGTGACAATAAAGGTTTATCATCAAAGCCTACAATCCCCACCCCACACAGCATAACAATTACCTTACTATACCTTAAGTCAAAGCCCTCTCTCACTTATAATAAAAAGTACAGTTTTAATAAGATGCATCTTCACAAGGTTGAATCACATAGCTGAACTAAGAAGCCTGTTCTCGTAAACCAAGTTTAAGGGAACAGGGGCTGGACTATGACTCTGAGCTTGGCTTGATGCCCACATGATACCTGGCAGAGGATCCAAGAGTGGACAAGGATGCAAGATGGAGCCTGAGCCTAGTATGACAAAATGCAAGGTCCTTTGCATCAAGACACCACTCCAGGAGATCAAACCTAAGTCAAACTAGAGTCCAGAGAAAGCAAATCATATTGCACTGTAAGACTTTTTCAACTGGAAATAACAGTCACTCTCTAGCAGACCAGTATCAGGTGAAAAGAACATGTCTACAACAGGAAAGACAGAACCTAAAGCTTCTCTGTTTTGTTCTCTTTTGCAGTATACATGTGCCAGCGCAGAGCTTGCCAAGTGCTGAGTGGATATTTCACCACTAAGCATACCCCACCTCAGGAGTTGAGTCTTCTCTGACATGAGTGTGGCAGACCACCCTTGAACTTCTAGTTCCCCCTAAAAATGGACAGTAGTTCAGCTGTAACTAAAAAGGAAAATGTCCCATGGCTGACATGTTCCTTTCATGTTTCCAAATGTTCTGAGCTTGGGTCAAGCATATGATAACAGTCTAGAAGTGTACTATGTGATCTGGGTCACATAAGGTGAGCAGGAATTTTTGAACTATAAAGTGGGATGAGAGGCTCAGGATATTTGCTCTGCCCATCACAGGTGATTCCACAGACTTGAGCTTAAGAGACAAGAAACTTTCCCTACCACAGGTTCATCCAGTTTAGTCCTAAACAGACTTGTCTAGGAGAAATATATTGGTTGTTTATCAATGACAATGCAAGCCAACTCCTAATGATCAAACTCCAGTGCTGAGAAGGACTAGAAATCACACAAGGATCTGCCTTGGCTCAAGGACAAGCTCAGGATAGGTAAGTTGCTAGTAAAAAGCTGGAAGGCAGGACATCAACTATGTGTTTTAGGTTTGTTTGCTCTGTCTTGTTGTTTTGAGACAGGCTTGTGCTATATATTGCAGGCTAGGCTAGGCTAGGCTAGACTCTCCATCTTCCTGATCCTGCCTGCTAAAAGCTGGGATTACAAGCATATACCAACATGTCTCTTTTTGAAAATAAGCAAGAAGGACAAAGATCCAAGAAGAAGTAATGACAAACACGTGCTTATAATCCACTCCTAGCCAAGAGCCATGACTTTGGTAAGCTGCTCACCCTCCTGAATGGAGCAATGCTGGCCTTACAGTCTGCCCCTACACCTCACAGAATGTATACCATATGTAAAACCCTGGGCAAGAGTAGGGGACTTAATGTAGCCTTTAAAACAACACAAGATGAGGCTTCAAATATCAACTTCCAATTGATATTTATCATAACACTATTCTGATGTATCAAAATGACAAGCGTCAATTTAAAGTACTTCTCAAAATATACTGCATCATGACATTTGGGATGCTCTTTTTTTCATAATGCCATATGGTGTTTGCAAGCTTTTCAAATATTCTCTGGGAATAAGACAAAGGTAACAACTTCAACTGACAAGTATTATTTTAGGCAAAATACTACTACAGCTCAACAAAGTATCTTATTAAATATTAGCTAAAACTAATATTTGGAAAAGATAAGATAATAACATATGTGGTATAAAAGTACAGTGGAGAATATTTGAGGAAGAGAACCAGTCAGAGTGGGGTGAAGACACAAGGAAACAGTACTGCAGAGGGGAATGCTGAGAACCACACACAAACACATTTGTTCTACTGAAAGGATATGACTATGACTGTGGAAGCTTTTGTTATAAATAACTTCTAGTCATACTACTAATTTCTTTTAACTGAAAGAAAGAAAATATTCCTTTAGCAGACTAATAGGTGAAGGGACTCATATGCCAAGAGAACAGGGAAGATGAGGGAGCTGTCAATGCCTTGGATGGATACACAGCTGTATTCAAGCTCCAATCCATCCTCTAGTAGAAAATGTCTGGAGATTAGAATGGTTTTGTTATTAGGTCCTCATGACTGTCACACACAGAGTTGAAAAGAGCTGTTAAATTGCTAGTATAAACTGACAGATGCAATTTGTTTCTCTTGTGCCCATATTTGCTTTTCCCACCATGACTACCAAGTCTTGACCATGCCTTTACACTACTTCCTCTGAAACTATTATTCCATCTCAAGGTACCATTTACTTTAGCCTCACTCTCACACAAAGAGATCATCCTTCAATAGTCACAGATGCGAAAAGATGCTCCTGGGCTCCTTCAGTCCTACCTTTGCTGCAACAATGCTGAGGCCCATTCCATTCTGCTTCTTCAGAGTCACAGTGATTATCTCAGGCTCCTTCCTCAGAGGCTGGGCCTAAGATGAGAAAAGAGGCTTACTTTATGACTAACGTGAACTGCTTTCACATGGTTGGAAAGAAAGCTCTTTGTTATAACAGAGAATGAGGAAGAGTATAAAGAGTCCAGTGTCTCGGGTACTTCTCTTTTTTAAAAGATTTATTTATTTTATGTATATAAGTATTCTGTAGCTGAGGGCATCAGATCCCATTACACATGCTTGTGAACCATGTGGTTGCTGAGAATTAAACTCAGGACTTCTGGAAGAGCAGTCAGTGCTCTTAACTGCTGAGCCATCTCTCTAGCTCTGCAGGTACTTTTCATTTGGAAAACAAAATACTGAATCGTTTGACTATAGTCTAAAAGGTGAGTCTTAGTTACAAATGACATTTAAATGCTAAGTATTTAATATATGAAACAAAATTAAATTTCTCTTACCAGCAGGTTAGAAAGCACAACCATAAAAACAAAATGCCAATTTTTATCTTTATGATCTTTTAAAACAAACTGTTAAGCTTTTGTTTTGTTCTCCACTGAAAAAAAGTTTAGAATTGTTCACTGTCTGGGAAGATAGCAGAAAATGGCTGTAACAGAGATGAACTAATATCTTTGTCTCTTGGGAAACTGAGAGTCATTTTATTTAAAATGATGACCATAAAGGAACTATAGGATGCATTACAAGTATTCCCAGCACTCTGCCAAGAAATGTACCGAGCTGGGCACTCAGTACAAAGAGACTGAGCACAGTGTAGCCACAGAGCAATCAAAACTTAGACACAGTCAAAGAAAGCTTGTTGGTGGTGTTTTTTCTTTTGAAAGGAAAACATTATTTAAGTCACATGTTATACTCATGCCAAACTTCAAACCAAAATGTGAACACAGTTAAAAAGCAAAATGAACACTGAGTACATGCCGATGACAACTTAACTCTTAAGATACATGTTATAAAAGGTGGAGTTTAAACAACGGTAAGTTAAGGTATATCCGTTGAAGGACCAGGAGAAAACACAGTCATGTGACAGCAAGACTGTTGGTTACATAAACCAACACTTTAAATCTATCTCCTGAGGACTCTGAGAATAAATCTAAAAGATGAGCAACCAATGAGTCCAAGAAGTGCTTGTCTTCTTGTTAAGATCTGGTTGTTAGCTGCTGTTGTTACTTTGAATTTGACCAAAAATAAGCATTCGAAGTAAAAAAAAAAAAAAAAGGAATGGTCACTGTTAGTTGTGAGCCATATATTTGGTTATAACAACAACTATCAATTCAATTTTAGGAGACAGCTCTGATGCGTGTTCAAATCTAAAGTATGCATGAAGCCACAATTGCTACTCTGAATTTAATATATAAAAAAGTATCCAGGGCTGGTAAGATGGCTCAGCGGGTAAGAACACCACTGATTGCTCTCCCAAAGGTCCCAAATTCAAATCCCAGCAACCACATGGTGGCTCACAACCACCAGTAATGAGATCTGACGCCCTCTTCTGGAGCGTCGGAAGACATCTAAAGTGTACTTATAATAAATAAATAAATAAATAAATAAATAAAGATATTTTTTAAAAAGGTATCCATTTTGAAACTCTGTATTTGAAACAAAGTATAATTTTTCTTAAGATAGATGAAACTCCTTACTATCTCAAAATAGTGAGTTATGACACACATTTAAGATAAGGCAGAAATGAGTAGAAAAGAGATTATTTTTACAACTGAAAAATAGTTTTCTAATATTATCTTTCAAAGTTACTATACTATATGTTTCAAGCATGTGTGTATGTGTGTGTGTGTGTGTTTGTAGGCTGCCATAACTGTGAGCATAAATACTCTTTACTTCTAAAGAACCATTTATTACAACACAACTGTATTTAAAATGTTTGAATTAATCTGGTAGAAGAAAATAATTTTAAATGTCCACTGCAACATTCAGGGTAAGCAGAGGATTAATTATATCGCATCTCCATCTCATTAGAAACATATCTGATACTCTAATCCATCCAAACCTCAAATACTTGCCAGTTCTGTGTTCTCACGCATAAGATGACTTTCATAATCTGCTCCTTCAAAATATATTGTCCAGGTACCTGGTGAACGTGTGTGAGGAACCAACCTACAAAATCCTAAGAAGAAAATAGTAATTAGAAAATGGGTCTGGCATACCTAATCCCATACAATTGTCAACAAGGAGAACAAGACAGAGTATTGATTTATATTGAGAACCAGGGTGGGTATTTTGTGGTAAGGTCTCATTATGAACCTAAAGATTGTCTGGAACCTTGCTTCTGCCTCAGCTCCTCAACTGCTGGGATTTACAGGGATATGACACCACATTTATCTAAAGGTTTAATACCTTAGTATTAATAAATTAATTAATTATAATAAATAAATTAATAAATTAAAAAAATAACATTGTTATTTTCACATTCTATACTTTTATTCCCTCTGAAAACTGTTTAAAACCATGTACCTGTTTTGATCCATCAGGATTTAAGCAACAATAACAAAAAGTTGTTGGGTTTCCTCTCCTGTAAACAACAAAGAACTATTTTTCTTTTACTATGAAAATTAGTGAGCTACTCTGTAACTACATTCTTATAGAACTATACATTCCACCCTAAAGGAAAACCACGAAGAAAACACCTATTCGTTTAGCAAGGCAGGCAGAGAGAACCAGAGAATGACACAGACATAGGCTATTGATTTACTACACCATGCTGTATTAAATTCTCACACTACAGAACATTTAAAATGTACATCCTGGGGTTGGGAGTGTTGTCCAATTTTTTCTAACTTCATATGTGTTAAAATTACTAACAAATAAATGTTCATCACAGCCTTATTTGTAATAGCCAGAAGCTGGAAAAAACCCAGATGTCCCTCAACAGAGGAACAAATACAGAAAATGTGGTACATCTACACAATGGAGTACTGCTCAGCCATTAAAAACAATGACTTCATGAAATTCTTAGGCAAATGGATGGAACTAGAAGATATCATCCTGAGTGAGGTAACCCAGTCACAAAAGAACACACGTGGTATGCATTCACTGATAAGTGGGTATTAGCCCAGAGGTTCGGAATACCCAAGACACAATTCACAGACCACATGAAGCTCAAGAAGGAAGACCAAAGTGTGGATGTTTCAGTCCTTCTTAGAAGATGGAACAAAATACTCATGGGAGGAAATATGGAGATAAAGTGTGAAGCAGAGACTGAAGGAAAGGCCATCCAGAGACTGTCCCACCTGGGGATTCAACCCATATACAGTCACCAAATGTGGACACTATTGCAGTTGCCAAGAAGAGCTTGCTGACAGGAGCCTGATATAGCTGTCTCCTGAGAGGCTCTGCCAGAGCCTTACATATACAGAGGCAGATGCTTACAGCCAACCATTGGACTGAGCACGGGGTCCTCAATGGAGGAGTTAGAGAAAGAACTGAAGGGGTTTGCAATCCCATAGGAAGAACAACAATATCAACCAACCAGACCCCCAGAGCTCCTTGGGCCTAAACCACCAACTAGAGTATACATGGAGGGACCCATGGCTCCAGCCGCATATGTAGCAGATGGCTTTGTCAGGCATCAATGGAAAGAGAGGCCCTAGTGTAAGGGAATGCCAGGGGTGCGAAAGTGGAAGTAGGTAGGTGGAGGAGGACCCTCATAAAAGCAAGGAGAGGGAGTGGGGATGGAATAGGGTGTTTCCAGAGGGGAAACTGGGAAAGGGGATTTAAAAAAAGAGAGTTCTGCTTTGTTGTTTTCTGAGACAGACTTTAAATTTACTTTGTAGCCTAGACTGGCTGCAAACTTATGATCCTCCTGCCTTAGTTTTCTGTTATAGCTAAGTGTAGAGCATTTTATCTAGAATGTGCAAGGCCTTTATCTGGATCTCTGATACTCCCACCAAAGTATTTATGACACCTTCTTGAGGATATACTTAAAGAACTAAGACTCATATTCAAGGCCATGTCACCTTCACTTAGTCAAGGTTTAGTTTATATTCCTCAGGATTCTTTTTTGACAAAACCGTATTACACAAGCTTTCTGGAATTGTGATTGTGCTGCAGGACTGCTGTGGTCTTCTTGTCCTGAATAGCCAGTGTGGCTCCAGATCGCACTCCTGTGGACATGACTGATGTCTGAGTACAGACACTATAGGGAGGCTTCCCTTGTCTAGCGCTTTACCAATGTAATATAATGTGGACTGCTGTTATCAGACATATATTTGTGGGAGAGGAACATCAGTTAAAGCAAAAACCATGTAATTTTACTTTTAAAAATGTTTCAATCCAGTTTCATTGATGTTAATCAGAATTTGCTTTTCTTCATGTTTTAAAGAATTATAATTCTATTAAAAATCTGAATTTCAACAATTGTAAACAACGATTTATGTTTTCAAATGTCAGGTTTCCATGACAAGCTCTGCACTATACTGCTGATGGGAACTGATCTGTCATAGCTTGAGGTACTCATCACAACCCAGGCATTAGTCTGGGCTGGTTTTATAGTCTTTCCCAGAACTGCTTTGTACTGGGGGTGGAAGGGGATTGACAGTATACAGTAGTCCTTTAATCAGCTTACAAAGAAAGAGTGTGAAGAATTAACAAACACTGATGTCATAATACTCAGCCTACTTTATACCCTTAAAGGCATCTGTGTGCTAGACTGCATGAACTATAAACATCCAACATGTATGAAACAATGTATGGATGCCAAGACCAGAATCAAATATCACATGGCCTAAGACTACTTATCCAAGAGAGCCTAGAGCAAAGTATGAAGGAAGCTCTTCATCAGGTTAAGCACTCACTCTTTCCATGCTGGCAAACACCTATGGCACACATGACAAAACTGGCACACTATAAATCATGTCCACTTCCAAAGTCATAGCAGACTATAGTCTCATAGCTTATTTATTTATAAGATATTAATTAAAGCCTTTTTGAGCACTCAGCACCAAACATGCCTCAGTGAGTAAAGGCAGGAGTGAGGAAGCCCAGCCAAACCTAAGCTCCAGTAGCCCAGCACTGTGGCACCAGAGTGAGGATACAATAGAGGGATTGTGCCCATGGTTTCAACCTGATCTCCTGAGACACCCATATGAAAAGACAACTTTAAGCAACTCCATAGCAAGCAGTCAAATAGCTTTACTGTGTTCCCCATGCTGTGACTAGGGGCCTTCTATGGGCTTGAGTTCTTCCTTTAGAGAGGGATACCTAGAACATTCAAGACTTTTTAAGCCTGGTAATAGCCTCACCATCTGGCCACACGTTTCCCTATACCATGTATGAGGTAAGACCCTCTCAGGTCTAAACCTATCCATGCTCCTTCAAACTTCACAGTTTTCTTAAATGACCTTACCTCTGCTTCCCTGACCTTGGACTTGGTGTCTCTGAAAACAGTAGACCTGCTAGAAAGACACAAAACTGCTTGCCAGCAACACAACAGCCTTTCAATGCAATGATCTTTTTTTTACTATACTTTTGAAGATATAAAACATATTTACTGTAGTGAGTGAATAGTCAAGTAAAACAATCACACTCACTGTATTTGTCTATGGCCATAGGACCTTTACTGAGCTTACTATTTGTTATTTAATTGAGCCCCTGTACTTTGGGTCTATTTTCCTACTCATATGTTATTCTCCACATCATAAAAAAAAAAAAAAGTAGCAAAGTACAATTAAAATTTGGTTTGTTTCAAAGCCATGCTTTAAAGAAAAGTGTTTTTTTTTTTTTTAAATTGATATACACCAGCAAAACAGTCTATCAAAGGTAATAGGAGAAAGCTAGAGACTGATATAAGTTTGCATGACGTGGTGGCCTAAGAATCTACACAGAGCCCTCCCACTAAAGGCAACCTGTCCAATTCTCTGAGCTCTTGGACTGATTTATAAGGAAGGAACTAAGGTAAGGGTTGACCTGCCCACGACAGTCTAGCTGGCTGGCAGTGGGCTGGATCCCTCAGAACCCGGGAATCTTGTGCTGCTTTCCACACTAGGAGAAAGATGTGGCACCATGTGGGAAGAGAGCAGGCGTTCAGTCAAGGGAGACAACACACCCACATGGGGTTGTGCCTGGACATGCAAGATCTTTCATCTCAGTGAAACTCTTCTTGAGTCATAGGAACACAGCTTCCTCAGGAGACCTGGCACAATTCCATAGGCCTGCTGTCAGAGAGCCAGTGCAAAGCCCACTTCAACCCAGCTGGAGCTCCAACTGAGGTGTGATAAGTAGTATTTACCTCTCTGGCACAGAGGGTCTAAAAATTCTTGTAAACCATTTGGAATGTTTCTGACAACATCACAGGAATAGCCATCTTCTGGCAGAAGAAAAGGCAGTTGTAGGTCAGGGTCCTCCTCCAACTGCACATCTCTGCCATCACTGCGGGCGAGCTCATCAGCTGTGTTCTCAGCAACAGCCACAACATTTTCTATGAGATCCTGCAGAGAACAAATGTGGACTCGTCAGGAGATGCTCACAGATGTGAAGCACCTTGCCATCTCACAGATGTGACCTCAGGGGAGCAACAGGATAATTAGAGCTGGCTTCACAAAGTGCCTGCATGCCAGACACACACCACTTAAAGACAGAACAGAAGGCTTTAAAACACTGTTTTCACACCTGATGTTCTTTTTTCCAAAGCAGTTGATTGGTACAACTCTTTAACACATTGTTATGAAGTTGTGAATAATTATTTTTATAGTACATAAAATACCACAGGGAAAACCTCACAAAATGAATGAGAAAATAACAAAAACAAGGAAAAATACAGGTAAAATATCTAGCTTGGAAGTCTATCAGTAAAAGAACTGCTTAATTGGGGGAGGGCGTTTCTTGTGGATGATTTACATTACAAGTTAGGTTACTAACACACATACACATCTGGGAGTGCGGGGGGTTGGGGGGGAAGATGGGGGTGGCAAGAAAGCAAGCAAGCACGCAAAGCTCTTCATTCTGAGGCTTATTAACATGAAGATCTCAGTGCACTTCCCCACAACTTCTATCTGGGGAGCAGAGCAGCCCCATGGAGACAATCCTGGGCTCTACCACCATTTTCCTTTCCCACATAGGGAACAAAAGTCTAGGTTTATTTATAATGTCACAGGGAGTTTTGTCTACTGCTGAAATAACCGCTAGAAGCCACTGTATATACTTTGCATATGATTTCTTCTGCAACAAGTGTATCATAACACTCACATTATCATTGCAACCACAATTCCTTCCCATCACTGTAACATGCCTTTCTGGTGTAGTACACTGCTGCTGGGGTGATTTCCAGTGTTTGGCTATTCTGTACCTGCTTTTTATTGAAACTCAGTATGAGCTTCATTTGTCTACCAACTAGCATAATCTTCTCCACACAGCTGGCTCGGATGGTAGATGTTATGGGTGGAGCTGCTTCATCCTCCTAAAGGTGCATGCTCTGAAAGAAGGGCTTGCTATCCTGTGCTCAGGGGTGAGGCTTTGAAGCAGTGATTAGATCCAAAGGGCTCTTGTCTTCATCAATGGATTAATAGTTGGGGAATTCATACTTGAATAAGTTATTGTGAGGTAGTAGAACTAGGGAAAATTGGGTCTAATTAGAAAAAGACCATGGTGGGGGGAGTTTACCTTTATCTTGCCATGGTCCCTTTCTGTCTTTGAATTTTTTCCCCAGGAGTCTATATATACTATCTCTGTATAGAGAGGGTAAGAACGGGTCAAAGAAATGATTCCACCCAAGTCTGGCATGGTAAACAATTAAAAGGGATTACTTAGAGGAACATGGGCAACTTAGAGGCAGCTATCCCAGCAGAGAAGAGCTTCCCAACCTCCATGCTATCTGTTAGCTTGAATGCTACATTCTTCAGGAAAAGAAGTCTTTTGAGTCCTCCCTATCCCACTACAGAATGGCAGTGAGCACAACCTGTGTCCTGAAGTTCTTGTATGAGTTGTCAGTTGTTCTAATTTTAAGATGGCAACACTATGTCATGAGCAAAGGACATACTGGGGCAAATTCTGTTCCCAGGCTGCAGGAAGGAAGTGGTTCTCCTCCACAGCATCTTCTTTGCAATGGTGTTCTCTGCCTTACTACAACCCACAATCATGAAACCAGTTGATCATGGACTGAAACTCAAAAATCCTGAGTCCAAATCTTTCCTCTTTCAAAGTATCTCCAGGTATTGACTTAAGATGGTAGCATCTGTAGCACAGCTCTCTCTCCATCTGTACACTCTCACACACACACACACACACACACACACACACACACACACACACACAGAGGATGGGTTTCTCACCCTGAAGTCCTTCTTGTAGAGGGAGATCAGAATTCCCACAGTTCCAGACTTTCTTCTGGATGAGACTTTGGTTGTTACCAATCAGACACTGATGTATGAAATCAAGAAAGCTGCTATCTAGTGAAGACTCATGCTGTTCCTGATGGCAGGAGTGTACATATTGCATATAAAAAAGTATCCTTGTAGCTTCAGCAGCAACTCTGGCTTTCTGGTACTCAGGCATGGTGGTATGAACTTCAACTCAACCTACGTTACTCTAGTCCTTCCAAAGACTTGCCAAGAAACAATGCCCTGAATCAAATCATTTCTTACTTAAAATGTGTATATAGTCTCTAGTCTTTGCACTGAACAACTAAAGTTCAGAGTAAAATGACCTCATGAGATAGTTTCAGGTAAGCTAAAACTAACACATTAGTGAGAATGCTTTCCTTTTCTTCCCACCCTCAACCCAATTCTCCTGTGCAGACACACCCACACTTTGTGGTACAATATATACTCACATACCGTAGGAATAAAAGGCTCATCAGGTGCACAGTGGTAATTTTGTAACAAGGCTTGAAGCTGCAGAGAATTTAACTTAAAGCATGTGCTGTTTATATTTGGAATGTCATCAGGTACATACTTATCCATCGTAAGCAATGTAGTAGCCTATTTAAAAGAATAAATATCATGCAGTAAGATATTGCAAGTATTTTTTCTTTCAAAGATATTCTTTGTAAAGCCAAGAGTGTAGCTTATAAAAGACCTCACACTGAGTGTGAAGCCAGAAGTTCAATTCTCCAGGATCAAAAAACAAAACTATCCATTTGTAACCATTGTAAAGGCAGTAACTTGTTAATTTGGTTTTGAAATGCAAGATGCTTTTAAAGAAGCATTAAGATTTAGCTACATATAGTAAACTACAAGCATACTTTTGTAGCTTTTTTTTTTTTTTTTTTCCTTGGTTTTTTGAGACAGGGTTTCTCTGTATAGCCCTGGCTGTCCTGGAACTCACTCTGTAGACCAGGCTGGCCTCGAACTCAGAAATCCACCTGCCTCTGCCTCCCAAGTGCTGGGATTAAAGGCGTGCGCCACCACCGCCCGGCGTTTTGTAGCTTTTAAACAGACTGTTGAGTTTTACTTTAGTTTTTATGTTTTTAATATAATTCGATTCAATTACCAATGTTTATACAGTCTTTTAAACAGTCCCTTTGAAAGTTTGAATATTTATACAGCAATCTAGATGAATATTTATAGGAATCTAATAGTTTTGCTAATATGAATTTTGATAAAAGTTGAGAGATAATCAGCTTCTTGAGTTACTAAATATATTTAAAGGAGATGAAAGGCATAAAAACAAAAGTTGATAAATACATTTAGAATAAATGTTTTAAATTGCTATAAGTTTCATGTCCTTCATTATTAATACCAGTTCCTAGACTTTGGTATCTAAAGCTTTCCCTGAGAGCTGTTAAAATAGTAGGCTATGATTAGCATCTAAAGAGTTAACAACTGCCCCATTTTAAAATCATCATTTATCCTTCACTAAAACCTATTTTGCTGGTCTCATAAAAAAGAACACGTCAATGACATTTCTGTCTTACTGTTTACACACCTTGTTACAGAATGAACCATGTCCTTGAGATTCTGATGCTGGAGGTTGGAGTACTACAGAAGAGGGGCCTTGTGCATACAATTAGTTAAAAGGAGGCCAGATTTACTGACACCTCTGTACAAACCAGGCACTTGGACAGACATGCACCCAAGAACGCCACATGAAGTCTGTGGCAAAGACTAGCCAAAGAATGCCTAAGTTGGGTATAAAGCATGAGGGGCTGGAAGAATCAATTTATATTCAAATCCCTCAGAGGCCAGCACCTTGATTTCAACCTCTGTTTCCTAGAAGAGGGAGATGATAAACGTCTGCTGAGACATTTAGTTTTAGTTGGCTTGTTATAGCAGCCCAGAGGCTACTACCACAGCGTTGTCTGACTGAATGCAAATGAAAAAAAACACTGAGGCTCTATCACCCCAAGTCTCATTCATCATAGGAATCTAAATTCACCACAAAATGTACTGGCAGGGAAGAGGGAGAAGCAAGGAGAATAGAGTACAACCACTGTCCACACCTGCACGATCCTGCTCAAGTGACAGTCAGCTGCCAGTTCTAGGCCCTGCTTCTCTGCCCAAGCTTCAATATGCCCCAGCTGCTGGCGGATAATTGCGCCCCAGTAGTGGGAACACAGGCCTGAATCTGGGTCAGTAACCAGTCTGTTGAACAACCACATATTGATGAAGTGGAAAAGCTGAGAGAACAGTTGGATGGTCAAGGCAGCATTGACTCTGCAGCGCCGCAACAAGGACATGGCTCCCGTAAGTGTATGCAGCACATCATCTGTTCAGGACATGGAACAAAATGTTAGGGGCCACATATCACTGCAGAACCTTCTCAGCCATACCAACTTTAGACAAAGGTAGTTATAGCAATTAACAAATATGTCAAACTAGTTACAAATATCAAATTCAAATAGAAATCAGGGGTGTGGTCTTAAACACAGTTTCTAACCACTATTCAGATAAATTTACCTAAAAGACTTTTAAAGAAGCAAAGCAAAAGTGAAAATTATTCATAAGCCTGACAGACAGCTCCTTGGAAATCATCTCAAAGTTACAATAAGGCACTCATTTAAGAAACAACTCTGGGGCTGGAAGGACAGTTTCATAGCTAAGAGCACTTGCTACAGCGCAGCAGCACTATTCTTCCACAAGACTCACGTTTGTTTCCCAGCTGCTTATACTCCAACTCTATGGACTCTGATGCCCTCTTCTGGCCTCCTTGGGAACCCACAGCATATTCTCACACAAACACATAACACAAATAAAAATAAATTTTTAAAAAACAGAAAGACGGGCTGGTGAGATGGCTCAGTGGGTTAAGAGCACTGACTGCTCTTCCAAAGGTCCTGAGTTCAAATCCCAGCAACCACATGGTGGCTCACAACCACCTGTAATGAGATCTGATGCCCTCTTCTGGAGTGTCTGAAGACAGCTACAGTGTACTTATGTATAATAATAAATCTTAAAAAAAAAAAAAAACAGAAAGACATTCCTTAAAATATACTGCACATTAAGATAAACTTAGGTCTGGAGAGTTGGCTTGGAAACTGCTGCACTTGCAGACCCAGGTTCAGTTCCTAGCACCCTTCATGGCATAAGAGCCACCTATGTATAATTCTAGTTCCAAGAAATCCCACTACTAGACACACACGTACAAGTAGTCAAAGCTCAAATATATATAAAAAATTAAAATACAGGCCCTTAGGAAAGTGGTGCAGTAGAAGCTTGCTAGGCCTATAACCCAGATAGAGGTCAGAAGCACCAAAAGACTAATAAAACTATGAACTGGAGAGATGGCTCAGTGTTTAAGAACACTGGTTGCTCTTTCAGAGGGCCCAAGTTCAATTCCCAGCACCCACATTGTAGTTCACAACTGTCTTTAATTCTAGTCCCAGGCGATCTGACAACTTCTTCTGGCCTCTGTGGTTCATATATGGTATACAGACATAAATGCAGTCAGAACACACATACATTTAATATAAAAATAAAGACTTAAAAATAAATCCAAGTTAAATATTAGGGGCGGCACACAAGACCCTAACCTATTTTTGGTCTTTGCAGACTGTTCTCCTCAGGATCATCCAGAAAGGCTGGCATGTAGTTATTAAGTTCTGACTGAAGGCAATGAACCAAGTACCTGAAAAATACACAAACAATTTTAATCACCTGAGCAGGTTGCACAGACAGTGTTAGATCTTTTACCATTTGAGACAATCTGTATTCTTTTAAGAATATTTTCCATTAAAAATAACAAAAATCGTACTCTGGAACACTCACAACACTGCAGTTGTTCCAGAGCACACTGCTCTCAAGTTAACACAGTCTCCTGTGCTTCTTGGCAATCAAGCATCTTCCATTAGGGTAAGTAAAATCTTTAACATTGGCTTTAAAAACAGAACATGAAGCATATGAATTTATTCTTTCCAGAACGTGCTTCTTACTTAAATGCCATCTGAACCAAGTGTGCTAGAACATCCTGGGCATCCAGTGTGATCCGACTAAGGTCTCGGTCCTGCTTGATAAAGTTGAGAAGCTCAGATGCATTTGCCATCCAGAAAGCAAGTGCTCCTGCAATGTTCTTCTGTTTCTGTGGACAGAAAAAATTTCCATAAACAATGCATGGCATCAGAAAAATTACAAATAAACAGGAATGCTCCTGAGAAGCTGAAGATAGACCAGTACCTTCCCATCTCCACCAGGTAGTTACCACAGATACCAGATACTTGCAAAGAAATTTAGGTACATACAGAGCAATGGGAAGCAAATAACCAATACAGTGTCTGAAGATTCATATACACAGACATACTGTTCTAATTAGATGGAATTTGTAGTCAGTAAAGAATAGATATATTGCATATTACCAAACCAAATTGTAGATTATGCATTATCTGGTAATCTGCGTAGCATACACACAGGTATCCATGGTTACCCACAGCCACCCTGATACTTATAGTCACTGGCTTGGACACCATGCAACTCAGTATCAAGTACTGATCTATCACGTCCTCTCCCGACCACATTTGCAGGCCAGGCAACCTTAGATGAGATCCAAAGAATAGGAACCAAGGATAGATAATAGAGAAGAAACAGAACTTTTGTCATTTCATATCCACACTGAAGTGCATTAAGCAGAAATTATGAAATGCTGATAAAAGTTGCGCAGTCAAAAAGGATTTTAGTGTTGCATGTTTCAGCTGCTGAATGAGGGTTATGAACTGCTCAGTCCAGTTTTTGTAGGCTCATATTTGTAATGGAAGCAGCATGAGAAACTCAGCTAAGCCAACACAGCTAGGATCAGTTCCCAGCAGTATGTCCTACCTGATCAACCTGGTCTACTTCCTGGAGAAAAACAGACGAGGGGAAATCAGGCAGAACGAGAGAAAGAAACTTGTAAACAATCATGACAATTTAAAAAAATCAAAACACTAACATGAAGGTACGACATGAGCACGACACTTAGTTATTCCCAAAGTATCTGACACAAAGGGTTAGGTTCATGTTCTTAACATCAGCACAACTGTTTTACAGTTTATAAAGACAATGCCATAATAAAACACAAATGAACATACTGATCTCTTTAAAAGATAACGCAAAGGAAGGACCTCCAAACACTTTTAAAAGATTCTGTGAGCTTACTACATGAAAGTGAAAGGGTCCACTCCCCTGAATTAACTATGAGGATGAAAATGGAAACACTGAGAGAAACAGTCAAAATAAAAGCTGACAATTTCTAAAGTGCGTAAGAATTCATCTATGCCTATACTAAAGGGAATATTGTTCTTGGCAGCAGAATCGAAATCATCTACTGTGGTAATTCTTTCCCATCACCAATGAGTGATCCAGTGTTGCACTGAATCTACTCTGAAGTTTAAAAGCCTTTTCCAGCCAGTAGTCAAAGTTCCTACTAGCAGATAGGGTGGGTAAATTCTCAAAGGCAGTGTGGTGATAGAAGTACCACAGTCTGAATGACACAGGCTTCAAGTTCACTCATGGCAAGAGACAGACAGTGACTTTGGATGACAACTAAGAAGGACACTTACATTTGTTTATATATGAAATGATGATACCAGAATAGCAAAGTATCCAGATAAAAATGGTCTTTCTTTTTACTTATTCTTTAGCTTAAATAAGCCCATCAAAATCCTACTATGCTAATCACTCAAATGTGAAAGAAATATTTGTGGAAAACTTCTAGCTTTTAAAAATAACTCAAAGTATTAAGAGACCATCTCAGTTACCCTCAAATTACACTGCCAAAAAAATTTTTTAAATCACCAAACCATTTAACTAAAGTATTTAACATTGCACTTTTAGTTTCTTAGCTGAGTTAAAAAAAAACCTTTTTAAAGTCTTTAAATTTACTTAGAATAACCTTTACAATTACGTCCTCAAACTACCTGCAAATAAAGAAAACAGCTGCACCAAGTTTATCAACTGTAGACTGAGGAGTTGGTTAAGGGAACCAAACCACCAACAGAGAATTCTTACCAGGCTGAGAGAACTCCACCTTAGTGACAAGTGTGCCCTCCAGCCCACCAACCCTACAGATACACTGTCAAAAATACACACATGCACACGCACCCCACCCCTCAGGCTCATTACAAAACAGCAAGTGCCTCACACGAAAAACTCTAAGAAAGTGGACATTGGGGCCTGTGGGGAGGGAGGGTGGCTATCCTTGCTGCACTGGAGAAACACTCTCAGGGTAGAGCTGCACACACCAGAATGCAGAGGACTGTACACTGTCTGAATTTCATTTCAATAATTTAAAGAAAATTCAAAGAAAACTGACCACCCTCTAAGCACTCTCTCACATGTACTATAATTTCAGGGTATTTTTCACAATTGTTGGGTTAAAACATGTACAATTTATCTTCGTTTACTCTACAATTTTCAGAGAAGAAATTTTTTAAAACAAGTTTTTTTAATTTTCTTTCAACTTTAAAATCTATGCATTTAAAAAAAAGACACTCACACCCCACCCCCAGGCTGTACAGGCAAAACTTAGAGTCAGATCAGAATTGTCACAGAAACTAATGTGATGGCTACCATCCTCCCAACACTTGCTGGGCTGCCACTCACCTGGATGACCCCTTCCATCATGCTCACCATCTTGTTGACAACAGCAATGGCCTTATGTGTACGCTCTGTAGGACTGATGTCGGGCCTGTGCTGGCTGGACAATACATACCGGCATGCCATGTATAACACATATGTAGGTGACAACTTAAAATGAACTGTAGAGCTATTGGTATAGTTTATAATGGCAGATAAGAAAGAATCTTCAGCTGTAAAAAAAGAAAAATGAACATAAAGTATGAAAGTCACCTGGAGAAAATGGAACAAGAACTCATCCAGTAATAATAGAATCTAAACTCACTTACAGCTTTCCCTGAATTCAATGCTGGCAGGCAGTATCAGTTCAGGCCCAGCAGTATCCTGAATCCTGAAAGAAAAAAACTGACTTCATTGAACCTGCCTTAAGATGGGATCAAAAGCTGATAATATGCCACCACTCCTCACTGCTGTGTGCACCTTTAAGCTAGTTTGTATCCACATGGAGTTTCGAAGTATGACACAGCAGTACAGTCTCTCAGCCTCTTCAGCTACCTAGTCAAACACTCAGAAGGACAGACAGAAGCTTGATTCCTTGAAGTACCTATCATGCAGATATAACACAAGTCTGGATTATTAATGAGTGCGACATGTTAAAGACAAGGATCTAAACCACCCAGCTCAGGTAACAGTGAAGACACTGCTGGGAGACACCACAGTGAGCTGGAAACTGAGCACTTCCAAATGGAAGAAAGCATGTCTTAAGAGGCAGGCAGCGTCCCATCCCCACAGACACAGGTTAAACACATACCAGGAACTGAACTAGGGGCTGCTGAAAGCAAGACAGGTGCTCTTAATTGGCAAGCATGTCTCTAACCCCTCGGGTTTTGTTTTAAATTACACAGTATTTCCCTTTTCAAAGCTCACAACAAAACATACTTTAAAAAACAACAACAACAACAACAAAGAAAAAAACGGTCATTCTATCTGCTTGTCTTCCTCAAGGTCACATAAATTCCACATGCTTTTTACCACTTTGCCTATTAGGAAGTATCAAAAATTTAAATAAGTAGGAAACATTTCTAAGAGCTAGCGAAGTTCTGTGCTACTGTTTAGACATCTCTAGGGACTCAGGAACAACTGAATTAGAAGGCTAAGGATATGTCTAGTTCTGTGATAGAGGTCTTCAGAAGATGGCTCACAGCTCAGTGGTGAGGAAAGACTGTTCTGCGTAACTCCTCCTCAGCTGTAAACCTGTCCACATGCCTGAGTACATGCAACAGGCTGAATATACCTCATTTTGTGGTCAGAAAACTTTTGAAAGATACCACTGAGTCCTTGCAGAAACATGTAAACTACATAATTATAACCCCACTGTAGCTCTCCTTACATTAATGGCTAATATTCCCCTCAAATACCCTTTCCTTTTGAGATGTAATTAGTACCATAGTTATTCTAAGGTAGTTTGCTACTAAATAAAAGACAAGTAACCTTTGTTAATATTTCAACATCCTTTTTACTTTAGTCCAACTTTACAGAGATAATTAGGAATAATTCTTAAAATTAGAAAACTGACATACACACACACACTCAGCATAAGCCTAGGAACATGTGTTCCCCTTTCTGCAAAATTTATTGTGAATTATAATAACATAGTAGATTAAAAACATTAAGTTAGGCCTCACAAGTCGCAGGGCGGCAGGGACAGAAACCTCTCAACCTCTGTGTACATCTAGAAGTGGCAACAGTGGATCTGCAACCCTCTCTGCCCCTTCCCTGCAAGCGGAGAGCCTGCGTTCAGGGAGTGCTTTAGCCCAGGGACTCAGGTGAGATCCGCCATTTTCTCTCTGGTGACTTTCTAAGGAGGGACCAGCTGGGAGGCACAAGTCGAAGGGCAACCTGGTCAAAATCCTTTCTACCTCAGACCATACCTAGGAGGGAAAACAGACCCACAGCCCTCTCTGCACCTTTCCCGAAACTGAAGATCCTGTTTCCAGAGTGTGCTCTGACCCCAGGACTCAGGACAGACAACTGATCCACAGCCATCTCCGCCTGGAATTTACCACAGGAGAGCTGATCTCCCAGAAGTGTTAACACCAGCTTACAGACCGACAGGAGGAGCAAGCTCTAGTCAGAGACAGCAAGAACATCTAACACCAGAGATCAACAGATGGCAAAAGGCAAACACA
>NW_022196911.1:13800598-13802112 GCF_008632895.1 Mastomys coucha
TCTTAGGAAAGAAGTCAGGAAACATAGATGCAAACATCACCAACAGAATACAAGAGATAGAAGAGAGAGAATCACAGGGGCAAAAGATACCATAGAAAACATTGACGCAACAGTCAAAGAAAATGCAAAATGCAAAAAGCTCCTAACCCAAAACATCCAAGAAATCCAGGACACAATGAGAAGACCAAACCTAAGAATAATAGGTATAGAAGAGAGTGAAGACTCCAAACTTAAAGGGCCAGTAAATATCTTCAACGAAATTATAGAAGAAAACTTCCCTAACCTAAAGAAAGAGATGCCCATGACCATACAAGAAGCCTACAGAACTCCAAATAGACTGGACCAGAAAAGAAATTCCTCCTGTCAAAACACCAAATGCATTAAACAAAGAGTTTTAAAAGCAGTAAGGGAAAAAGGTCAAGTAACATATAAAGGCAGGTCTATCAGAATTATGGCAGACATCTCACCAGAGACTATGAAAGCTAGAAGATCCTGGGCAGATGTCATACAGACCCTAAGAGAACACAAATGCCAGCCCAGACTACTATACCCAGCAAAACTCTCAATCACCATAGATGGAGAAACCAAAGTATTCCATGACAAAACCAAATTCACAAAATAAGGGTAATAAATGGAAAACTCCAACACAAAAAGGGGAACTACATCTCTGAAAAAGCAAGTGTAATCTTCCAACAAAACTAAAAGAAGATAGCCACATGAACGGAATGCCAACTCTAACAACAAAAATAACAGGAAGCAACAATTACTTTTCCTTAATATGTATTAATATCATTGGACTCAATTCCCCAATAAAAAGACATAGACTATCAGAATGGGTACATAAACAGGACTCAACATTTTGTTGCATACAGGAAACCCACCTGAGTGACAAAGACAGACACTATCTCAGAATAAAAGGCTGTGATCAAAAAAGATAAGGAGGGACACTTCATATTCATCAAAGGTATGATCTACCAAGATGAACTCTCAATTCTGAACCTCTATGCTCCAAAACTATTCTCAACAATAAAGAAACCTCTGGTGGAATCACCATCCCAGACCTTAAGTTGTACTACAGAGCAATTGTGATAAAAACTGCTGGGTATTGGTACAGTGACAGGCAGGTAGATCAATGGAACAGAATTGAAGACCCAGAAACGAACCCACACACCTATGGTCACTTGATCTTTGACAAAGGAGTGGAAAAAAGACAGCATTTTCATGGAGCTGGCTCAACTGGCAGTTAGCATGTAGAAGAATGCAAATTGATCCATTCCTATCTCCTTGTACAAAGCTCAAGTCCAAGTGGATCAGGGACCTCCACATCAAACCAGATACACTAAAACTAAAAGAAAAGAAAATGGGGAAGAGCCTCGACCACATAGGCACAGGGGAAAATTTCCTGAACAGAACGCCAATAGCTTATGCTCTAAGATCAAGAACTGGTAAATGGGACCTCATAAAGTTGCAAAGCTTCTGTAAGGCAAAAGACACTGTCAATAGGACAAAACAGC
>NW_022196911.1:13803317-13808510 GCF_008632895.1 Mastomys coucha
GACATGTAAATAAAGAAAATACCTAATAAAAAAATTCCATTAAAAAAAAAAACATTAAGGTAATCACAGACCTAAATGGAGATGGAATATCATCAAGGCCAAGATTCCTGAAGCAGAACTACTTGCTAATGGCTTTAAAATGAGGATCCCTGTCTCTAATACTATCTCATTCCACTAAGCACAGACAGATGATCATAAACTGTCAGATCCAAGAACACAAGATCACTGGCCCACTCACAATAAGTTAATACAAATAGCCAAGTAATTTTGTTTGAAAATAAAAGAGGATAATATGAGATAGAGTCTAATAATTTACAGACCAGGTAATTGAAATAATTTAACAAATAGCTCCCTTCTCCTCTGTCTCACCTCTGCCAAGCATGGGAAGGTAAATAAAAAGAAACAATACAAGGGACTGGAGAAGTACTTAACTGTCAAGAAAGACTGCGGTATAACCCCCCACACACAAGTGTGCATGCACATCAAACACTCTACACACAAATAAATACATCTAAAGAAAAAAAACACAATGTTAACACACACTATTATTATAAAAGCAAAATTATTTCCACTAAACTATATTAGTCAAAGTTTATTCCAGTCTGTACTTTAACAGAGTTTAACTTAAGAATTTAAGAAAATAACATGATTTTAATCCACAATTATTTCAATATGGATCTTATATTAAGTATACTTTTTTGAGACAGGATCTCACCATAAAACTCTGGCTATCAGCCAGGCAGTGGTGGCGCACGCCTTTAATCCCAGCACTTGGGGGGCAGAGGTAGGTAGATTTTCTGAGTTCCAGGCCAGCCTGGTCTACAGAGTGAGTTCCAGGACAGCCAGGGCTATATAGAGAAACCCTGTCTCGAAAAACCAAAAACAAAAAAACAAAAAAACCTCTGGCTGTCTGGAAGTGATTGGGTAGACCAGGCTGGCCTCAAACTCATAAAATCACAGAGATCTGCCTGCCTCCAGGATTAAAGGTTTGTGCACTATCATGCTTGGCCAGCAGCTTCCAATGCTTAAATGAATTAGTTTGGTTAAACTGTGTACACTACTCATCTTACTGTTTTAACAAGTTTAGTAAAGAGTTTATACAAATTAGAAAAAGGAATAAAACTGTTGACAATTAAAGGAAAAATCATTTCCATCACTCTAAAGAGTGCTCGTACTTGCCTAAACTTTTAATTTTAAGCCTATTAAAATGACTCAGATTTTATGGTACACCATTTAAATTAAGATTTGCTAATTTCAGCATTGTCAATGTGAAAACTGTAGTATGAATTAGAAGAAATGTTTATGTTTCCATCTTGTCTTAGTATTAACAAACATACTTAGTGTAAATAAAACTTTTACTATTTGCAAAACACACTAGGCTTACCTTGCAAAATACTGTCAAAAAGCATTCTTATAGGGAATAATTTTTAATTAGCCATGGCTACTTTGATATAGCAAGAGGATATTTATTTGCTTACATTTTCTGTCTCTCCTCTTCCCAGTTAGATTCTTAGTCACACTTCCCCATCACCACATAGATGCATGACTGTGCTCATTATAACATCAACTCATGGGCATGGAAACACACGCTTTTAACCCCCAGCACTTGGGAGGTGGAGGCAAGAGGATCTCTTTGAGTCCAATTCCAGCTTGGTTGACATACTGAGGCCCAAGGACAGCCAGGGTTATATACTGAAGGCCATCTCAAAAACAAAAACAAAAAGAAAACCAAAGCAAATCACCATTCCACTATGGTGGACAACATATTTACTCTACACCACCCAATACAAGTACAAACATGGAAAGAGAACTACATGTACGACACCTAATAATCACACAGCAAAAAAAAAAAAAAAATCTTACATGAACAGTCAGAAACACACAATAAGCCCGGCGGTGGTAGCACACACCTTTAATCCCAGCACTTGGGAGGCAGAGGCAGACGGGTTTCTGAGTTCGAGGCCAGCCTGGTCTACAGAGTGAGTTCCAGGACAGCCAGGGCTACACAGAGAAACCCTGTCTTGAAAAAAAAAACAAAAAAACAAAAAACAAAAAACAAACAAACAAAAAAATAAACACAATAAAAGTACCCTGATATTTGCAGATAACTACGTATTTCACTTCTGGACTGAAGTTATTAATTATCTTATACACAGTGCCCTCTGCTGGACAATGGTAAATAATAAATGATGTCTTGGTTTGACAATCACCTCTAACCCCAAGCACGTCCCCTGCTTCTGCCAACCATTTGTTCTAGATCTCTGACAAGAACACAAAGAATGCCTCCTTCAAAACACTGAGACAGGTCAATGTCTTCAGCTCCCGCCAAGAACACATTCACTCAGCATCTGATTACTATGGTGCCACTAACAGTGAGCATGTGGGACATGGCCTGCTATAGCACTTAGAACAATTTCAGAGATATGGAATTCTGATTTATTAAGGTAACATACTAGAAAGCATAAAAGAGTACAGAAAGCAGAGAAACTGTGTTACAAGAAATAAAGCAACAATATAAGGAAACTAATTCACCCTCTACTTGCCTCAACAGGGAGACATACCACGGAGTCTGCACAGGGAATATGTCTCTCCAAAATCATTTGTGTCTTTACATCTCTACAAATGAATACAATCTATAAAAATGATGGCATATTAACATGTTATGAAGACATCCTTTCTCTGTGTGTGTATATAAAGCAGCCAACATAAAAGAGCAAGTGTGACCCAACATGCCTGTGTCAGCACACCTAGACTGTGGCAAGTGAGGAATGCACCTACTAAACAGTCATTTTTTTCTTCAATTCAGTAACAAAAAAAATAGACATAAAAGCCCAGTAGAGTCAACGTGAGTTACCTGTTTTCTCTTCGTCGATAATCCTGCTCCTGGTCCAATCGGATCATCGGCTTCACCATCCCACGCTCAGCTGTGCTAGAGGCAGAGGACACCCTGTCACTGTCCAGTCTAGTAGTGCTCTGTGACAAGGGAAGCCAGAGTGTGTTAGAACACCTCACACCCCAGCCATTGGCTTTACACTTAGCACTGCAGGCGGCAATCTGATGTGCAGGTGCTACATAGGTAAGGTAAGGACACAGACCAGGTAGTAATTCAGAAACACACAGGGCACGCTGCCCAACGCCCTGCCCAGAAGCTCTCAGTACTGAATGCAACGGCATGAAAAACATAACTATGTTGATTTTCAAAGGGCAAGGAATAAACTTTATCAACAAAATATGAAGATAAAGTGATTTTTGAAAGACTATTCATTTTACTTCCTAAAGCTATATTCACAAAATAAAACTAACCAACAGATGGCACAATTTTTAGGTTTTAAAACTTTTTAAAAATAAGCTTATAAATGGTGAGTAATGGCAGCAGAAAATTAAGTTAGGACATGTTCATGTGCTTATTCACTAAAGAATTGTTCTTTTTTTGTTGTTGGTGGTTTGTTTTTGTTTTTGTTTTTTTTGGGGGGGGGGTGGGAGGGTTTGAGACAGTTTCTCTGTGTAGCCCTGGCTATCCTGGAACTTATTCTGTAGACCTCACTCTGACCTCGAACTCAGAAATCTACCTGCCTCTGCCTCCCAAGTGCTGGGATTAAAGGTGTGCGCCACCACTGCCCGGCCTAAAGAATTATTCTTAAGTGACTTAAGAAAACAAAAAACTACTCATAACCTAACAGTATAATGTACATAGACAGACAAAGCCTAATAAGAGTTGAAACATTGAGTGCACACAAGGACACAGGTACACACCTCCCTATGACACAAGCACTCTGGAAAGGGCCCAACAGTGTTGAAAAGACTAATCTATATACTATGGATAACAGATTTTCATTCTCCCTCTATTTACCAAGTCTTCTGTGCTGAGTATACATTGTGATGAGAAAAGTTCTGCTTGGACTCTCAAGTCTTTATTCATTTGTACGTGCCAAGATTCTGTTGCAGCATGGTACTACTCAAAGCAAGAGAGGCATGAGAGTAAGAGTAATTGAAGAAGCAGGGTTCCCATGTTCAGAGCTCAGAGACTACATCATCAATTAGCAAGCAAAGACAGCAGCAGTATTAATTAAGTTATATAAAAGTCTTACACGGAGTAGTATGATGCTCAAGAACAACTCCCCCCACCCCCATCAGGAGGGCAGGCTAGGACAAGAAGGGGCCAATCATATGAAAACAAAGAATGAGACCAAGTACAAGGTAAAAAGAGCTTCAGAGAGACAAGTGGAACATTCAGGAGGGCAGACACTACTTACAACATTCCTGGAGGGATGGAGGCCACAGTTCCAAGAGCTGTCTGTGAACTGGGAAGATACGAGCAGCTCTGAGAGCAGAGCTCCAACAGAAACAAAACCATGTCTCTACAATTCCACAGCAATGACAACCAGCAAGAGCTGACTAGGAGCACCGAAGAGGAACTGTTGCTCACAAAACTGCTAATGAGCAAGGCAGAGGCATACAGACACTTTACAGCCAGAGAAATAGGACACGGCAGTTCTTGTGCAGAAGTTGGGCGAAGATAAGAAATTAAAGTCATGGAGCAAAGCCATGGTTGGTGGTATAATTTACTAAAATAAAGATGATGAGAAAGAATTAAGTTTAAGAACAAAAACAATAGCCAAGCTTGATTTACTATATTAAATTTGAAGTTCCCATCAGACATTCTATCATAAAAATGACACAGAAAGTCAGTCAAGCCTCTGAGGATGTCAGTTTGGAGAGACCAGGATCAAAGGCAGACATTAGGGATCATAGACAACAACAAATGGTGTAATTTTAGCCAACATGGCAAGGTCTCCCAGGGACCATACATAAATACAGGAGACAGAGCCCTGGAGCTGACAGCTTAGCTCTTCAATTTTCAGAAATTAAGTATATCTGAGAAAGGAGTACCAAAAATTCATCTAGAAAGAGCCACCAAGCCATGACTCAGAGATAAAGACAGAGTTACCCTGGAAATAGAAAGGTATGTCTCAAATAGTGGTTATTTTTGTACTTTTATAACAAGAACACAGAAAGCAAAGGAGAACAGCCTAGAACAAATGAATAGCCACCTCAGACCATGTCTTCAAGAAATTATGCTGAGAACAGGGGCAGCAGAATGGGGTCAGCAACTGGAGGAATACAATAAGCTACATCAGGAAATCCTGTGTCTTTTTGACAGTGATGAGAATATTCCTGACTTAGTTGCATTAT